>NC_140179.1:18098170-18133170 GCF_963971535.1 Notolepis coatsorum | reverse complement strand
CTGTATCGCCAATTCTCCCCTTCAATTCTCCCCTCCCCTGTCTTGAACGTTGCTAGATTATGCCTCCCACTGGTCGGCTGTAGTGAGGATAGAAGCCTTGCATCACGTGTCCCCTCCGGTACACGAGGAGGCAGCATGTCGCATCTTTTCACCAGACAGCGCGGACTCTCAGTGGCGAGGAGTAACGCGCGGGAGGCTCACGCTGCCCCCGATACTTCCTGTCTCTGCTGTGCAGGCGTCACCCAACCTACCTGTAGGAGTCGCTGTCCACAACGTCCAATCCCCACCCATCGACTTTCCACCCGCTACCTCTGCCAATTGAGATAGTATGACGACTGGCCCAAGCCGCAGGCAATGCTGACTCGGGGAGTCGAGACCGGAGTCTCTTGCATTGGTGACGAGCGCAATCTCCGCTACGCCACCCAGCCGCCTTGTTTAAAATGTTTGAATGTGTATGAGATTGTGTGCAAAATAAATCAGCATTGTTTTTTTTGGTGAAGTGCCTGTTTTTTAAATGCAGCTGATCGCTCTGCCCCCCCGCCGGCTCAGGGTCAGGGTCAGGTTAGGTTAGTTAAGGTTAGGGTCAGGTTAAGGTCAGGCTTAGGTTAGGGTCAGGGTTAGGTTAGGGTCAGGGTTAAGGTTAGGTTAGGGTCAGGGTTAGGGTTAGGGTTAAGGTTAGGTTAGGGTTCCTCTTCATGCCGCAGCCTCTGCGTATAGAAAAGCAGCGGCAACGTGACGGCAAACTCTCATTTTTCCCAGAAAGCTTTGCGGTGCCAAGGTCGGTTGCCCGCCTGGGGAGCGGAGGAAATTACACATCTTAACTTCTTCCTCTTCAGTGAACAATGGAGGCCAGGCCCTAATGAACGGGGACGCCGGCCCAGCCTGTGAAACACTGTTACCATGGTTACCTGTCCTGTTACCATGTACCACAGAGAGGTCCTCGTCCCTTCATGCCTATTGGCTGGTCAGGTCGTGATGCGTACAGCTTCCAGGGCCAGACTTCCTACGTCGGCTGAGACCCTGGTCTTTCCAACACGCCTCAGTGTCCCTTGTTGCTTTCATTGATCTGAGTTTGGGGTTTGTGCTCCTAGTAGGGCTGGGCGATTAATCGATTTTATCGATTAATTCGAATGAATGATTTAGGACGATTTTGAAAAATTTAAACCGATTTTCAATTCTTTTTGAAAAATTCTTCAAGAGTCACTTTTTATTTTTTACAAAAAGCTTCGAATAATTTTTTTTTTAATTAATTAATTAATTTTTTTTTATAATTTTTTTTTTTTAATCTTTTTTTATCTTATGTTGTGGGACTTGTACAGCACTTTGGTAAACTTTGTTGTTTTTAAATGTGCTCTATAAATAAAGTGGATTGGATTAATGAATTAAGTAGCCCCTTTCGTGACTGTGACGCAGCCAACAAGGTTTCACTCGGCTGTGTGATTTAATTTACATTTACATTTACATTTAGTCATTTAGCTGACGCTTTTATCCAAAGCGACTTACAAGTTCTGTACGACAAGCCATCAGGAAGGGCACAACTCTATCAGCTGAGCAACAATGTTCATCAAAGTGTTGAGTGCTACAGTGTAGGTTAGTTTATTAGGACAAGTGCATGACAGTACGGTTAGTTAGGGGTAGATTTTTTTTTTTTTTTTTTTTTTTTTAATTCAGATAATGGTTGAAGAAGTGCGTCTTTAGTCGACGGCGAAAGATTGGACGTGATTCGGCTGTCCTAACTGGGGTGGGTAGTTCATTCCACCATTGTGGGGCAAGGACTGAGAATAGGCGACTTCTCTTTGATGACCCTCCCGGAGCTTGGATAGGAGTAGGTCTGAGGCGGCCAGAAGATGCAGAGCGTAGGGGTCTTGAGGGTGTGTAGTTAGAGACCATTGACCATTGACCATGAACCCATGTCATACCCTGTCTTTTATTTCAGTTTCCTTTTTGATATTATAATTTTTTCTTTATTGTTTCTGTCTGTTTAATAGTATCGTAAATTTTGTATGTGTATTTTGTATTTTGTACCTGCTATAGAGATATGAGCTGCTAGTATCTCCTGCTATAGAGATATGAGCTGCTAGTATCTCCTGCTATAGAGATATGAGCTGCTAGTATCTATAGAGATATGAGCTGCTAGTATCTCCTGCTATAGAGATATGAGCTGCTAGTATATATAGAGATATGAGCTGCTAGTATCTCCTGCTATAGAGATATGAGCTGCTAGTATCTCCTGCTATAGAGATATGAGCTGCTAGTATCTCCTGCTATAGAGATATGAGCTGCTAGTATCTCCTGCTATAGAGATATGAGCTGCTAGTATCTCCTGCTATAGAGATATGAGCTGCTAGTATCTCCTGCTATAGAGATATGAGCTGCTAGTATCTCCTGCTATAGAGGTATGAGCTGCTAGTATCTATAGAGATATGAGCTGCTAGTATCTCCTGCTATAGAGATATGAGCTGCTATATGAGCTGCTAGTATCTCCTGCTATAGAGGTATGAGCTGCTATATGAGCTGCTAGTATCTCCTGCTATAGAGGTATGAGCTGCTAGTATCTATAGAGATATGAGCTGCTAGTATCTCCTGCTATAGAGATATGAGCTGCTATATGAGCTGCTAGTATCTCCTGCTATAGAGATATGAGCTGCTAGTATCTATAGAGGTATGAGCTGCTAGTATCTCCTGCTATAGAGGTATGAGCTGCTAGTATCTATAGAGGTATGAGCTGCTAGTATCTCCTGCTATAGAGATATGAGCTGCTAGTATCTATAGAGGTATGAGCTGCTAGTATCTATAGAGATATGAGCTGCTAGTATCTATAGAGATATGAGCTGCTAGTATCTATAGAGATATGAGCTGCTAGTATCTCCTGCTATAGAGGTATGAGCTGCTAGTATCTATAGAGGTATGAGCTGCTAGTATCTCCTGCTATAGAGATATGAGCTGCTAGTATCTATAGAGGTATGAGCTGCTAGTATCTATAGAGGTATGAGCTGCTAGTATCTCCTGCTATAGAGATATGAGCTGCTAGTATCTATAGAGGTATGAGCTGCTAGTATCTATAGAGGTATGAGCTGCTAGTATCTATAGAGATATGAGCTGCTAGTATCTATAGAGATATGAGCTGCTAGTATCTATAGAGATATGAGCTGCTAGTATCTCCTGCTATAGAGATATGAGCTGCTAGTATCTATAGAGATATGAGCTGCTAGTATCTCCTGCTATAGAGATATGAGCTGCTAGTATCTCCTGCTGTCTGAAGAGGTATGAGCTAGGGCTGTCCCCGAAGCCTGTTTTTGGGATTTGAACTTTGTCAGGGTTTTTCGAACGAACGTTCGAACCTTTGTTTTTAATAAAAAAATCGAAAAAAGAAAAGAAAAGAAAGAATATTTTAATAATTTATTTATTTTTATAAATATCCTCAAACTATATCCTCAATTTGAATAAAGTGATTAATCTGATTTAAATGAGTTTTCTTTTGTTTTTTTATTAAATCAACTTCCCAGACCCAGCCCAGGGAGAAGCCCCAGCCCAACTAAATCAATTAAATCAACTTTATTTAATGAATATAACTCATCAGTTTATTTTAATACTATGATATTAGTGTAGCCTAATCTTTATCTGCAACTGTGAAGAAAAACCCCATTGGTTTAAACAGAATTAATAGAAAAAAAACAAAAACAAAACATTTCTTTTATTAAAAATAAAAATGCAAATGTTGAATTAGAATTTGAATGCCAACGTAACAAACGAAGGTTCGAACGTTTGGGCTCAGCCCTAGTATGAGCTCCTACTAGTATCTCCTGTTTGGCCCCAGACATGAATGCGGCGTCAGACTTTAAAACCCAATACCACTCACTCACCAGGACGGCTCTATTATAGCAGAAATCATAATTGTGTGATTTTGATTGATATTGAAATGGTATATATCACACAGAGTTCTATGGGTGCACTACAGTGTGAGGTAGGTAGTTATGATGACAGTGTAGACCAGGGGTGGGCAATTATTTTTCCCGGGGGGCCGAATGAGCAACTGAAAATATGTTGGAGGGCCGGGCCAAAATTCCAAACTCAATTATGCATAATATACATTTTATTTCTATATAAAAAGCAGTAAATGGCATTGTTTTTACCCCTGGTAAGAGTATGTTATTATTTGGCAATTAAAAGGTGAGGTTAGCTTTCAAAAATATCATTTATTCAAATATAATTTATTTCCAAAATGATAAACAAAATGTGAAACTAGAGCTGCCGCGATTACCGCATTACCGCGGTATCGCGGTTACATCACGCCCACCGCAAGAGTAGGCTGAATACCACATCACCGCTGTTTTTTTTATAATAATAATAAAGTACCCTCCTCTCGTTGGGCTTGCGGCTCTGCAGATATACCCTACTCCTCTATCGAGGTTCCAAGCGACCCTATTGGGTACCAGAAAAGTCACGTGAAACATTGCAGACCACTGATTGGTCAGAAGAGAGACGCGTCACACGTTGGGGCGTCCTGCAGTGTGTTACCACCAATCGGCAAGCGCGTATTCGTTTTTTACGTCCTGAATGTCACCAATTGATCAGAGCTCATCACAACACGGCTAATAACGTTAGCTTTAGCTCCCCGCCGGAGTGGACTACCATCGCTCCTCAGGAGTACTAAACGAGACATAATGATTTTACTGTCTGCAACGAATGTTATAATAAAAGCCCTTCGTTCTATACACTTGTCTGATTGAAAACTTTATTAACAGACCGCAGAATGGGACAACTCGGCACGCTCTGAGCAAAGAAAGGAACTGAGATATGAATTGAGTAGGCTATTGCTTGCCTTGCTAATGGTCCGGTAAATACGCTGATGTTATTGAACGTGTAACTATATAACGTTAATGCCACAAAACGAATGCCTTTATTATAAAGTAGTAACTTTATAATAATAATAATAAGAAAGGGTCGGGGGGGGGGGTAACCACCCCTGCCCGCGACACCGAGTGAACGGCGCACGACCAGAGGGGAAACTTCGAATCCGTGTTTCACTTTCAATAACGAATGCGTGCTTGCCGAATCCCAAACAATATTCATGCTGCAAAGTCATCCTCTAAAGATAGACATTTAGACTAGAGGCAGGCTATATGTATGAAAAAGTGCTATACAAATAAAGTTATTATTTTGAGTTTCATATACTATTGAAACAAGGATTTTCTTAGCTTTCTAAAGACATCACATCATCTTATAGCCAAAATAAACAAGACATGTCACTGAACTGTGTAAAGAAAAGTGTCCCAGTTTTGTAGCCTTTTTTACTTTACATGCCTATATTAAACATTTAATGTTTTCAGAACTGTGCAAAAATAAAAAAAATATCAAGTGTCCCATTTCACTTGTTATATTTCCACATTTTAGTGTTCTTCAGCTATATTTTTTTCATTCAGTGTGATAAATCCAGTCTCTGTTGAGCTTTAACAAGTCCATCAAAGTCAGGTTGCATGTCTGAGGTGGAGATGCGAAGCACAGCTGCCAGATGTTCATCAGTGAGAGAGGATCTGTACCTGGACTTGGTAAACGTCATGACTGAGAATGTCTGTTCACATATGTATGTGGATCCAAAGAGAACCAACATCTTCTGAGCATGTCTCCTCATGTTTGGAAAGTTCTCCTCCTTGAGAGCAGAGTAGAACTCTAGCAGTGATGCTGACTTAAAGTGCTCTTTCAGTAGTGAATCAGACTGCAGGTCAATGAGTTCAAGCTGAACATCAGTGGGTGCACTATCAACACTGCAGGTAAAAGGAGAGGAAACCAGCTGCATTTCATCCTCAACCTTTTTGAAATCTTAAATGCCTTGAAAATGTATCATGCAGTGCTCCTAACATGGATGAGTACCTGTGCCGGTGATCAGCTGATGGTTTGACTTATTTCGGGGTTTTCATGTGTTCGAGATTGTTGCTGCCTAGTTGCCTTGAAATTAATTGCAAATAAAAAAAAATGTAATCTAGTACCTCAGTTGTGGAAAAAAAAACACACTTTCGACAGTTTTCGGCTTGCCATTGCCCCGACTGCTTTGTTGTTGAATCAAGTCAAATCCTAGGTAAGCGTATATTGTGCGTGTGAACGTTGACATGAAAAGAAAAAATGTGATTTTTTTTTTCTTAAAAAAAAATAAAAAATTAACATGTAATCTTTCGCGGGCCGGTCAGAATCATCCCGCGGGCCGTATCCGGCCCACGGGCCGTACAATGCCCAGGTCTGGTGTAGACAGTTGGCAAAGCACAGGCTGTAATATGATATGGCTGTGATGGATCACTTTCATTGATCACAGGGACATAATGACTGGAGGCAACAGTGCCTGGTCCCAGCTTATCCATAACACACACACACACTCACACACACTCACACACTCACGCACACGCACACACACACGCACTCACACACGCACACACACACACACACACACACACTTACACACTCACTCACTCACTCACACACACACACACACACACACACACACACACACACACACACACACACACACACACACACACACTCACACACTCACACACAGCATCAGCAGAAATGAGCCCTTATCACAATAACGTTGTACACTGTTATGTCAGACAGGCTGGCTTGTAAATCTCCTTACATAACAGCCGATAGGCCCTGGCCTGGCGACGGGAGGCCCTCCCAGCGTGGTACGGGGGGGGGGGCACCTAGCAACCAGCCATCGCCGCAGAGATATGACGCCCCCCCCCCCCCTCCTCTCCCACCATGCCAGGGACTGGATGCAGGATTATGGACAGGGTTAGGGCTGACCTTCGAATCTTTTTTTGGCAATCGAAGCTTCGGGGCCAAGCTTCGATTTTAATTCTAAGCTTCAGGGAATTTTTTTTATAATTATTTATTTATTTGTATTTTTATTTTTTATCTTATGTTGTGGGACTTGTACAGCACTTTGGTAAACTTTGTTGTTTTTAAATGTGCTCTATAAATAAAGTGGATTGGATTAATTAATTAAGTAGCCCCTTTCGTGACTGTGACACAGCCAACAAGGTTTCACTCGGCTGTGTGATTTAATTCAAGGTGGATCGCTGTTGTCGTTTGAACAACTTCAGATTTCATGGGAACTACCAATCCCCCAAATCAAGAATGTTTAAGATGAATGAAGTAAGATTTTGATTATTTGAAATATGGCCTGTGTAGACTAAACTATGCACAGAATTATGTCAGTCTACAAGGTCCGGATTCTACATGGTCCGGCAATGTAGACCTTGTAGACTCCACTACAGACCAATTATCAGTGAATGTTCATTTAAGAAGGGCTACTTCCACAAAAAAACAAAGAACTCACCAAAACATCTCAGTAGCACCTTATCTAAATGTTCTATTTCATATATGGAGATTCATATTTATTTATGTATGCATGCATTTCTACATTTTATTTCCTATTTTGTTTATTCATCCCAGTATCTTTCTTTCTTATGTGTGGAATTCTACAAGGCATGTAGGTGTATATGTGTTTGAGGATGATATCCTTCAAACAGGCAATAGTGATGATATAATTTGGGCAGTGCTGAGCTGGGTTACTTTCCTCCAGTGTATTTGTACCCCGGCCCCACCCAATGGCCCCATGCACACACACACACGCACACACGCACGCACAGTTTTTGTATTTTTCTGACATGGGGGCTCAACAATAAATGACAATCAGAAATGTCAAGTTGCATGTTGTTATTCTAACCAGCTTAGTTCTGTTGCATTTCCAATTTATTTATTTAAATTATAAATTTATCAGGGATCGATAAGGGAATCGATAAAGAACCGTATAGATAAGCAGAATCGATAATGGAATCGTATCGATAAAATCTTATCAATTCCCATCCCTACCTGCCTACCACCGCAGAGACACTGGTATCGAATCCAGCTGTCAGCGGTACCTCCGGCTTGGTCGGCCGTCCATACTAACCACCAACACTACCACCACCATCACCACCACCACTACCACCATCACCACCACCACCATCACCACCATCACGACCACCACCACTACCACCATCACTACCACCACCACCACTACCATCATCACCACTACCACCATCACCACCATCACTACCACCACCACCACTACCATCATCACCACCACCATCACCACCATCACGACCACCACCACTACCACCATCACTACCACCACCACCACTACCATCATCACCACTACCACCATCACCACCACCACTACCACCACCACTACCATCACCACCATCACCACTACTACCACCACTACCACCACCACCACCACCACTACTACCACCACCATCACCACCACCATCACCACCACCACTACCACCATCACCACCACACAGTAGCAGCAGCGACCTCGTACTCCTGGAGCACAAGAGCTCTGGAACATTCCAATGTAACCAGTCGCCATGACAACCGCAGCAAATGTGTTCGGCCCATCGGGTGAAGTTATGGGACGTTCGAGCCGCTCTGTGTTGATGGTGCGAGAGGCTAGGAGGGTGTGTGTGTGTGTGTGTGTGTAGTTGTGTTGACTTTGTTCTCTGAATGACTGAGCTCCAACTCACCAGCGACCTGTGGCCCAGTGTGATAAGACTGGTAAACAATACGTCACTGCAATCAGACTATTGATCTCATATGACTCTGTCTCTCCTCCCCTTCTCTCTCTCTTATCCCTTTTACACCGGCCAGGCTCCGTGCTGGAGCCGGTTCCCGAACGTAATCTCGCACCGGCCGGCGCGTTCAGACTAGGGGTGGGCGATATCGAGTATACTCGATGTATCGCGGATTGTTCTATGCAAGATGTAGTACTGTACTATATCGCGAACATCAAGTATTAGTTTATATGGCGCCGCCCGCGGCCGAGAGACACTCTCAGTGCTTTCCTCGAGAAGGGACGGCGGAGCTATAGGCTAACGTTAGTGTACTGGTCCCGAGTGTAGCAGGGACGGCGGAGCTATAGGCTAACGTTAGTGTAGTCAGGGCTGTACAGTGCGATATAATGTTGCGGTTGTAATTTCATTAGACAGACCAGCGCGGACCTTTAATAACATGCAATTTAATTGACACGAGCAATGAGCTAACGGTAGCTGCTAACCAAGGTATCCATTAGGATTATGCTAAGCTAACTAGCGATAGCTGCTAACCCTGGAAAACGGTCAAAGCGGACTCCACAAGACTAGTTCCATTCGTGAGGAAAGGGGGTGGGTTATATTGACAACGCTTGACAACAGAAGTTTAAACATAACTTCATATTTATTGGTTATTTGTTTCTGTATATCATCCAATTTCCATCTCCGTGTGTCTCCATCTCCATCTCTTCCTGTTTACATTCGAGTGTGACGTCATCACCTACGGCAGCTTAGGCGCCGGTTACACCTTAGTTTCGTTTTCGGTTTCTCCAGATCGCAACGCAACGGTAGCCAAGTGAGACATACGTTTGCAACCCGAGTACTTTCGTTTTGTCATATGAGCACAGTGATGTAGTACACTGCCAAAGCAGTAGATGGCAGTAGGTGGCGAACATGAAGGCAATTTTCAACCAATCAGAACTTTAATGTGCCAATACACTTCCTGCAAAGAAAATGTCAACAAGCGGGCGCCGCCAATGCAGCACTTCTTTTTCAGCAAAGTGTAATAAAAGTGCAATAAACAAAACGGATACATTCACTGTGTGTTCTGCCTCTCGTTTGTTGATGAGACAAAACTAACATCAACACAAGTGACCACCAAGAGCGGATAGTTTAGTCTCAAAAAGGATCGGCGGGGGGATTGTTAGCTGCATGCTAACGTGGATGGAATATGCCATTATAACAGTATAGCATTGTGGCTAGAAGCTAACGTAAGCTCACGCTAGTTAGCCAGCACCAAACTGATGATATCGGGAGCTATCAGTAGCTAGATAACATTAGAGACAACGCTGTGTGTATTATACAAAGGTGAATAGATGGCTGGGCCATTTGTTTAATGCTTGTTAAAGATTGAAAGAGGAGCTCTGAGCTAACAGGGTCTGATAGCTAACGTTAGCCAGCTGCTCATGCAATCGGTAATGCTAGCAGAATGAATGGATGTAAACTTTATTTAACATATTGCATATGGGTACAATACAATACGGCTCAATACAAACAATTGGAATGCAGACTGTTGTAGCTTGGACTGGGGTCCTTATAACAATAACTTGACAACACATGGTAGCTGCAGCTATTTGGGACAGCTCTGCTGTCACCGGAAGGGCACGCAGATGGTATCTACTGCGCATGGGCGTTTTCGCAACAACGGCTCCGTGAAGGCTACACGACTGTTGTCGGCGAGTTTTGGCGCTGCTCAAAAACGGAAAACACAATTTAGCGTTTCAGTAGGGCTACAACGTATCCGCCAAAAAACGCATTTCTGTGTAAAAGGGACATGAAACGTATTCAAACGTATTCAAAAAACGACCACAAAAACACTAGTCTAACATGGGCCTTAGACTATCAAAACGCGAACCTAGAACAAAACCCGAGGGGGGGGGGGGGGGGGGGGGGGGTGGCTCTCTTGTTCATTCTCGCCCTCTCTCTCTCTCTCTCTCTCTCTCTCTCTCTCTCTCGCTCTCTACATTCAATGATTTAAAGTAGCCAAAAGTTACAGACAGTATAAATACTAACTGGATAGTTGATGATATAAACATTTTATTTCATTATCTGAAATATTCTAAAATCATTAAGTCTGCTATAAGCCATTATACCTTTGTGTGTGATTATTATTTTCTCACAGTAGTGTGTGTATATATATATATATATATATATATATATATATATATATATATATATATATATATATATATATATATATATATATATATATATATATATATATATATACATATGTGTGTGTGTTTGGCTAAAGTGGATAGAAAACACAGTACTGTGCAAAAAAAAGGCACCCAAGAGTTTTTATATAAATGGTCTTAGATGTAAATAATTTTTATTAGTGTGTCAGTAGACTACTCTTAGTACATTTTCATTCAATTATTTTTTAAAGCATCTTCATGGTTTAATAATGCAAACATATGTTGCAGGGACTTAGGCATAACAAAAAATATTGTTTGTTTCCGGTTGCCGACCGACCCTGCCGATTGCGACCCAATATATTTTATGAGTTAAAAAAAGAAAAAAAGAAAAAACGATTTTTCCTTTTTTTTTTTTTTTTTTCCTTTCCCCTTTTTTTTTTTAGAATAAAGTTTCATAGAAATCTTAGTCAAACCTTTAGTATTATGGATATTAAACATGCTGGCAGAGTACATGCATCCGTGTTGTTGTGAACATTTTAATTAAATAAAGAAATTCCCTATCCATAGTCGCCGTGGGAAAGAATAAAATAAAAAAATTAAATAAAATAAATTCCCTACCTACCCATGCCTTAACTGACAACCAACAGGAAACAAACAATATTTTTTGTATGCCTTATTATATCATATTGGCGTGACTGTATGCATCAAAGGGTTCAAGTGCCAATTGCGGTTGTCGTCCAGTATTGGCATTAATAAATCAGATGCCATGCTAATATGTCATGTTCTACAGTAGGACTTACTACTATGATACCCATTAAGGATTACCCATAATAATAATAATAATAATAATAATAATAATAATAATAATAATAATAATAATAATAATAATAATTACCCATTATTTAAGGATCCCCTCAAACGAAATAGCATATCTCAAGGGGCTTATCCTTCTAATAAATTTCAAATTAAAACAAGTAATTCGAATAATAGAAGCCTACTTTGCTGGAACGATTAATTTAAAATGTATACAGTGCGCGTGTGTGCTTTTGTGTGTGCGCTCGCGCGTTGAGGCTCGTTAAGCCTTTCTCCACTCATTATTTTTACCTCCGCCTGAGTACGGAGACGGTGGAATGTTCGTTCTGCTTAAATGGGTGTAAACGCGGGCTGGTTCTCCAGAGAGCACCAAGGTTCAGAGGGTTCAGAACGGAGCTGGAGCTTGAACCGGAGCCCGGGCGGTCTAAAAGGGCTATCTCTGTCTCTCTCTCTATGTCTCTCTCTCACCACATTATCTCTCTCTCCTCCCCCATCTCTCTCTGTCTCTCCTTCCCCTTCTCTCTCTCCTCCCCCTTCTCTCTATCCTCCCCCTTCTCTCTATCCTCCCCCTTCTCTCTATCCTCCCCCTTCTCTCTCTTTCTCTCTCTCTCCTTCCCCTTCTCTCTCTCCTTCCCCTTCTCTCTCCTTCCCATTCTCTCTTTCTCTCCTTCCCATTCTCTCTCTCTCTCCTTTCCCTTCTCTCTGTCTCTCCTTCCCCTTCTCTCTGTCTCTCCTTCCCCTTCTCTCTGTCTCTCCTTCCTCTTCTCTTTCTCCTTCCCCTTCTCTCTCTCTCACTCCTTACCCTTCTCTCTCTCCCGTCCCCTTCTCTCTCTCCGTCCCCTTCTCTTCTCTCTCCTTCCCCTTCTCTCTCAACCTTCCCCTTCTCTCCCTCGTTCCCCTTCTCTCCCTCCTTCCCATTCTCTCTGTCTCTCTTTCCCCTTCTCTCTCTCTCCGTCCCCTTCTCTCTTCTCTCTCCTTCCCCTTCTCTCTTCTCTCTCCTTCCCCTTCTCTCCCCCCTTCCCCTTCTCTCTCTCCTTCCCCTTCTCTCTCTGTCTCTCTTTCCCCTTCTCTCTCTCTTTCTGTAAATATCTCTCTTCCTCTCTTTCTTTCTGTCTGTCTCTCATTCTTCACCATATCTGTCTCTCTTCCTCTCCCCCCCCTTCTCTCTGTCTCTCTTCCTCTCTCTCCCTCTTTCTCTCCCCCCTGCCTTCATTCCTTATTCTGAATACATCCTTACAACTACTCTCACCCCAGAATCTGTCTACAGGAAACCGTGAATCAAACCAACGATGTGTGTAACGAAACCACACACACGCACACGCACACACACACACACACACACACACACACACACTCTCTCTTGATCCCCAGACTGTCTCTTGGTTACAAGCTCTCTGATATAGATCCAGAACAAGTAGATCAGCAACAAGTAGCTCCGGCTGGCAGGCTATAATAATCCTTGATAGATGGACAAGGGGTCTGTCTGGTCGTGGGCCTGTCTCCTTTGTTATCTCGTTCCTACTGATCTGAGAGGGAGTTGTGGGGATGATGGGAGGGGGGGGGGGGCAGTGTACTGGTTAGCTAGCCTAGCTTAGCACAAATGAATGGAAGCCTATACGGACCAGCTAGTGGTGCTACTTGTGCTAGTTAGTTGCAATATCAATCAAAAGATGTCTCTCATTTGCACTTTGATATTTTTTTACCTGCATAATGCTTCCAATAAAGAAAACAAATTAAAAAAATAATAATCTCAATTAGATATGTATATTCCCCACGTGTGTGTGACAACACCATACCACCATCACCCCCCCCGCCCCCCCCCCCCCCCCCCCACGTGTGTGTGACAACACCATACCACCATCACCAATTTCCCGGAGTGAATGAGCCTCGGTCACCTTCCTTCCCCAGAACAAAACAAACTGGGTCATTTTCCTCCCCACCACTCACTCACTCGCTCACTCACTTCCTAACCCTGAAACAGACTTGTTATGTAATTGGGGGAATCCGTGGGGGTTGTCGAGGCAGATTAGCGAAGACTCTAGAGCTATTTCTGACGAGGGAAAGAGAACAGGATCAGATGAGAGGAGTTTAGAGAGCGAGGAGTTTAGAGAGAGCGAGGAGTTTAGAGAGCGAGGAGTTTAGAGAGCGAGGAGTTTAGAGAGCGAGGAGTTTAGAGAGCGAGGAGTTTAGAGAGAGTAGTTTAGAGAGCGAGGAGTTTAGAGAGCGAGGAGTTTAGAGAGCGAGGAGTTTAGAGAGCGAGGAGTTTAGAGAGCGAGGAGTTTAGAGAGAGTAGTTTAGAGAGAGAGGAGTTTAGAGAGCGAGGAGTTTAGAGAGAGAGGAGTTTAGAGAGAGAGGAGTGGAGAGAGAGAGGAGTTTAGAGAGAGAGGAGTTTAGAGAGAGAGGAGTTTAGAGAGAGAGGAGTTTAGAGAGAGAGAGGAGTTTAGAGAGCGAGGAGTTTAGAGAGCGAGGAGTTTAGAGAGAGAGGAGTGGAGAGGAGTTTAGAGATAGAGGAGTTTAGAGAGAGGAGTTTAGAGAGCGAGCAGTTTAGAGAGAGGAGTTTAGAGAGAGAGGAGTGGAGACTGAGCTGGTCTGACAGACGCATGGAAGGATGACAGATGTGTCTTAGTTTATTATGTCTTAGGTTCTTTATGTCTTAGGTTCTTTATGTCTTAGCTTCTTTATGTCTTAGCTTCTTTATATCTTGGTTCATTATGTCTTAGTTTATTATGTCTTAGGTTCTTTATGTCTTAGTTCATTATGTCTTAGTTTATTATGTCTTAGTTTGTTATGTCTTAGGTTCTTTATGTCTTAGCTTCTTTATGTCTTAGCTTCTTTATGTCTTAGCTTCTTTATGTCTTAGCTTCTTTATGTCTTAGCTTCTTTATGTCTTAGCTTTTTTATGTCTTAGCTTCTTTATGTCTTAGGTTCTTTATGTCTTAGCTTTTTTTATGTCTTAGCTTCTTTATGTCTTAGCTTTATGTCTTAGGTTCTTTATGCCTTAGTTTATTATGTCTTAGCTTCTTTATGTCTTAGCTTCTTTATGTCTTAGGTTCTTTATGTCTTAGGTTCTTTATGTCTTAGCTTCTTTATGTCTTAGCTTCTTTATGTCTTAGCTTCTTCATGTCTTAGTTTATTATGTCTTAGGTTCTTTATGTCTTAGTTTATTATGTCTTAGGTTCTTTATGTCTTAGCTTCTTTATGTCTTAGCTTCTTCATGTCTTAGTTTATTATGTCCAGATGCTAGCGGCTCCACTGAGTCACATGACGTTGTGTCAGAGGGCAGATAAAGACTCTGTGCTTTTTACTAGATTGAATGTCAAGTCGTGTTCGTTTGTGAATCCTCTTGGGGGGTAATTCAAGTGTCATCTATTTTAGTTACGTGCCTATAGCTAGCCACGCCTCCTGTACAATGTACATCAGGTCTACAGTAGTCATCTCTCTCTCTCTCTCTCTCTCTCTCTCTCTCTCTCGGTCTCTCGGTCTCTCGGTCTCTCGGTCTCTCGGTCTCTCTCTCTCTCTCTCTCCACACACCCGTGAATGAAAAGAGACAAAGCAGTGGCTGACAGAGTGATGACATCACCAGTGTGCAGCCGGCCAATAGAACTCTGAATAGGCTCCAGGGCAGCTAATCTGGGCTCTGACACTGGGCCATTGTCTCTCTCACACACACACACATACATACTAGGGATGGGCATGAGTAATCGATTACTCGCAGCTATGAGAAAAAGCAATCTTAAATTATTAATAATTTTTATGAGAAACATTTTCTTTTTTTTTATCATTTTTTTTATACATATTTGTTTCACATGTATGTTTAAGATTATAACTGTTTGTTGGTTTCCTTAAACATATACGTGAATGAACAAAATTATATTTTGTTCATTATATTATAAAAAAAAAGTTATATTCTTTTAATTTAAATTGAGTTTTTTTCCCTTTACGAGTAATACACGATCACTCGAGTATAGCATGCGATCAATCGATCTGGATTTTTCTTAAAAATGCCCATCCCTAATACATACATACATACACACACACACACACACGTACATACATGCACACACACTAGGGCTGTCTTAAATACTTCGAAGCTTCGAAGCAGGGGAGGAAACAAACTTTTTGGCTTACCAGCCAACTGGCGAGTATCTATTTTTTTTACCAGCCAAACAGATTTTTTACCAGACAAAAAAAATCGCTAATTGTGATAATTACTTCTTTGTATGTCAAGCCGCGTCAATGTTGTGTATGCATCTGGGTAGGCACACTGTGCCTTTAAGACAGCACGGTGGTCTTACGACAGTGCTGTGAAGTACCGTCAAGTGTTGTGGTAACGTCAGTTGGGTTGGTGTGCTGTTGTGCACAGTGCACTGGTTGAGCTAGCCCCTTTCGTGACTGCGATGTGCAAGCCAGGGGCTTTTGAGCATGAAATAAAATGTCTAACCTTACGTCGTAGTCCGGTGCTTTTTTGGAAACATTATAGTCATAACAGATACACCTAGCTGGCTGCTTTGAGCACACGGGGCTAACGTTAGCTAGCAAGCAGCTATAGCTAAAACGCTAACTAGAAGCTAACCACTGTATACAGTTCCAGTAGACTAACATTACACCTCTGTGATTTAAATGTGTCCTTAGTAACTTATACTCGAGGGTTGTACTAGGGTTGGATGCAGTTCCCCGTTGGTCAGTCTGTCTGTTTTCCATCTTCTGCTGTGTTTAACGTTATCTGTTTGCGAGTGCTCCTGATGGCTAGCCAAGTACCGCGGGACTTTTATTATTATGTCCGCGGGTTGGCCAGTACTGCGCAAACGTTTATTAAACATTATATGTCCGCGGGTGGTCTTGTGCAGTGCTCTCGTGGCACTGTCAACTAAAGCGAACACTCAGAAGATGCGCACCGTTTGCCAGTGCAGTGATTGCAGAATGTTTTTTTTTTTGTATACTCGCCAGCAGGGGAGGAAACTAACTTTTTGGCTTACCAGCCAACTGGCGGGTATCTGTTTTTTTTACCAGCCAAACGTAAAAAATACTAGCATTTGGCCAGTAAAGTGGCCTAATTTCCTCCCCTGCTTCGAAGCTTCGTTCGATGGCACAAGCTTCGAACATTAAAAAAAAATCAAAAAAAAAAATTATACAAAAAATTTTCAACGTTTTTTTTTTCACGTTTTTTATTTAATTTTTACTTCAGTGTGTGTGTGTGTGTGTGTGTGTGTGCATGCATGGGGACATTGGGTGGGGCCGGGGGACAAATACACTGGAGGAAAGTAACCCAGCTCAGCACTGCCCAAATTATATCATCACTATTGCCTGTTTGAAGGATATCATCCTCAAACACATATACACCACCTACACGCCTATTCTCAGTCCTTGCCCCACAATGGTGGAATGAACTACCCACCCCAGTTAGGACAGCCGAATCCCATCCAATCTTTCGCCGTCAACTAAAGACGCACTTCTTC
The DNA here is from genome assembly GCF_963971535.1 of Notolepis coatsorum. Classification (NCBI taxonomy): domain Eukaryota; kingdom Metazoa; phylum Chordata; class Actinopteri; order Aulopiformes; family Paralepididae; genus Notolepis; species Notolepis coatsorum. The sequence goes on along the minus strand of NC_140179.1, from coordinate 18,116,136 downwards.
AACCATTATCTGAAATAAAATTTAAAAAATAAAATAAAAAAAATCTAACCCTAACTAACCTTACTGTCATGCACTTGTCCTAATAAACTAACCTACACTATAACACGCAACACTTTGATGAATATTGTTACTCAGCTGATAGAGTTGTATCCTTCCTGATGACCTGTCGTACAGAACTTGTAAGTCGCTTTGGATAAAAGCGTCAGCTAAATGACTAAATGTAAATGTGAATGTAAATGCCTTGTAGAATTCCACACATAAGATAAGATACTGGGATGAATAAACAAAATAGGAAATAAAATGTAGAAATGCATGCAATACATAAATAAATATGAATCTCCATATATGAAATAGAACATTTAGATAAGGTGCTACTGAGATGTTTTGGTGAGTTCTTTGTTTTTTTGTGGAAGTAGCCCTTCTTAAAAATGCATGAACATTCACTGATAATTGGTCTGTAGTGGAGTCTACAAGGTCTACATTGCCGGACCATGTAGAATCCGGACCTTGTAGACTGACATAATTCTGTGCATAGTTTAGTCTACACAGGCCATATTTCAAATAATCAAAATCTTACTTCATTCATCTTAAACATTCTTGATTTGGGGGATTGGTAGTTCCCATGAAATCTGAAGTTGTTCAAACGACAACAGCGATCCACCTTGAATTAAATCACACTGTGTTGGCTGCGTCACAGTCACGAAAGGGGCTACTTAATTCATTACTCCAATCCACTTTATTTATAGAGCACATTTAAAAACAACAAAGTTTACCAAAGTGCTGTACAAGTCCCACAACATAAGATAAAAAAAAAAAAATTATTAAAAAAGAAAAATTCATAAATTTTTTTTAATTCGAAGCTTCGAATTAAAATCGAAGCTCGGCCCCCGAAGCTTCGATTGCCAAAAATTTTTCGAAGGTCAGCCCTAACACACACACACACACACATACATACATACATACATACATACATACATACATACATACATACATACATACATACATACTAGCTAGGGATGGGAGTCATAGGACCGAATATTCGAAAATTCGAATAGTCATTCTGTTATTAAGATCGATACATTTTTTTTTACAATCGAATATTTGTTATTGAAGCAAACATTCTTATTTAATTCCTTTTTATATTTAGAGGCAGCCTAATTTTCATAGCCTAATTGATAAAAAAAGATGCACATGCTACTGTTTCTGTTTGTTTATTAAAGCCGGGTGATAGGGCCTAACAAAATTAATAGTTGGTTTCAGGTTGGTTGTCAGTTTGGCCATGGGTAGGTAGGGAATTTATTTTATTTTATTTTTTTATTTTATTCTTTCCCACGGCGACTATGGATAGGGAATTTCTTTATTTAATTAAAATGTTCACAACAACATGGATGCATGTACTCTGCCAGCATGTTTAATATCCATAATACTAAATGTTTGACTAAGATTTCTATGAAACTTAAAAAAAAAAAAAAAAAAAAAAAACGTTTTTTTTTTTTTTTTATAATTTTTTCTAAAAACTCATAAAATATATTGGGTCGCACCTAAATCGGCAGGGTCGGTCGGCAACCTGAAACCAACTATTAATTTTGTTAGGCCTAGGCCAATGCAATGCTGTTATTATAGGCTACGATGGTGTCATTTTGATTTATTGTCGGCCATTCGAATATTCGATATTATGAAACATGAATTTTCGAATTGCACTTTTGCTAGAAAGTCCCATCCCTAATACATACACAGACTAGGGCTGTCTTAAATACTTCGAAGCTTCGAAGCATTATGGGAAACGTGGTCTTGTGAGAATTAGGCTCCCAGTTGTTTCTGCAATGGTCTCATTTGTTTACTGTAGCAGCTTTAAAGATTCATGATCTGGAACCTTCCACAGCCCTTATCTGTGGCCTTTGCCCTTTGACCCCCTGCCCCCAGACGACTATATGTAGAGCCATGTGATTGTGATAATGTCAGTAGTAGCTAGCTGTATCTATAAATATATAAATTGTACCTCATCCCATTTCTGCTTTGCACTATATAGTATTGTATATTAGTATATTGCATAGTATATTGTATATTGTATGGTAACTCAGTTACTTCTAGTCTGCATCGAACATTGTACATATGTCTATACTGAACACTGGGACCTCTATTTTTACTTCTTTTTACATGCTACTTTATTTTATTTCATACTTATCTTGTCTAGCACAGTCTCTGGAGAGTAACTGTTACAAAGGGTCAGATTAAACCGAATATATACATTTATTGCCTGAGATCCCATGTATAATATTTGCATATCGTTTGATATCCCTTGTATATTCTTTGTACATACATACGGAATATCCCTTTAGTCTACAGGACAGACCATAATATTCGTTCTCCTATTGGAAGCGACCCCCCTGGCGCCAGTGCCTTACCCCCTCGAGCTGACTTGAAAGCTACCGACATGACTTGGGCCTAACAAAAATAATAGTTGGTTTCAGGTTGGTTGTCAGTTTGGCCATGGGTAGGTAGGGAATTTATTTTATTTTATTTTTTTATTTTATTCTTTCCCACGGCGACTATGGATGGGGAATTTCTTTATTTAATTAAAATGTTCACAACAACATGGATGCATGTACTCTGCCAGCATGTTTAATATCCATAATACTAAATGTTTGACTAAGATTTCTATGAAACTTTATTCTTAAAAAAAAAAAAAAAAAAAAAAAAAATCAGATTTTTTTTTAATATATAATTTTTAATATATAATTTTTTTTAAAAACTCATAAAATATATTGGGTCGCACCTAAATCGGCAGGGTCGGTCGGCAACCTGAAACCAACCATTATTTTTGTTAGGCCTTGTCTTAACATGCCCGCTTCTGCCCATGAATACGGCTACCAAAATACGAACGGCACTATTTGTCCACCGTACGTATAAATATGACCAGCAAATACAGAACTTCCTTTTTCAGTTCGCCTTCAGTTCAGTCTGGTTCAGTTACCGAGTAAAGCCTCACCCACTACGCAACGTGTGGTGCAGAGTAGGGCTCGCATTGCCCCAAGATAGAGCCTTGTGTTATCCTAGTACGTTGGTTTAACGTATCGTTCTCTATTTATTAGTAAAGCCTTCATTACGAGTCAAAGACCACGTGAAGTGAGTAATTGTGCGTCTACATAGAGCACTTATTCCGCGTGCTAATAGGATAGTAGTAACGTCAAGTTCAACCGTGGACTACCGCGCACCACGGAGGATTTACACCCCGCCAGCAGTGCCACTTTCCGGCAAGGATTATTATTCTTCATTGCTTTGACCAAGCTGCTGGAGCAGAGAACCGCCTACCCCGCTGCTACTGTGGGATCTACACCTGCCCGTGAAGACATCACTCAAGCCCGTCTCTGTCGTACCAGAGACTCCACGGCTTTCACCTACGCGGCACGCACCCTGGGACCAGGCTGCATTCCCCGCTGACACAAGGGTGATATCGCCTCCGTGGACCATTGACTTTCATAGAGCATTGCCCCCCCCTGCTGGCTTACAACCGGTAGTACACCCCCCCTTCCCAGAATATCCCTAGATCTAATTACTTAATATTCATTATTGATTTGCCTGCACATTCTTTGCCTTATAAGCGCATCTAAAGTGAACAAAGTATATAATGTAATACTATTTTGATGTAATAAATATTCTAAATGAGTATTTGAGTGGAAACCTGTTATTGTGGAAGTGTTGTCATCTAATATACCTTTGTACGGTATTGGCCAGTAATGTACAAGACGGTAGTGATTTAATGATATCAATACTTGATTAATACAGTCAGGGAATTGTACCCCTCAGTTACAGTAACAGTAAGAAGCATTTTGTATAAAAGTATTCTGTACTTCTGTATGACAACTATTAAAGAAACTTGAACTATTGTTTACACTTGAAATGTGTATTTTTATTTTGTGTGCATTTTTATTTTGTCACAATATTATTTGAAAACTAGTACCAATCTCATTTCTGTCGCGTATCCCTGGGCAAGGCCGGGCATGTCCAGACACGTCTTGACGGTGACTTTGAACCTGACTCCGGAGGCCGGTCCCTGGCGCCGGTGGACCGCTGTCCAATAGGAGAATGAACTATTATGGTCTGGGCTAAAGGGATATTCCGTGTATATGTACAAGGAATATACAAGGGATATCAAACGATATACAAATACTATGCAATATATATCAATAAATAAATATATATATTCGGTTTAATCTGATCCTTTGTAACACTATGTCTGATGGTAAAACGAGCGTAAAATACAGAATTTTGAAATATTAAAACGGAATTTGGGAAAAAATATATTTGAATTTGGAAAAAAATTAAACCGATTTCATATGGCTCTCTGTGTGTGCGTGTGTGTGTGTGTCTGAAAGAGACATTGATCTGTTGTTCTCAAGCTGTTGAGTCTCTGTTGTGTCGGCTGTTTTGCAATTCATGTGTGGAGGGTTGCTGGGGGGGGAGAGCAGAGGAGAGGGGGAGAGGAGGAGGGGGAGAGGGGAGGGGGGAGGAGAGGAGGCATGAGGAGAGGAGAGGAGAGGAGGGGGAGAGGGGAGGGGGGAGGAGAGGAGGCATGAGGAGAGGAGCTTTGGAAGAAAAGAGGGGATTTTAAGTTGTGGAACTAAACGGAAGCTTTCCAACAATTGGAAATAAGAATCTTTTAACTGTGTTTGTGCATAATGTACTATATGAGAGAGAGAGAGAATCTGGAGACATTGTTTGTTTGGGATTTTGCTGCAGACAGTCTGACTTGCTGATGCTTTGTCCTTTTTCTCCTCATTAGTGTGCGAGTGTGTGTCTGTCCCCAGCTGTGTGAGTGTGTGTGTGTGTCTGTCCCCAGCTGTGTGAGTGTGTGTGTGTCTGTACTCTGTCCCCAACTGTGTGAGTGTGTGTGTGTGTCTGTCCCCAACTGTGTGTGTCTGTCCCCAGCTGTGAGTGTGTGTGTGTCTGTCCCCAACTGTGTGAGTGTGTGTGTGTGTCTGTCCCCAACTGTGTGTGTGTGTGTCTGTCCCCAACTGTGTGTGTGTGTGTGTGTGTGTCTGTCCCCAGCTGTGTGTGTGTGTGTGTCCCCAACTGTGTGTGTGTGTGAGTGTGTGTGTCTGTCCCCAACTGTGTGAGTGTGTGTCTGTCCCAAGCTGGTGTGTGTGTGTGTCTGTCCCCAGCTGTGTGTGTGTGTGTGTGCATGTGTGTGTGTCTGTCCCCAGCTGTGTCTGTAATGTGAATATTGTGGAAAGAGGTGTGGCTACATGAGATGAGACCATATTCCACATAGATACCATTTAGATTTGTTTATGTATATTTGTGTGTGTTAATCTGACTATAATCCCATTAGTGAGCAAGGAGTGCTGGTCGCGGATGGTTCCAGAGCTCACGTGAAGCAACACACACACACAAAAATAATAAAAAAGTATAATATAAACAACAAAAGTACTGTGTATGCGTGGTTGGTTGGGTTAACCATCTGTAGTGTGGTAGTGAAAGAGTTAACCGTCTGTAGTGTGGTAGTGAAACGGTTAAAAACAAGGCTCATAACAAGGTGTATTAATACGGACCACTAGTCTATCTTAAACCTACGGGAGAGGTGTTTTTGGCCAACAGCTTGTCTAGCGGGTCCATATCTGCTGCAATTCATTTGCACTAAGCTAGGCTAGCTTGCAGCCAGATAGCTTTCTACTGAACGCACAGAGAGGAGACTGGTATCTATCTTCTCGTCTGACTCTGGAGGAGGAGAGGAATTGCACTTCCCATAATGTTGGCGTGTTCCTTTTTAAAAGAACATCCATATTTTGGGAGGACAGGTGGAGTTGTTATAATAATAATAATAATAATAATAATAATAATAATAATAATAATAATAATAATAATAATAATAATAATAATACATTCAATTTATAGTGCACTCTACATTTGGAAACCAAATCTCAGAGTGCTACAGGGTAGAAACAGACTTTAAAAAACATAGGCAATTAAAAAACAAGGCATAAAAGCATTAAAAAGGGATAAAACACACAAGGCATGTATAAAAAGGTTAAAACTAAGGGAAGGCTTTCGTGAAGAGGTATGTTTTAAGTCCTCTTTTAAAGAAAGCAGTGGTCTGGTAGGGCTGGGCGATATGTCCAAAAATGATATCACGATAACGATATGTAAGGGATAATGTATAGCTACGAGGTCATTGTCGCAAAATAATTGACCGACACGGAGTTTAAAATACAGAGGCGCCTCGCCGAGGTGTTTTAATCGTCAGTGAAGGTCAATTATTTTGCTACAATGACCGAGTATAGGCTATACATTATCCCGCTTATTACATGGCTAACTTACTAACAATATACCTAATTCATTTTACGAGATCAAATGCAGACGCAGTTCTGTTCTGTCGCTCCCGCTGTCATCGCCGGCAGCTTGCACTGATGACTGAATGCAGCTGTGCATATGCTGAGCAGCTTTCATGACTGCAATCTAAATGCTTGATTGCTCCCCGCTTATTACAGCTGTGCATATGCTGAGCAGCTGAAACAGTGTGTGTCAGTGGGCTTGATTACTCCAGCTGCGAAAAACAATAATCACAGGTGGTTATCGAAAAAGAATTCACCGCTGTCGGGGGCTATTGACCAATCACAATCAAGCATTTCGGCGAATGTTAAAACGCCATGTAATAAGATAATGTTATCATATCACTCGATATGGATAATTATCGATATTGTTATAAGTATTTAAAAAAAAATATATTTTTTTTTAACAGATGTATGTTTCTTTTGCAGCAATTATTTGTCGTTGCCGCCATCTTTAGTGTTACAGCCCCTCACACTCCAGTTCTCAGGCTGCAGCTGGTTTGAAAGCTAAAGTAAACCGGCTTCTCTGCTGGCTGTGGCTCCAGGGGAGTTGAACAGTTCTGGCTCTGCTAGTTTCTTTTCTATCTTTTGGCGCTGTTTTGGTGGACCGTAATTCGCGACTGGAGACTAGCTCTGCTAGCACACATAGCCTACTGTGTACAGACGGTTTCAAACTGTATTTTAAATTAGAAAGCAAACAAAATAAATGGACAAGAGAAAAATAAATCTCAATTTGGTCAGTATTGTCATTTGGACAAGCAAAGCCATTACTTTAAGTTGCAGGCAAGAAAGACAAGTCTGTCCACTGTCTCTGGTTTTAAAACTGCCCTGTTGCAGGTCACAAAAAAAAACAAAAAATTATATAGATTTTTTTTTATTATTGATCGATATCGATTATAAAAATATATCACGATAATTATCGTTATCGTTTTATCGCCCAGCCCTAGTCTGTGGTGCTCTGAGGTAGTCAAGGAGGGCATTCCACAGGCGAGGAGCAGCCGAGCAGAAAGCCCGGTCACCCATGGTGCGGAGCTTGGTCCTGGTGGGAAGCAGGCGGTTTGTGTTGGCGGAGCGAAGGTTATGGGTGGAGGGTTCTGGGGCGAGGAGATCTTTGAGGTAGGGGGGGGGGGGGGGGCATTTCTGTGGTTATTCCAGACCGTTATCAACCGTTCACTCTGTGGACACAGTCAGGGCTGCATGGCAGAGACCAGACTTTAGAAGCACCGTACCGTTACATAACACTGATACAGAGAGATACTGAGGTGTGTGTGTGTGTGTGTGTATGTGTGTGTGTGTGTGTATGTGTGTGTGTGTGTGTGTGTGAAGTGACCCAACGCAAGAGTGAGTTGATAAAACTCACTTAAAGTGCTGTTGTCCACAGGATCTGTCATAGGGTTAACGCATGCATGCACACACACACACGCACACACACACACACGCACACACACACACACACACATATACACACACATACATACACACACACATACATACACACACACATACATACACACACACATACACACACACACGGATATAGTTAGGGCTGTCGTCCCATTCCTGGCGTCTCATCCTGTAGTCCTACACACACACACGTGCACGCACACACACACACACACTAGAACACAACGTGCTGTTCTCACTCTATTTTAGGAGTCTAGTCTACTACCAATGTGAGGCCCCGTCCACACGAACGCTGGGTTTAATGTAACCGTGATTGTATGTGCGCAGTTGCACTGTTCGGCCACACACAACCGGGGATTTGCTACACTGCAACCGCGGTCTTTTGAAACCGGTGGCCAGGGTGGAGTTGTGCGGTTTTGCAGTTGCGTGTGGGCATAGCAACCGAGGTTATTCCCAGTGTTTACAGCAGAGCTGTCGCAATTATTCCCCATGTTCACGGCAGACCGCCTACTGCTTTGGCATTGTATTACATTGTACTAAATGTATCGGTTGCTGGGTTCCAGCTCTGCCCGTGAGTACGCAGTTATACACGGTTGTCCACCTGTGTTCACCGTGTGGACGGAGTTTTATTTTTTCAAACTTCGGTCATATTAAATCCAAACTCTCGTGTGGACAGGGCCTGAGAAAGATGAGGTATTGTCCCCCTAATCTGGGAAGACCAGTCCCCTGCTGTGTGTGTGTCTGTGTGTGTGTGTGTCTCTGTGTGTCTGTGTGTCTGTGTGAGAGACAGCAGAGCGTAAGAGAGAGAAAGAGAGATGAAAAGAAACAAGGCCAACAACATAGATTCAAATACATAAAGGCATCGATTCCACAAATCAGAGTACCACCTTGTACTTGTTTGACATCACAGTAATGGCACCTATTATCCAGTTTTTTTTACTCTAATAGTCGACACATAAATTTAAATATCAAGTTCCTCAGCAGAGCATGGAAGGTGGGGACATTTGTAGTCACAAATAAATGGCTTGCACTAGTTCGTCTTGGGAGCTTAAGGAGGATCCTAAATGCATCATTATATTCTACCTGCAGTTTATTTTTTATTTTTGCTGTGCTATCATTACACCAGAGGTGTGCAGTATAAAACGGAGTACAATAGGCTCTGAACAGGCTTATTTTCACATTGTCTGTACACGCATAACATTATCATGCCTGTGCATTGGCCTCTCTCATACAGAGAGAGAGGGGGGAGGGGTATTTGGAAGATAGAGTTGAGTTGTGCGACTTGTTGGCCTGCTTTGCCTTCCCTTGGGGGCATTGCACTGTGTCACTACCACCATCCCATAATGACCCAGAAATTATTGAAGTGCCATGATACTTTTTCCTAAAGGCATCGTAAATCATAAATCATAGCTAAATCATTTAGAGACACCGCAAACCAAATGTCCATCTAGAAACCAAATGTCCACCTAGAAACCAAATGACACCTAGAATCCGCTTTTGAAAAGGTGTAAATCAAATCGTGGGCCCCAATTTCTCTCCCAAAACTATACAGTGCGCCTTTAACCCTTTCACTACCACATGGTTAACCCTTTCACTGCGACAATACAGACAGTTTTCACTACAGTGTGGTAGTGAAAGGTTAACCTTCTGTAGTGTGGTAGTGAAAGGTTAACCTTCTGTAGTGTGGTAGTGAAAGGTTAACCGTCTGTAGTGTGGTAGTGAAAGGGTTAGCCTTCTGTCGTGTGGTAGTGAAAGGTTAACCTTCTGTAGTGTGGTAGTGAAAGGTTAACCTGTAGTGTGGTAGTGAAAGGGTTAACCTTCTGTAGTGTGGTAGTGAAAGGGTTAACCTTCTGTAGTGTGGTAGTGAAAGGTTAACCTTCTGTAGTGTGGTAGTGAAAGGGTTAACCTTCTGTAGTGTGGTAGTGAAAGGTTAACCTTCTGTAGTGTGGTAGTGAAAGGTTAACCTGTAGTGTGGTAGTGAAAGGGTTAAAGCACGTACAGAGCAAATCGAGACCACCGGAGCAAAGAGGCTCTTGGGAAATGTATTGAAAACACAAGAGACGGTACCATTTCGTCCCACAGGGGCCAGAAGTTGGTGATGGAAAACTAACCGGGTGCTATTCGAGACGGCCGAGACCTCGTGCCACGTCTTCTAGAATGCCATGTGGTGTGTTCATACCGTCCGACATGTCGTGTGTTTATACCGTCCGACATGTTGTGTGTTCATACCGTCCGACATGTCGTGTGTTCATACCGTCCGACATGCCGTGTGTTCATACTGTCCGACATGTCGTGTGTTCATACCGTCCGACATGCCGTGTGTTCATACCGTCCGACATGTCGTGTGTTCATACTGTCCGACATGTCGTGTGTTCATACCGTCCGACATGTCGTGTGTTCATACTCAACTTTCTCAAGTTTCAAGTTTCTTTAATATTTGTCATACAGAAGTACAGAATACTTTTATACAAAATGCTTCTTACTGTTACGCTCCAGAGACTGTGCAAGACAAGATAAGTATGAAATAAAATAACATAGTAAAATTAGAAGTAAAAAAAAATGAGGTCACAGTGTTCAGTTTAGACATATGTACAATGTTCGATGCAGAATAGACGTAGTTACCATACAATATACAATACTGTGCAGTGTACTAATATACAATACTATATAGTGCAAGGCAGAAATGGGACGAGGTGCAATTTAGGTACAATTTACAGTAGGTGTACGAGTTGTAGTGCAAATCCTTTATCAATAAATATAAAGTGTAAAGTGTGTTTGTGTGATCTAAAGTGTGGAGAGTGGGTGCTGCAGTGTGTTGTTTGTTTGAGTGAGTGTGTGCGTGTGGGTGTGTGTGCTGTGTGCATTTGATGGTTGTTGCATAGTGTTTATTGTTCGTTTAGCAGCCTGATGGCCTGGGGATAGAAGCTTCTTCTGAGTCTTTCTGTGCTCGCCTTAAGACTCCGGTATCGCTTGCCTGACCGCAGCAGTTCAAAGAGGCAGTTGTTCGGGTGGCTCGAGTCCTTAATAATTCTCTTAGCCTTCCCCTTGCACCGCTTGTTGTAAATGTTCTGGAGGGTGGGAAGCCCCCCTCCAATTGTGCGTTCGGCTGAACGTGTCACTCTTTGTAGTCTGCTACGGTCTTGTGCAGTGCTATTCCCAAACCAGGAGGTGATGTTGCCGGTCAGGATGCTCTCTATTGTACATGAGTAGAAGTTCCTAAGGATCTTCTGACTGACTTGGAACTTCCTTAGGCGCCTGAGGAAGTAGAGGCGTTGTCGTGCCTTCTTCACAACACTGTCAATGTGTGTGGTCCATGTCAAGTCCTCGGATATGTGGGCTCCGAGGTACTTGAAACTGTTCACTCTCTCAACCGGTGCCCCGTCGATGCTGAGGGGGCTGTAGTCCTTGACCCCCGACCTCCTGAAGTCCACAATCATCTCTTTTGTTTTGCTGACGTTCAGGGAGAGGCAGTTCTCCTGACACCACTGTGACAGGTTCTCTACCTCTTCCAGGTAGGCCCTGTCCGACATGTCGTGTGTTCATACTGTCCGACATGTCGTGTGTTACTGTCCGACATGTCGTGTGTTCATACCGTCCGACATGTCGTGTGTTCATACTGTCCGACATGTCGTGTGTTCATACCGTCCGACATGTCGTGTGTTCATACTGTCCGACATGTCGTGTGTTCTGTTCATACCGTCCGACATGTCGTGTGTTCATACTGTCCGACATACTGTTTCCTGTTGATGCTTTCTACTCATTATTCTCATGCGTTGATTAATTTGCTTGAGTTTGCATTGTGTGTGTGTGTGTGCGTTTGTTTTGACATGCGCTTTTGTTTTTTTTCTTTTGCTCTGCTCTCCTGCATGTGCCTCGTCCATGTAGCTTTGTACCGATGGCTAGAAGCAGACCGCCATGGCCAAGACCCCGAGACGGCAGCCACAGGTAACGACAACAACGTCTCTACCGCCTCCAAAGGAATACTTTGACATCATTTAGTGTTTCATTGGTTATTTTACTCCTTGTCACGTTGTGCTGAGAACGTTTCTACATTTGTCCTTCAGTTTCCAAAGGGGGGGGGCATGCTAGCAGTGTTAGCAGAGAAAACATGCTAGCAGTGTTAGCATAAAAGACATGCTAGCAGTGTTAGCATAAAAGACATGCTAGCAGTGTTAGCATAAAAGACATGCTAGCAGTGTTAGCATAAAAGACATGCTAGCAGTGTTAGCATAAAAGACATGCTAGCAGTGTTAGCATTCGTCACTGAAGACATGGGACACGGCTAGTTGCTAGCTCACCGCTAACAGCTAGGCCACCGCTAACAGCTAGGCCACCGCTAACAGCTAGGCCACCGCTAACAGCTAGGCCACCGCTAACAGCTAGCTCACCGCTAACAGCTAGCTCACCGCTAACAGCTAGCTCACCGCTAACAGCTAGGCCAATGCTAACATGCCATTTTAGGGGGATAATCAAGCTTGATTTTATAAATTTTCTGACAACGGACAACTGTTTCACGGAGCAGAAATAACCAGCTACGATTAATATAAAATGTCAAAGTAATCTTTTAATGGAGTGGCACACATGGATCTCTCCTTCTGTACCTCTCTCTCTCTCTCTGTCTCTCTCTCTGTCTCTCTGTCTGTCTCTCTTTCTGTCTCTCTCTCTCTGCCTCTCTCTCTCTGTCTCTCTCTCTGGTCTCTCTCTGTCTGTCTCTCTCTGTCTCTCTCTCTGTCTCTGTTTCTCTGTCTGTCTCTCTCTCTCTCTCTCTGTCTCTCTCTCTGTCTCTGTCTCTCTCCCCTCTCTCTCTCTCTCTCTCTCTCTCTCTATCTCTCTCTCTCTCTCTCTTTCTCTCTTTCTCTCTCTCTCTTTCTCTCTCTCTCTCTCTCTCTCTCTCTCTCTCTCTCTCTCTCTCTCTCTCTCTCCCCCTCCCTCCCTCTCCCCCACCCTCCCTCCCTCTCCCCCTCCCTCCCTCCCTCCAGACAGTAATCATGTACTGTATGTGGGTCATTGTTTCTCTCTGAGCTTGTTCTCCAAATCATTTCTTGCCATCCACCTATTTTCAGCCTCATCCCTCCTCCCTCTCTACCTCCCTCAGCCCCCCACCCTCCTCCCTCTCCTCCTCTACCTCCCTCATCCCTCCTCCTCTACCTCCCTCAGCCCCCCCACCCTCCTCCCTTTCTACCTCCCTCAGCCCCCCACCCTCCTCCTCTACCTCCAGGGAGCGAAATTAACTTTTTGACTCACCGGCCAGTGGCGGGTGATGGGAAGAGTCTACCCGCCAAGCATATTTCTTACCTGCCAAAAAAAATTTGATTAAAAAAAAATATTATATATATATTTTATATACATTTTTTTTTAAATAAAATATATATTATATAATCATACTTGTAGTTGTATTATCTGCGAGACATCGCCACCACGCAATAAGTCAAAATGCTTGCTATCTGCAAACAGCTCCACTGTCTGTGTGTATACTTGAGTAGCCTCCAGCTCCAGCAAGGATTCTCCGGCCCTGCAGCTAGACCCTATATTCAGCTAGACCCTACATTCAGCATGCAAGGATTCTCCGGCGATGCAGCTGGACCCTATTTAACGTTACGGTTCTTTTGTCAAATCACATTCAACATGCCCTCAGCTAGAATACGCATTCAATCAATGTTATAAGACATTGATATCAGGAGCTATCTGTAGCCACTGCTAGCCCGGTAGATAACGTTAAGACAATTTAGTTTACTGGGACAGATGGATCTAACGTGAGCTAGCTAAGCTAGCTAACGAGGGAACGGAGGTATTATGCACTCGAGTAGACTATTGCTGGAGCATTTGTTGATATCAGCAGCTATCAGTAGCTAGCCAGCTAGATACCGTTAGACAATGCCTCGTCATGTATTAAACTAAAAGTGAATAGTTGACTGGGTCATTGTTTAAACAGTAACGTTAGCTCATGGAGGTCCGATATAGACTAGAGCAGACGGAAGTAAACAAGCCAAATGAGAGCTTCCGATTGGTCATTTGCGTTCTTTCTCATGAAACCAGTCACGTCACTCTCTACTGTGATTGGACCGTTGACTTGAGTGCAATGTGGGACTTGTAGTTTTTTAACGATCTTGCGGCGGAGAAAAAAAGACGAGAGCGGCTATAATCTGTACTCGCACAAGAGTATCGTTATGAACTACACGTCTACACGCCACACGGCGGGCAGCCCTCTAAGTGTCATGCGCCAAAGGTAAAAACAGACCACCCCTGGCGGGCGGCGGGCTTTAGTTTCGGTCCCTGTCTACCTCCCTCAGCCCCCCCACCCTCCTCCTCTACCCTCCCTCAGCCCCCCCACCCTCCTCCTCTACCTCCCTCAGCCCCCCACCCTCCTCCTCTACCTCCCTCAGCCCCCCACCCTCCTCCGACCTCTACCTCCCTCAGCCCCCCCACCCTCCTCCTCTACCTCCCTCAGCCCCCACCCTCCTCCTCTACCTCCCTCAGCCCCCCACCCTCCTCCTCTACCTCCTCAGCCCCGCCACCCTCCTCCTCTACCTCCCTCAGCCCCCCACCCTCCTCCTCTACCTCCCTCAGCCCCCCACCCTCCTCCTCTACCTCCCTCAGCCCCCCACCCTCCTCCTCTACCTCCCTCAGCCCCCCACCCTCCTCCTCTACCTCCCTCAGCCCCCCACCCCTCCTCCTCTACCTCCCTCAGCCCCCACCCTCCTCCTCTACCTCCCTCAGCCCCGCCACCCTCCTCCTCTACCTCCCTCAGCCCCCCACCCTCCTCCTCTACCTCCCTCAGCCCCCCACCCTCCTCCTCTACCTCCCTCAGCCCCCCACCCTCCTCCTCTACCTCCCTCAGCCCCCACCCTCCTCCTCTACCTCCCTCAGCCCCCCACCCTCCTCCTCTACCTCCCTCAGCCCCCCACCCTCCTCCTCTACCTCCCTCAGCCCCCCACCCTCCTCCTCTACCTCCTCAGCCCCCACCCTCCTCCTCTACCTCCCTCAGCCCCCACCCTCCTCCTCTACCTCCCTCAGCCCCCCACCCTCCTCCTCTACCTCCCTCAGCCCCCCACCCTCCTCCTCTACCTCCCTCAGCCCCCCCACCCTCCTCCTCTACCTCCCTCAGCCCCGCCACCCTCCTCCTCCTCTACCTCCCTCAGCCCCCCACCCTCCTCCTCTACCTCCCTCAGCCCCGCCACCCTCCTCCTCCTCTACCTCCCTCAGCCCCCCACCCTCCTCCTCTACCTCCCTCAGCCCCCCACCCTCCTCCTCTACCTCCCTCAGCCCCCCACCCTCCTCCTCTACCTCCCTCAGCCCCCCACCCCTCCTCCTCTACCTCCCTCAGCCCCCCCCGGCCCCCACCTCCTCCCTCTCGTCCTCTACTTACATAACCCCCCCCACCCTCCTCCTCCCTCTCATCCTCTACCTCCATCAGCCCCCCCACACCCTCCTCCCTCCCTTGTGGATGCTTTCTGTTAATCTGGTAAACTGTTGTTGTATTGGATTTAGGCAGAGCTAAATGCTAATGTGGCTAACTAATAGTAAACTTTTGTACATGAAATACAGCCCAAAATCATTAAAAGACCCCGGTGACAAACACTTTACAAATGTTTGCTTATAATTTTTTTTTATAAAGTAATTCAAAAAGAAAAAGGTGATGATAAAGTTGTTGACGGGAGAAAAGTTGCTAAAGTCTATGTGTTGTGATGGGACCGGAAGAAGTCTGCTGGGCTAGAGACATAACCGGATATGACGCCCCCACATTGTGCAAGTGGTCAATAGCAACAAGCTAACAGCTCAGAACACACTGTGGCCATGTAGCTATAGCAACAAGCTAACAGCTCAGAACACACTGTGGCCATGTAGCTATAGCAACAAGCTAACAGCTCAGAACACACTGTGGGAGCATGTCTATGTTCCCCGGTTCCTATGTTCCCCGGTAGCGATAGATAGTCAGACCACCAGCCCTGATTCCAAACTCTAACCGTAACCAACTTCGAAAGAGGGCCTAAGCTTAACCAGTTAGAAACAAGGCGGACATTAATACTGCCACTAAGCCTCTTCAACTCATTCAGAACGCAGCGGCCCGCCTGATCTCAAACCTACCGAAGTCGGCCCATGTCACCCCACTTCTTAGGGACCTGCACTGGCTCCCCATTGCTGCACGAATCCGCTTCAAGGCCCTCGACCTAGCATACCGTGCAGCAATGGGAACCGCTCGCGCTACCCTCCGGTCAATGGTCTCTAACTACACACCCTCAAGACCCCTACGCTCTGCATCTTCTGGCCGCCTCAGACCTACTCCTATCCAAGCTCCGGGAGGGTCATCAAAGAGAAGTCGCCTATTCTCAGTCCTTGCCCCACAATGGTGGAATGAACTACCCACCCCAGTTAGGACAGCCGAAACACGTCCAATCTTTCGCCGTCGACTAAAGACGCACTTCTTCAACCATTATCTGAATTAAAAAAAAAAAAAAAAATATCTAACCCTAACTAACCGTACTGTCATGCACTTGTCCTAATAAACTAACCTACACTGTAGCACTCAACACTTTGATGAACATTGTTACTCAGCTGATAGAGTTGTGCCCTTCCTGATGGCTTGTTGTACAGAACTTGTAAGTCGCTTTGGATAAAAGCGTCAGCTAAATGACTAAATGTAAAATGTAAATGTAATAATTAATAAAATAATAAAAATTAATAAAATGTTCAATCAATCAATCAATCGGGGAACATAGGACCCGGGGAACATATGGATGACCCCACACTCGGTGACCATGGAGCTATAGCAAGAAGCTAACAGCTCAGAACACACTGTGACCATGGAGCTATAGCAACAAGCTAACAGCTCAGAACACACTGACCATGGAGCTATAGCAACAAGCTAACAGCTCAGAACACTGTGGCCATGGAGCTATAGCAACAAGCTAACAGCTCAGAACACTGTGGCCATGGAGCTATAGCAACAAGCTAACGGCTCAGAACACACTGTGACCATGGAGCTATAGCAACAAGCTAACGGCTCAGAACACTGTGGCCATGGAGCTATAGCAACAAGCTAACAGCTCAGAACACTGTGGCCATGGAGCTATAGCAACAAGCTAACAGCTCAGAACACACTGTGACCATGGAGCTATAGCAACAAGCTAACAGCTCAGAACACTGTGGCCATGGAGCTATAGCAACAAGCTAACAGCTCAGAACACTGTGGCCATGGAGCTATAGCAACAAGTTAACAGCTCAGAACACACTATGACCATGGAGCTATAGCAACAAGCTAACAGCTCAGAACACACTGTGACCATGGAGCTATAGCAACAAGCTAACAGCTCAGAACACTGTGGCCATGGAGCTATAGCAACAAGCTAACAGCTCAGAACACACTGTGGCCATGGAGCTATAGCAACAAGCTAACAGCTCAGAACACTGTGGCCATGGAGCTATAGCAACAAGCTAACAGCTCAGAACACACTGTGACCATGGAGCTATAGCAACAAGCTAACAGCTCGGAACACACTGTGACCATGGAGCTATAGCAGCAAGCTAACAGCTCAGAACACACTGTGACCATGGAGCTATAGCAACAAGCTAACAGCTCGGAACACACTGTGACCATGGAGCTATAGCAACAAGCTAACAGCTCAGAACACACTGTGGCCATGGAGCTATAGCAACAAGCTAACAGCTCAGAACACACTGTGACCATGGAGCTATAGCAACAAGCTAACAGCTCAGAACACACTGTGGCCATGGAGCTATAGCAACAAGCTAACAGCTCAGAACACACTGTGACCATGGAGCTATAGCAACACAAGCCAACAGCTCAGAACACAGTGGCCACGGAGCTATAGCAACAAGCTAACAGCTTAGAACATACTGTGACCATGGAGCTATAGCAACAAGCTAACAGCTCGGAACACACTGTGACCATGGAGCTATAGCAACAAGCTAACAGCTCAGAACACACTGTGGCCATGGAGCTATAGCAACAAGCTAACAGCTCAGAACACACTAGCCATGGAGCTATAGCAACAAGCTAACAGTTACTGAGCGCCAAGGGCGTAATATTGTTTTCAATGGTGGAGGGGACACATTAGGGGCCGTGGTCAGTGGCGTTGTTTCAGTAAAAGCCAAGGGTGGCTGTTGGGGCCGGTGCTACGTTAGTTTTATTTAAGGGTCGTGGGGGGGGGGGGGGGGGGGGGGGGGGTGGGGGGGGGGGGGGGGGGGGGGGGTGATTAAAAAATCTATGCAATG
>NC_140179.1:18078928-18097970 GCF_963971535.1 Notolepis coatsorum | reverse complement strand
TCTCTCTCTCTCTCTCTCTCTCGCTATTCTCTCTCCCTCTACTCTCTGTCTATTCTCCCTCTTATTTCTCTCTTTCGCTCTCCTTTCTGTATTCTCTTTATTCTCCTCTCCTCTCCTCTCTCTCTCCTCTCTTTCTCTCTCCTTTCTGTATTCTCTTATTTCTGTCTCTCTATCCTCTCTGTCTCTGTCTCTCTCTCTCTTCTCTCTCCTCTCACTCCTCTCTCTCTCTCCTCTCTCTCTCACTCCTCTCTCTCTCTCTCTCTCTCTCTCACTCCTCTCTCTCTCACTCCTCTCTCTATCTCTCTCTCTCTTCTCTTTCTCCTCTCACTCCTCTCTCTCACTCCTCTCGCTGTCTCTCTCTCTCTCTCTCTCTCTCTCTCTCTCTCTCTCTCTCTCTCTCCAGTCTACGCTGGTGGCTGTGAGATTGAAGCTCTGAGAGCTCTTTATAAAGCCACTCAACATCATTATTATAGTCAGTAGTGGCTGGTCGTTGGTTACCGTCGGTAGTGTGATAGTAAAGGGTTAACCTGCTGTTGTGTGGCAGTGAAAGGGTTAACCATTTGGTAGTGCAGCAGTGAAAGGGTTAACACGGAGGTTAACGATGACGTCGCTACGTAACGACGGCGTTCGTCGTCTCGCTGTCCGCGCGAGCGCCGCACAAAGTGTCTGGAACTAATTGTAGGGATGTCCATTGTGGGGTCTATTAGACCAGGGGTTCCCAAACTTTTCAGGCCAGGCCCAGAAAATAAGGCGTCAGAGAGTCGCGGCCCAATGCACATCGTCAGGCTATTTTTTTAATTTTTTTGCCAGGCGACCGATTTTTTAAGCCAAATATCACTTCAATCCTATTAAGTTAGTTCAAGTTAGTTATTCATTTATATGTGCTATTTATGAGAGGGCTAACTTGTTGCAAAATAATAATGATAATAATCATAGCCTCATTAAAATACTATTGTTGCTTCGGTTGTTTTCAGAGTTTTATGTGCATAATCTGTTATTTAGTTGAAATGTTCGTTGAAATAAGCAGATTTTTCGTTTTTGTTTATTTATTAAGTTAATATAAAACCATATAGTCACATTTTAGAATACAATAGAATATAATTTTAGTATACAACTAGAAACACTGTCCTGTCCGCGTGTAACTGTTCCGCAACAGTAAGTGACTTCCGGGGTAGGCCTGATTGGCCCCGACACGCACGTGACGCGCAACTTTCTCTGCCGCGCGGCACGCTCCGCGGAGCCGAGCGGCAGAGCTTACGGAATTACGTAACCGTCCAAATACGCCATGACTCTCATTTGGCGCTATAGCTCACCTGGCAGAGCAGCGGTCCTGCGATCCTGCGGTCCGTTGTTGGTGAGTTCGAATCCCATCAAATCTTTTTTTTTAACGTGATTTTTTTTAACGTGTATTCTTTCGCCGGTTAAGGTTAGGCATGGTTAAGGTTAAGGTTAGGCATTGTTTCGGAGTTGGTTAAGGTTAGAACGGTTAAGTTTAGGCGCTGTTAAGGAGCTGGTTAAGGTTAGAGTTTGTCTTAGAGAATGGCAATATTCTTTCTATGGTTAAGGTTAGGCATGGTTAAGGTTAAGGTTAAGGTTAGGCATTGTTTCGGAGTTGGTTAAGGTTAGAACGGTTAAGTTTAGGCGCTGTTAAGGAGCTGGTTAAGGTTAGAGTTTGTGTTAGAGAATGGCAATAGACAGCCTATTTCCGCGCGACAGCTCTCAGCAGCCTCGTTGCGCGTCCTGAGTTTGCCGCGTCACGTGCCTGTCGGGGCCAATCAGGCCTACCCCGGAAGTCACTTACTGTTGCGGAACAGGTACACGCGTCCTGGCCTGCTTCTAAGTTCAGTGGCCTGAAAAAAAAAATATATATATATATATATTTTTTTTTAAATCATCTCGCGGCCCACCCGTGGCTGCTCGCGGCCCACCTTTGGGTCGCGACCCCGACTTTGGGAACCACTGTATTAGAGCAGTGTTTCTCAACTGGTGGGTCGCAACCCAAAAGTGGTTCGCGGGGCCATTTTGAGTGGATGTGTGTAAAAAAGATTAAAAAAAAAATCCTTTTTTTCTTTTTTGCAATTTTCTTTTTTAGCACTACCTATCTTTGTGAAAGTGGCTTCTCAGCTCTGGTCCAGCTGAAGACAAAGCAGAGTAACAGATTGGACATCGAGCACGACCTCAGAGTTGCTTTGTCTACCATCACCCCAGACTTTGAGACTCTTGTCAGGAGCAAACAACATCCCCAGTTATCCCATTAGTTCCCTGGGATGTTAAGCTAAGAAGTCTGCTAAGAAGCATATATTATTTATTATTATTAGAATTTTATTTCATTGGGTTTTTAGCCTAGTTGCACTTTTGTTGTATCCCCAGTTATCCCATTAGTTTCCCAAACTTAGGTATGTTATGTTAAGCTAAGAAATCTGCTAAGAAGCATATATTATTATTTATTATTATTACTTTATACTTTTGTTGCAACCCCTTACCCCAGTTATCCCATTAGTTCCCCAAACGTAGGTATGTTATGTTAAGCTAAGAAGTCTGCTAAGAGAAGCAGCATATATTATTTATTTATTATTATTTTATTTCATTAGGTTTTTAGCCCTAGTTGCACTTTTGTTGCCCTTTTTTGTGTTTATTTCATGTTTTTAACACTTTGGTTGCCTAAGGTTAAATTAATGATATACCATAGATTGCCAGCGCTATTTGTCTATGGAGAAAGTCCCCTTCTTTGCAGGGCTATAACTTTTTAAATTCTATTGCTACATTGCCATTATTAGGGCCCATTCAAAGTCCTATATGTATTGTTCATTGTGTAGCAACGTTAAACTTTTTCATTCACATATTCATAGTAAAGTATGGTCTAATGTATAAGTATGTTTTCATCTCTTTCTGCAGCTTTCTCCAGAACGTGATATATAGCCCCAAATGCATTATATTGATGATGAAATACAGTTTGATGGCAATCAGCGCGATATAAAAAATTCCAACTAGACGTACTTCTAGAAGTTACTACACGTCATCTGATGTTGACCGGATGGGCGAGGGGGCGTTTATAATTCCGTGGGCAGCGTTATACCAATCATCTAATGTGGGTCAAATGTTGATAATATCAGTTATTATCGAAGACGGTAACGTTACACGCTGAAACTCACCCCAGTCTCCGCGCGCCGTTGGGCGATCATCGTCGAGTAGAAATTTTATCATTATGGGATATATTATTACCCGGTCCATCTCCAGCTTGTATAATGGTATATACGTCCAAATCATGTTGTTTATCGAGTTATTGGCAATCGATCGCTATGTAGTGTGACGAGCTAGAGTGCCGGAACCTATCCCGAGTGGCCGGAAGCAATACGGACATCTAGCACAACCTCTACTGCGCTTCCTGTTAAGCGGTTGCGCGATCGGCCACCAGATGGCGCTCCTGAACCGCCAGAGAGCTCAGTGGGTCCTGCTGGTGTATCTCAGGCCAGCGGAGGGACATTATGAATCCGATCGCAGATTTTTGAAATATTGATATAAAGACGACGTACAGCGTCCCCCGGCAACTTTAGCATGGCCAGCAAAGACGTCTAAAGACGGCTCCCGGCAGTCAAAGTGTTAACAGTGCATGAAAGATTGTGTATTACTGCAATTTTTTTGTAAATAAATCAGAGTGGTTAAAAAAAATTGGGTCACGACTTAATGACTAAGGAAAATGTTGGGTCCCGAGGCTAGACCAGTTGAGAACCACTGTATTAGAGCCACATGTGTGGGTTGGAGGGGGGGGGGGGGGGGGAGTGGGGTAGGGGGCGGACAGCTCAGCTGCTGACTGAGGGGAATCCCAGGTATGTGAACAGACCAGCGGGAATACAGGCTTCTCTACAGTGGAGCGACGCTCTGCGGCACGTTCACACGCGTGTTTCAACCCAGCGCGCCTGTTTGTCCCTTTCTCTGTGGCCTTTCAACCCTGCGCGCCTGTTTGTCCCTTTCTCTGCGGCTATTCAACCCCACTGTTTGTCCCTTTCTCTGCGGCCATTCAACCCCACTGTTTGTCCCTTTCTCTGTGGCCATTCAACCCCACTGTTTGTCCCTTTCTCTGCGGCCATTCAACCCCACTGTTTGTCCCTTTCTCTGTGGCCATTCAACCCCACTGTTTGTCCCTTTCTCTGCGGCCATTCAACCCCACTGTTTGTCCCTTTCTCTGCCACCATTCAACCCCACTGTTTGTCCCTTTCTCTGCCGCCTTTCAACCCCACTGTTTGTCCCTTTCTCTGCGGCCATTCAACCCCACTGTTTGTCCCTTTCTCTGCCGCCTTTCAACCCCACTGTTTGTCCCTTTCTCTGCCGCCATTCAACCCCACTGTTTGTCCCTTTCTCTGCCGCCATTCAACCCCACTGTTTGTCCCTTTCTCTGCCGCCATTCAAAATTCAAAATACTCTATTTTATGTCAGAAAAGAACATTGACAAATAATTATCGCTACATAAACAATGATCTAGATCGACGATCATAGCAACGATGATATAATCCAACAAGCTAGCTGGCTGGCTGCTGTCATTGGGAGCATGTCTATGTTCCCCGGGTCCCATGTTCCCCACTCCCGTTGCGGCTCCCGAAAAAGCGACAGAGTTGTGTGAGGGCTGACGATGTCAGCTTGCTTCATTTATCTGTCATTACGGTAGTGTTCTCAAACGTACACTTCACGACTAAAAAAGGGTCCGATGTTCCCCGCTACTCTCGAAAAAGCGACAGAGTTGTGTGAGAGTGTAGATAGATGGTGCAACATGTGTAATTGTGTATGTGCGTTAGGGTGACCAAACGTCCCGATTTGGACAGTCCCGTTCTTTAGCCCTTTGTCCCGCATGCCGCAACAGAAGAGAAATGTCCCTTATTTCAATAAACAATTTTAATATATTAATCATTATTGCTTTTGTCCTCTCATTAATCTCCAGTCACTCGAGTATTTTTAAAGTGTTATTGATTGTATGGTGTGTTTCGCCGGGCAAGCTATATTCACGTATTCACGTAACTCTCATATATCCTCAATATCCACAACACCAGCGCATCAGGCTGTGTTTCAGCACCACTGTCTTGGCAGGAGCTGTTCCCTCCTGAGTGGTGCTGAAAACACAGACAGAATTAGTTGACCTCGCATTGTGCCAATATCTCTCCGAACTCCACTTTGTTCTTTGTTTACCTTACCTGTATATAAATGCCTGTATATAAGTACATTAATATGAAACGGTACATTAATATGAAACGTACAACGTACAACGTACAAAATACTCGAGTGACTGACGGACAATAGGCCTATGTGCGAATCTGTTGCACGCCAGTAGCCGGTGCGCTCTTACGGGAAGCCTTGGTGGTGAGCTGCGGGGAACATAGAACCTTTATTTCAGCGGGGACTGTACGTGTTTATTTGACATTACTGTACGATATAAGTGTGTATTAAAAGACGGAGCTGTTAATATATATCCTCAATATCCACAACACCAGAGCGCATCAGGTGCATGATGAAATACTCGAGTGACTGACGGACATTTGGCAGTGGGGAACATAGAACCCTTTTTTTTTATTCGGGAGCGGGCGGGACCGGGGAGCATAGAACCTTTATTTCGGGAGTGGGGAACATAGGACCCTTTATTTAAAAAATAAAATAAAAAGCGGGGAACATAGGACCCGGGGAACATCTGTCATTGCTAACAGCTAACACTAGCAGACCAGGCTAGTGTATTTCCAGGAACAAAAGCATTCATTCTGAACGTTACATCACCGATGCTTAGATTTATCATTTATATAACGACTAATTCGAATATTGAGGAAATCGATGCCCATCCCTTCTTAAAGGAATGGAGGAATGCTTTTCAAAACCTGTCAAAATGTACATTTTCTTCTCGTCCATCTGTTGACATTGGTCTCTCGTCTTCCCTCGTCCTCCAGGGGAGAAATCTGACCAGAGTCCACTGAAGAGAACCTTCAAGTCCAAAGTCCTCGCCCACTACCCCGAGACGGTGGAGTGGAACCCCTTCGACCAGGATGCCGTCAACATGGTGCGTGTCCCAGTGGGACAGGGAGGGACATTATGGTGCTGGGTGGGGAGGGGTGCTGGGTGGGGAGAGGTGCTTGGTGGGGAGGGAGGGGTGCTGGGTGGGGAGGGAGGGGAGGGGAGGGGTGCTTGGTGGGGAGGGAGGGGAGGGGAGGGGTGCTTGGTGGGGAGGGGAGGGGTGCTGGGTGGGTGGGGAGAGGTGCTTGGTGGGGAGGGAGGGGAGGAGTGCTGGGTGGAGAGGGGTGCTGGGTGTCATGATGCAGGTCAGCGCCTCCCTCCCTCCTCCTGCAGCTCTCAGCACCTGCTGAATTATTCACTCTGGGCTCTGATGACAGAACATGGACGCTGTGCAGCGTAGTAACTGAACACCTGTGTGTGTGATTATCTGTGTGTGTGTGCATGTGTGTGTTCTTTATCTGTGTGTGTGTGCGTTTATCTGTGTGTGTGTGAGCTGCATGCAGTGCTTGTTTTGATTAATTTCCTGTCTCTCAGACGTCCATATAAAGTGAAGAGATGAGCTTCCGGTTTAGCTTTAGAATGGAGTAGGTCGCATGTGACACAGCTGCTCACCCGTTATTTTTTTTTTCGTTTTAAAAACATATTTATATACCATTAATGCGTTTAAAACTTGACACATATATCAACTGAGACTATCAACTAACTATATTGACCAAAAGAATCGAGATGTCACCAAAGAAAGACCCAAAGAAAGACCCAAAACCAGTCGAAGAGGTCCCGCCGCGGGACCCAGGATTCGTACAGCGGACAGCAGAAAATATTGACTTGACAGAGGCCGCTTCAAGTTCATCCCCATCAAACACCTCCGCAGATACCGAACATATCATCCGGAAAATGGAGGAAATGGGGAAGACAATAATGAAGGAAATGATCCACCAATCACAACTGTCGGAGAAGATAATAACTCAAAAAGTAGATGCTATTAAAGAATCTATTGAAGGCAAAATTGATGCGCTGAGAGCGGACGCCGACGCACAGAATAAACGCACCGAGGCTCTGGAGAAAGTAGTGGAAGCCCACAAAATCAATTTCACTCGCATCTACAAGGAAGTAGAGGCTAACACAGTTAACCTAACTGCTGAGATGAAGGGGAACTACAATGAAATCAAGACGGAGCTCAGCGAAATAACGTTGGAGCTCACGCGAATCAATAAAGAACAGAAAGCCAAAATATTCGAGATGGAATATCAAAAACGCAGGCTGAATATTCGTATTGTCGGTCTGGACGAATCAGTGAGATGTGAAAACCCTGAAGAGTTTGCCACAGAATTACAGAAAATCTTGGGAACAGGAATCCTTCCTAAAATACCGGAGGTGGATGAGTGCTTCAGATTGGGTCCCCGCTCCATTGGCAATAACGCTAAACCCAGAGTGATATTAGTTATACTGCGCCAAGTCAGAATAAAAGAAATGATTATGCGTGAAACTCGCAGGATGAAAGGCAATCTGAAACACATGGAGGTACCAATACACTGCTTTGAAGATTATTGTCGTGAGGTAGTGGAACTGCGTGCCAAGTTCAAGACGGTGATGTCTCAACTATACCTGGGGAAATACAGACCCCTACTAATATACCCTGCAATACTTCGCGTCGTCGACAAACAAGGAGCAAAGGTTCTCCTCAACTCGCCTGAAGATGCAGCCAAATTCCTGTCTGAACAGGAGCAGAATAGTGTATAAATGGCCTTTTAAATCTCAGTTATGCAAGGTCACCATATAGTACAACCTTTAATAACCGAGGATTTGGGACAGAGAGACCTACGTGCTCAGAGTTTTTGAATGCTTTCCCCGACGTGTATATTATTGCGGACATATTGGATTTAAGATTGGAACACTCCAGAACATACTGGAACATTCAGACAATGTAAAAATGACATATTGGAATAATCTAGAACATCGAAGCATTCTTTGATATATGGAGCATTCTGGAATATCAGCAATACGTGGTCATTCATTCTACCAGAAGCCCCTCGGGAGAATAATCAACAGCTATCTAGATGCAGAACCACAGAGCCATCATAGCCGGCCGGCTGAAAGATCACTCTACACAACGATCATCGCCCACCCCGGTCGGGGGAAATGCTGCATATACGTATTTAAAAATTGTTTTTTATTAATGGGAAATAATTTCACTACTTCTCCAATTAATACTTTAGATGTTTAAGCATAGCAATGCTCTTTTAAGATCTAAGTTAATGTTCTCTTCCTTTTTTTTTTTTTTTTTTTTTTTTTTTTTTTCATCCGCTCTCTCTGATTTATTGAGGCTCTCTCTTCAGTTCAATACCTTCATATTATTCATGGGTTACTATAAATTACTATAAATTACAAGTTCATAAAAAATGTAAGTGATTAAGGCATGACAATTGAAGCTTATTTTTGGTCTTTATTTTTAGTTTATCTCATTTAAATTTTTATTTATTTATTTTTTACGGGTAAGTGGCCAAGCCACAGTCGACATTCTATTTATGGTAGAATTTAGAGTGTTAGATCCTATGGTATACATAGGAATGTTAAGGATAATTGGATCATTCTGGGATATCCGGTGGTGCAAGGGAGAGAGTCATACGCAAAGGTTGTGTTCATGGAACACAATCCTGTACGACTCTCGTGGGAGGGAAGGGTAGGGGATTTTTATTTGTATATATGTATGTTTTTAAGCTCGGCTCTCAACGGGACCTCACTAGTGGGATGTATATCTATTATTGCCTCGCACTCTAGAAGCATTACCAAAAATTACAATGCAACATGTATAGACTATGGCTAGTTTGAATATAATGATATGGAACACCGGGGGAATAAATAACCAACTCAAACGCAAAAGCGTGCTCACACTGATGAAAAAAGAACATGTGGACATTGCTCTGCTAAGCGAAACACACATTCTAGGGAAAGACATAGGTAAATTAGCGGACAACATATACCATAATATCAGTCACTCCTCTATTGGTACGAGAACTCGGGGTGTAGCAATAGTCGTTAAACGTAAGTTGAATATTGTACTAAAGGGAGTATGGTCTGATGTAGAAGGTCGGATAACTATAGCTAAGATTGAACATAAGAACAGGAAAATAGCGTTGATAGCGGTATACGCCCCAAATTTGTACGAAGAAGATTTCTTCACTACACTAACCAATGCAATGTTAGACATTCCCGATTACTCATTTATAATAGGAGCGGATTTTAATGCCATCTGGAACCCAAGGATAGACAAATCTTACCTCGCCTTTTCCAGCGAACAAAAGAATTCATCGAAGGCATTAAAGGATTGGTCAAAGATTACAGGTGTAAAGGACTTATGGCGGTTACTTAATCCCACGACCCGAAAGTACTCTTGTCGATCTGCGAGACATAAGACACTATCCAGAATAGATTATGTCTTTGCATCACAGAGACTATTTGATAATTATGAAGTGGAAATGATACCCAACGCACTATCAGATCACTGTTATTTACTCCTTAAAGGTACATTTGGTATACTATCCTCCCGAGCCCCAAGATGGCGATTTAACTCGTTGCTGCTTAACAACAAGGAATTCATTACACAACTCAAAGAAGCTCTTATAGTATTCCAACGGGAGAATGCAAACTCGGTGCAAGACCCCAGAATAATATGGATGTCGGTAAAGGGAATGATCAAAGACTTCACGGATAGCTTTTCCTCCAAAATGCGCAAGAATCAAAGCACAAAACTGGATGAGCTGGAAACGCTTTACTCAACGTTATTTAATTCTCTGAAATACAACAACTCAACTCGACTAGAAAATCAAGTTAACGTACTAAAAATAGAGATCAATGACATATACAGACAACAATCGGAAATACAAATACGCAGCACAAGACAACAGCAGTACTCCCATGGTTCCAAACCCAGCCACCTATTAGCCATGCGATTAAGAATTAATGCAACATTTGCAGATATAACTACCATTAGAGCACAACAAGTACTTGTAACAGATCCTGTAAAAATAAACGATACATTCAAAGTATTCTACTCCGATTTATATAAATCAGAAATGACCTTCGATCAAAACAAAATGGACACATTTCTTAATCAAATTATTCTCCCTAAACTTTCAGAGGATGACGCTAAACAGTTAGAAATACCGATCACACTAGAGGAACTCAAGAAGGCCATAACCGCAATGAAAAGTGGTAAGGCTCCAGGAAGAGACGGTTTCCCATCAGAAATGTACCTTTCTTGTTGGGACATAATTGGCCCCTTATTACTAAATATGATCTTATACTCAGTCAAGGAGGGGAACTTCCATAAAATTGACAATATTGCACTCATAACAGTCCTCCTTAAAAAAGACAAAGACCCCAACGAGTGCGGTAGTTATAGACCTGTAAGCCTCCTCGGAACAGATATCAAACTGTACTCTAAGGTATTAGCCATCAGATTACAAAAGCATATGACGTCTTTAGTTCACCCAGACCAAACTGGCTTCATAGGAGGCCGCCTGATCACTGAGAACATAAGACGTATACTGCACGTACTTGATGCCGACAAGGAGGACACCATACCTAAGGCGATGCTGTCCCTGGATGCTATGAAGGCCTTTGACAGGCTGGAATGGTCGTATCTGTGGGCAGTGCTAGAAAGGATGGGGTTAGGAAAAGGATTCATCGATATGATTAAAGTATTATACAAAGACCCATCGGCCATGATTACAACAGGCACAATCATCTCTGAAATATTTCCGGTATCACGCTCTGCCAGACAGGGTTGTCCTCTTAGTCCCGGACTGTTCAATCTATCATTAGAGCCTTTAGCACAATATATAAGACAATCCCAATCCATAGAACCTATCGTAATCAAGGGCACACAACAAAAAAATTGTTTATATGCGGACGATGTAATATTGTTCATGAAAAACCCCAACACCACATTGCCTCATCTGCTCAAGTTGATTGAGGACTTTGGTGATTTATCGGGATTTAAGATAAATTGGCCGAAGTCGGCTTTCCTTCCACTTAACACCCCTGCAAAAAAAGATACAACCCTCCCAGGACAGATACCGATGGTAAAACATTTCAGATGCTTGGGAGTGGAAATATTCCCTACCATAAGACAAACGGTGAAGCACAACTACACAAAAATCCAAAACAAAATCAAAGACGACCTTGATAGATGGGCAAAACTTAAGAACACAGTACAAGCACGGATATCAATAGTTAAGATGGATGTACTACCTAAAATCAACTTCTTCTGTTCAATGCTACCGTTACCCCCTCCAGAGGGTTACTGGAAAAGATTACACTCCTCCACATACAAATTTATTTGGAATAACAAACCACCACATATAAAAAGATCCACCGCACAGAGAAATAAAGCAGATGGTGGCATGGCATTTCCAGATTTTTTCCTATATTTTAAGGCGTACTCATTAAGTCCATTGACAACATGGTTTGACTCCCAAGCATTAGCATCTTGGAGAAAAATAGAAGAAAACATAGTAGCCCCACATAGACTGAAGGACATAGCATACACTAAACTACCAATCAAGCACTGTGAACGAAAATTTGGCCCCATAATTACTCATGCGATCCGGATATGGCGTGAATCACAAAAAAAAAATCCTAACCCACAAGAATGGCACAATCATACTCCCTTATTCAATAACAATGCTCTCTTAATTGGAAAACGACCTATAAGATTCCCTATATGGGAAGAGCAAGGCATACACTCATTAGGGGATGTTTTTAACAAACAGGGTTTTTGTAGTGATAAAGAAATACGCAAAAAATTTAATCTCACCAAGTCCACATGGCTTTTTCACAAACAGTTAGAGCTATGTTTGAAGTCTCACGGTGTTCCATTAGACAGACCAATTGAACACCACAGATACCACAAATTCTTCTACTCAAGAGAGACATCGAGAGGTTTTGTTTCAGAATTTTATCATCAATTACTAACGTCCTCGTATGAAACCCTCCAACTTGACTCTGTCTGGAGGAGGGATATACCAGACCTGGAAAATGACTTTGATTGGCAAGGAGCCTGGGCAAATGTCCGACTTACATCAAGGAACCCGGATCATCAACAAATCAATCTTAACTATATTCACAGGACATACTTGACTCCTATAAGACTGTGCCGAATGGGGCTCAAACAAGATTCCAAATGCACCCAATGTACAAATGGGGACGAAGGGACATTTATGCACATGTATTGGGACTGCTCACCAGTTAAGGCATTCTGGAAAGATGTGACCCAACAAATATCAAAACTCGTATCTTGGAATATACCTGTACACCCCTCGGTATTGCTGTTGAATGATGTTTTTGAGTTTGCAGTGAATCCACAGCTAAAGAGATTGGTTTTATCGGGTATCACAGTAGCCAAAAAGCTGATCGCATCACGCTGGTTTCAACCGGAAAAAATGTGCCGTAAAGTTTGGTTTCTTACATATCTCGATGTAATTTACCATGAAATATCTACAGCAAGAATTCTGGGTCTCAATGAATCCAAAATGTCAATGTGGTTAGAAGTGGTGGAGAGAATAAAAGCTAGCTTATAATGGTAGTGTCTGGTTAGGTGCGAGGGATAGTGGAGGTACTTCTCAAGGTGGGGTCCGGGAGGGGGGGGTTCGAGCTGAGCATATGTGTGTAGGTTTTTTTTTCTAGATAACAGGTATTATGGGTATATCTTATATAAAACAACTAACCAAAAGGTGATCTCATTGGATGTGCCCTGACAATTAATGCTTGTATATCTTATCGTGTGTTGTCATGTTTGTTTATATGTTTGTTTAAAAAAGAATAAAAAAATAAAATACAAAAAAAATAAAGTGAAGAGATAATAAGCTCCTTCTGCCTTTGATGCTTTCTAGAAAACACTTATTCACCAGGAGGGAGGCGCACACACACACACACACACACACACACACATACACGCACACACACACACACACACACACACGCACACGCACACAAAGTAGCTTTTACAGAGGCCTCTTTCAGTTTTATAATGATCACTAATCTCTCTCTCTATCCTTCTCTTTCTTCCTCTCCTCCACTCTCCCCTTCTGTCCCTTCCTCCAACCCTCTTTCTCTCTCTCTCTCTCTCTCTCTCTCTCTCTCTCTCTCTCTCTCTCTCTCTCTCTCTCTCTCTCTCTCTCTCTCTCTCTCTCTCCCCCCCCTCTCTCTCCCTCTCCCCCCCCTCCCTCTCCCCCCTCTCTCTCCCTCTCCCCCCTCTCTCTCCCCTCCCCCCTCTCTCTCCCTCTCCCCCCCCCCTCTCTCTCTCTCCAGCTGTGCATGCCTAAAGGTCTCTCGTTCAGGACGCAGCTGGACGCCCGCGAGCCCCAGTTCCACTCGTTCATCATCACGCGGGAGGACGGGTCTCGAACCTACGGCTTCGTGCACACCTTCTACGAGGAGGTGACCAGCCCGCAGGTGTGCGCCGCCATGCAGACGCTGCACCAGATGCACGAGGCCCAGCGCCCGCCCTCCTCCCCCCCCTCCTCCTCCTCCTCCAGCATGGACTCCCTGGCCAGCAGCCTGGACGAGGCCGACGCCCCCGCCCCCCCGCGCGGCTCCTACAACGCGGCACGCGACACCCTGTACGCCTCCAAGGCGCTGTGTCTGGTGACGCCGCTGCCCTTCATGACGGCCTGCCGCCGCTTCCTGGAGCAGCTGCACGGCGCCGTGATGGCGCCCGCCGCCCGCCCGCCCCCCCTGCCGCTGGAGAGCTACGTGCACAACATCCTGTACGAGGTGCCCCTCCCCGCCCCCGGGCGCTCTCTGCGCTTCCACGGCCCCGCGGAGCCCATCGTGTGCCAGCGGCCCGGCCCGGGGGAGCTGCCCCTGGCCGACTTCCCCCTGGGGGAGGCCTTCTCTCTGCTGGGCGCCGAGGGCCTGGTCCAGCTGTTCACCTGCACCACGCTGGAGATGCAGATCCTGCTGTACTCGAGAGGTGAGGGGGTCACAGGGGGTCCATAGATCCTGCTGTACTCGAGAGGTGAGGGGGTCACAGGGGGTCCATAGATCCTGCTGTACTCGAGAGGTGAGGGGGTCACGGGGGGTCACAGGGGGTCCAGTTATCTAGCAGTCACCGTCAATGTGTCAACTAGACCTCCCCATTGGAAGGGTGCAGGCGATCAACTGTTTCAAGCCGGACCAAAGGAAACAATTCAGACTCTTGCTTGAACGTTATTTATTTAGGATATCATATCTAAACGCTCGAGTACTCCAATATTACTAGCAAACAGCCACCGGGTGGTCAATGTTTTATAATCTTTATGTTAATTTTCATCATAAAAATGCTGTGCCCCCAAAAAAAAAAAAAAGCCCTGGACATTTTTTTTTACATTTCTAACCCTGGCCCACGGGGCGTTTCTCATTACAGTCCTATGGCTACGAGTGTCTCTTAAATAGTGCGTCACGCAGACGTTGAATCAGCCCACCTGTTCACAGTCTCAGTCTCCTGGAGTCCCTCACTCTGCAGTAAACGCCCACTAGGTGGCACCAGATGATAAATAATACTTGTATAATAAATGCCTCTATAATAATAATAATAATATCTCTGTAGGAAGGGCGCTGGATAATTCTCCACAGGGGGTTAACCCTAACCCAAGGTGAGGAGGTCACATGGGGTTAACCCTAACCCTAACCCAAGGTGAGGAGGTTCTGCTGGTCTCGGATCAGCGCTCGGGTTCACAGAGCGCTAACGTCAGGCTTCATGTAAAGGGTTAATCTAACGTCAGGCTTCATGTAAAGGGTTAATCTAACGGCAGGCTTCATGTAAAGGGTTAATCTAACGTCATGCTTCATGTAAAGGGTTAATCTAACATCAGGCTTCATGTAAAGGGTTAATCTAACGTCAGGCTTCATGTAAAGGGTTAATCTAACGTCAGGCTTCATGTAAAGGGCTAATCTAACGTCAGGCTTCATGTAAAGGGTTAATCTAACGTCAGGCTTCATGTAAAGGGTTAATCTAACGTCAGGCTTCATGTAAAGGGTTAATCTAACGTCAGGCTTCATGTAAAGGGTTAATCTAACATCAGGCTTCATGTAAAGGGTTAATCTAACGTCAGGCTTCATGTAAAGGGTTAATCTAACGTCAGGCTTCATGTAAAGGGTTAATCTAACGTCAGGCTTCATGTAAAGGGCTAATCTAACGGCAGGCTTCATGTAGACAAAATATGAATAAAATATGAATGTATTATATTATTATACTTACCTTAGTTATGGTTTATGTGTGGAAAGTATGTGTATATTATATGTATATACCTAGGTATCTTATGTTTACCTCTGGAGGGCTCTGGCTTCCTCTTCAGGTAACTATTGATCAGTGAAAGGCTACTTACCTGTCGAGGGCTACTGTTTTTGACATTCAGAAAAAATATATAACGCACATCCTCCGTTTGTTGGTGCTGAGCCAAACTGTAAAAACAGTAATACATAAGAACAAAGCGGGGCTCGCAACTCACTTGTAGTTCCAAGGTGATTTTAATAAACAAAAAAGGCAGTAGATGCAACGTTTCGACCTTACCGGTCTTCCTCAAGCATGCATACAACACAAAATGAAATTATTATTTTTTTTTTTATACAGGAAGTGAAAAATCAGCCCCACCTGGTGATCAGGGGCGGTCCCAAGACTTGCACGATTGATACATTTTACACATGATTAAGACATAATTTACAGATAGGCAACAGGCAGTAAGTAGTGTATAAGGTACAAATCCTAGCCACTGAAAATGAAAATGAAAATGAAAAAACAAAGAACAAAGTATATTGACTGTCTCCCTCTATAGGTTACATTTATAAATAATTAATATAATAATAATAAATAATAACTACTGTTTTTGACCACACACACTAGACCACGCAAACTAAGCATATTGTTTTATTGGATTTGTCGTGGAAACTGTAGAGAATATAATTTATAGATTTATACACCACCTGCAGTCCACACACACTATTCAATTCAATTAAATCTCTCTCTCTGTCTCTCTCTTTGTCTCTCTCTTTGTCTTTGTCTATCTCTCTCTCTATTGTCTCTCTCTCTGTCTCTCTCTCTTTGTCTCTCTCTTTCTCTCTCTATTGTCTCTCTTTCTCTCTCTCTATTGTCTCTCTCTGCCTCTCTCTTTGTCTATCTCTCTTTCTCTCTCTCTGTCTCTATTCAATTAAATGAAATCTCTCTCCTTTCTCTCTCTCTGTCTCTCTCTCTCGGTCTCTCTCTCTCTCTGTCTCTCTCTCTCTAACCGACCACATTAGGCCTCACTGCCACCTCCATCATCTCTAGTTAGCCTCGTGGGGGGGCCCCCTCCCCCCCGAAACACATTACAGCCATTCAATTTACTTCTCCAGCTCCCCTGTGTCTCATGACTTGTTTTCAGAATGGAGAATTACACACACACGCACATGCACGCACTCACACACACGCGCACTCACTCACACACACGCGCGCACACACACACACACACACACACACACACACACACACACACACACACACAGAGACACACACTCACACAGACAAAGAGACACGCACACGCGCGCGCACTCACACACACACACACGCACACACACGCACACGCACACGCACACTGCAGGTGCACTTGAAGATACACTTGAGGTGGCGATTAATCACACTTTGTAATTATAGTTATTTTCTCCTTTTGAAAGCAAACAGAAAGGAAAGAAAGTGCTTCATGTTTAATGGGCTTTGTGTCCAGTCACCAGCGCTGAGTAGTGAGTGTGTATTAGCAGGAAGAGAGAGAAGATATTCAGCTGAACAGTGAGTGTGTATTAGCAGGAAGAGAGAGAAGATATTCAGCTGAACAGTGAGTGTGTATTAGCAGGAAGAGAGAAGATATTCAGCTGAACAGTGAGTGTGTATTAGCAGGAAGAGAGAAGATATTCAGCTGAACAGTGAGTGTGTATTAGCAGGAAGAGAGAAGATATTCAGCTGAACAGTGAGTGTGTATTAGCAGGAAGAGAGAGAAGATATTCAGCTGAACAGTGAGTGTGTATTAGCAGGAAGAGAGAAGATATTCAGCTGAACAGTGAGTGTGTATTAGCAGGAAGAGAGAAGATATTCAGCTGAACAGTGAGTGTGTATTAGCAGGAAGAGAGAAGATATTCAGCTGAACAGTGAGTGTGTATTAGCAGGAAGAGAGAAGATATTCAGCTGAACAGTGAGTGTGTATTAGCAGGAAGAGAGAGAAGATATTCAGCTGAACAGTGAGTGTGCTGGAGCTTAAAGGACTGTATATACATTTCACCTTAGGGGGTTGGTCGGATGCCTTAACTGCCGAACTAATGATACCAAATTACACAACCGAGTAAACTAAATTAAATGGAGTCACCTAGACTAGAAAGAGCGAGGAAACTGTTGAATCATAATGCCATTTTATATAAACGAGGGGAAAAAACATACATACAAATATTCCTCGTACTTTATACAATTCCTAATTAAAATACTATAGCTAAATTTAGATGGGCGCCCAAATTGTTCTACTAAAGTGTTCTGGCCAACGTTGCCGCGGTTACCGTTGCAGCAGAGGAACAATCCCCTCTGCCGGACGAGAGAGGTGGAGAGAGAGTTAGTAATCCTGGTGGTGAGAACCCGGAGGGGTTCTGTGGCGAGGAGTAGTCGACCGCTGCGTGGCGATGAAGGCGGGAAGACGCTGCCCGGTCCGATTGGCGCTACCAGTCTGCTCCTGCAGACCAGATGCCCCGCTGTTGGGTATCCGAGTGTTTCCTCCGCTCAGTAGTGAGCACGCAGACAGCCAGACTGAAGACTCGCGGTCCGCCTCTGTACAACAGGCTAGTGCTAGCGGCTGCTGAGCTAGCAAATGACTGGTTGTGTGCCTCTGTACAGAGTCCCTTCGGCACAGAACCTAGCTAAATGTCCTCCGGTCTGTGCTATATCGTCCGATATGTCCAGTGCAGAGCAGCTAGCAACGGATGTGCAACGGGCTACGTTAGCTATTAGCGCCGAGCTAGCTAGCATCTGCTAACTGCTAACAATAACTGGAAATACGATAGTTAGCTGTAGTCCGCTAATCACTGACGTTTACTAAACATCTAATTAGCTAACTACTCAAACTCACACTCTCTGGTGGAATAATGTCCGCGAAATAGGCAACTTTACATCCGTGGTCAAAATGTCTGTGACCTTCACGTTGGATGCATTTCTCTTTTTCTCAACAAGTCTGGACAAGTTCACCGACACAGGAAGTTATGCACGATCATTAAACACTTCCACCTCGGCCCAGTAGATGGCAGCACTGTCACACAACATGAGATGCCATCAGCAGGCAGACGGTGTAAGTAAACAGTATGTGGAAAATAATAACTGAACTCCCACATAGTAAACAGGTCTAATGAACTTAGAGGGGGAAATCTTAGGTCGATTTCTACTTAACTGCAGACCCTTCAGCACAGTGAGTGTGTATTAGCAGGAAGCGAGAGAAGATATTCAGCTGTTCCAGTCGGCTCCTGCATGTTAGATCTATATCGTGGTCGTGCTGTGTGTGCAAAGTGCCATATTTTCATCTATAAATCACAACTATATAAAAAAAAAAAAGACTGAAAGAGTCTTGATTGACAAAGACACTAACGACCAATTAGGCGTATAACTGAGTAAGAGGCGGATGCTCGATTGTGTGCATGCATACATCTGGCCCTAACGAGCAAATAGCTGTCTGGCTGTATCAAAGACATAAGGCATGTTCGAGATTGGCGAGGCGGACGCAGATCTGCACAGTTTTTACTACGGCCTTGCTAAGCGCGTTGCATGACGGTTAGAATGTTGTCCGACTTGCTCTGGAAATCTGACTAGGCGAGCCGCGGCAATCTCACAGGAGCGAGCCACGCACAGCCTTCAGGGCGAGGCGCCACAGTACCTCTCCAGCGACTGCTCGACGCAAATGCATGATGGGAAACGACTTTCTATCGTTTCGCAAATCGCCTATTGGCTCCGAGAAGTTGTCACCTGGTTGTCACCAGCCACAAGAGGCGTTTGATTGATTGATTGATTGATTGA
>NC_140179.1:17796428-18073928 GCF_963971535.1 Notolepis coatsorum | reverse complement strand
CGCTCTCCGGTCGCTCACCGCTCACCTTGAATCGAGCGCTCCCCGCGCCACATCACTCGGCAGATTTTTTTTTCTTTTTTGGAGCATGGTGTAAATTAGCTCAAACTACAACAGTCTACACCCCTTGGGACCCTTAACAATTGTTTGTATTGAGCCGCATTGTAATTGTACCCATTCTGCAATGTTAAATAACGTTGTTTATCCATTCACTAGCTCTATTAAGCGATGATAGGCTAGCCGAGCCACAATGCTATGGTCGCTGCCATTAACGTTAGCATGTAAGCTAACGACAACAACAATGGCGTCAAAACTTTTTCTAACAGGATGTGAGTGACAAAGCCTGAACAGGATATCACAGGTTCACCCTTCTCATTGGTTGAAAATGGCCTTCATGTTTGTACATCGCCATCTGTTGCTTTGGCATTGTACTACATGTATATTACATCAGTGTTAAACCACTGTGAGCGGCCTGGAGTGGATTGGAGCGGAGGAGAACTCTCGTTCCGGACGTCGCGCCGACCCATTTTAAAACCCACTCCTCGCTCACGTCAAAACCGCCCGCTCCGCTCCCCGCGCCGCTCACGTGCACTGCTATAGACCAGTGGTCACCAACCCGTCGATCGCGATTGACTGGTCGATCTTTGAGACTTTCCCTGTAGATCTTTCCCTGAAAAAAGATTTATTTATTATTATTTTCTTTAGATCTTTCCCTGAGAGTCCACATTACAGTTCTACTTTTGTTTTGATGTGAAAAGTGATGCTGCACTTAGCACTGACTGCACTTAGCACTGACTGAGAAAGTACACATTACAGTTCTACTTTATAAAATGCTAATTGTAAATATGTTTGTCAATGTTAATAATATGAGAGTCCACATTACAGTTCTACTTTTGTTTTGATGTGAAAGGTGATGCTGCATAAGATGACTGCACTTAGCACTGACTGAGAAAGTGCATATTACAGTTCTACTTTGACGTTTTAATGTTGGACCAAAGCATTGCAGTGTAATTAGAATACAGGCAAATAAAAGTAATTTAGTTTAAAGTACAATCTTGGCTGTCTTTTTCTCTCAACGCTTCAATAGGTAGATCTTGCCTTCACCAAAAAAAAAAAAAGTGATCTTGGGCTTAAAAAGGTTGGTGACCACTGCTATAGACTGTCAGAAACTTAACGAATGCTATAATATGGCCAACAATTGCCTATAAACAGTACTTACACCGTTGTTTCAAACTGCACGCAGGACCTAATTTTCCTGGGGAGGAGTAATTTCATGACCTCTGGGGATTTCGGCAAAAGACTCGACACATGTTCAGGGGGGTTTATATATAGTCCCTGTGACGACGTGCGGAGTGATACTACGGTCGATTTACCACATAGCGCCTCATAGGGACCCATGCAAGAACGTTGTCCCTCCACCGTACACTGCCCGAATGGGAGGAGATCGCCTGGCAACGGGCTAAACAGGGATCTAGATGGCGTCAACGCTTTCACGGCGCGAGGAGGGTTAAATTATTTGGGTATTGTTCCTCCAGGCGTCCTTCCTGTCCGACCAGCCGGAGCCCTACCTGCCCTTCCTCTCCCACTTCATCGAGACCCAGATGTTCGCCACCTTCATCGACAACAAGATCATGTCCCAGTGGGAGGAGAAGGAGCCTCTCCTGCGCGTCTTTGACGGACGCATCGACAAGGCCCGCCTCTACAATGTCCGTGCGCCCAGCCACCGCTCTTCCAACTACCAGCGGTGCACCATCCTCAGGGAGTCAGGTGAGGTGTGTGTGTGTGTGTGTGTGTGTGTGTGTGTGTGTGTGTGTGTGTGTGTGTGTGTGTGTGTGTGTGTGTGTGTGTGTGTGTGTGTGTGTGTGTGTGTGTGTGTGTGTGTGTGTGTGTGTGTGTGTGTGTCAATAAGGAAGCTGCATGGTAATAAATGTACAAATTCCCGAAAATGACCTCTAGCTAACTATAGACCTCTAGCTCACTACATACCTCTAGCTCACTATAGACCTCTAGCTAACTACATACCTCTAGCTAACTATAGACCTCTAGCTAACTACATACCTCTAGCTAACTATAGACCTCTAGCTAACTACAGACCTCTAGCTAACTATAGACCTCTAGCTAACTACATACCTCTAGCTAACTATAGACCTCTAGCTAACTACATACCTCTAGCTAACTATAGACATCTAGCTAACTATATACCTCTAGCTAACTAGCTAACTACAGACCTCTAGT
This sequence comes from Notolepis coatsorum, assembly GCF_963971535.1. Lineage (NCBI taxonomy): Eukaryota > Metazoa > Chordata > Actinopteri > Aulopiformes > Paralepididae > Notolepis > Notolepis coatsorum. Next base: position 18,071,696 of record NC_140179.1, on the reverse strand, counting down.
TAACTAGCAAACTATAGACCTCTCTAGCTAACTACATACCTCTAGCTAACTAGCTAACTATAGACATCTAGCTAACTACATACCTCTAGCTAACTATAGACATCTAGCTAACTACATACCTCTAGCTAACTAGCTAACTATAGACATCTAGCTAACTACCTACCTCTAGCTAACTAGCTAACTATAGACCTCTAGCTAACTACATACCTCTAGCTAACTAGCTAACTATAGACATCTAGCTAACTACATACCTCTAGCTAACTACAGACCTCTAGTTAAATACATACCTCTAGCTAACTACAGACCTCTAGTTAACTAGCAAACTATAGACCTCTCTAGCTAACTACATACCTCTAGCTAACTATACACCTCTAGCTAACTACAGACCTCTAGTTAACTAGCTAACTACAGACCTCTAGCTAACTAGCTAACTACAGACCTCTAGTTAACTAGCTAACTACATACCTCTAGCTAACTAGCTAACTACAGACCTCTAGTTAACTAGCTAACTACAGACCTCTAGCTAACTACAGCCCTCTAGCTAACTACGTACCTCTAGCTAACTAGCTAACTACATACTTCTAGTTAATTTATATTCTCCTTTGTTTCATCACAATTTACTCGAGCCTAGTAACAGACACAATATTTCTGACACTGGGAATACATTCCCTGAGATCCATAGATGTCCCTAGAATCAGATACCAAGAACATGCAAATGGCCTTGTAGAAGACCCTAACCCTAGGGCTTAACAGGTTAACCCTTTCACTACCACACTACAGAAGGTTAACCTTTCACTACCACACTACAGAAGGTTAACCTTTCACTACCACACTACAGGTTAACCCTTTCACTGCCACACTACAGAAGGTTAACCTTTCACTACCACACTACAGAAGGTTAGCCTTTCACTACCACACTACAGGTTAACCCTTTCACTACCACACTACAGAAGGTTAACCTGTATGTCTCCCCCCCCCCCCCCCCCCCCACAGCCCAGGCCATCGAGCAGCGCCTGATGAAGATAGACCACACAGCCATCCACCCCCACCTGCTGGACATGAAGATCGGCCAGGGCAAGTACCAGCCGGGCTTCTTCCCCACGCTGCAGGCCGACGTGCTCAGCTCCGGGCCCCCCAGCAACAAGTGAGTAACCCTGACCCTGACCCTCCAGCAACAAGTGAGTAACCCTAACCCTGACCCTGTTAGCTGGGATCAAATTACATTAGATTCAAATCATGGTTCATCATGCAGCACATGTACAGTACAATGACACGAGGTGTGTCATCCAACCACAGTGCACATGTAACAGTAAAGTGTGATAGTACAATGTACAGGTGATTAAACTGGGTCCAGGATCTATAGATCTACTGAGTGTAGTGCTGATCAGGTGATTAAACTGGGTCCAGGATCTATAGATCTACTGAGTGTAGTGCTGATCAGGTGATTAAACTGGGTCCAGGATCTATAGATCTACTGAGTGTAGTGCTGATCAGGTGATTAAACTGGGTCCAGGATCTATAGATCTACTGAGTGTAGTGCTGATCAGGTGATTGAACTGGGTCCAGGACCTATAGATCTACTGAGTGTAGTGCTGATCAGAAATGAGCATGAAGCAGAACAGACACATTAAAGTTAAATCTAAACTGTCAAGAAGCATTTCAGACATGAGTAAAGTAAAACACATTTCAGACATGAGTAAAGTAAAACACATTTCAGACATGTGTAAAGTAAAACACTTTTCTGGATAGAAAATCTCTCTACTGTTCACTAGTTTTACAATATTTAAATTACTGTGCTGAAGTCTGGGGAAACACTTATAATTCTACACTACAACCACTTTTTATACTCCAAAAAAGGGCCATACGGATAGTTCACATTGCAGGTTATCATGATCACACAAACATATTATTTTTAAAGCCAAAAACATTCAAGTTAAATGATCTTGTGGATTTTAAAACAGCACAATTAATGTATAAAGCAAAAGGTCATGTACTTCCAGGAAACATTCAAGAACTGTTCTTTGATAGGGAGGGGGGTTATAATCTGAGGGGAGAACTCAATTTAAAAGTTCTTAGTGTACGCACTACCATGAGAAGACACTGCATTTCAATATGTGGAGTGAAACTGTGGAACAGTCTGAATATGGTGCTAAAGCAATGTCCAAATATGAGACAATTCAAACAGATTTATAAGGAAACGATGTTCACAAGGTACAGGGATGAGGAAGGGACTTGATATTAACAGGTGTTTAATTTTTTTTATTATTTATTTCATGTTTTACATATATATATATTTTTGTTTTGCATATATATGTATTTGTTTCGTAAGGATTTAAATTAGTACACTCATTTGAGTAGTGGAAAAGGGGTAGGATTAAATAAGTGTATACTTCTTCCTACTCCTTTTCGAACATGTAAATTGAGTTATGTTTTTCTTTTGTTTATTTATATATTTTTCCCATTTAATTTCTTTTTCAATTATTTGTTTTGATTTTATATTGTTTGTATTTTATTACATGTTCGAAATAAAGAATTAAAATCAAAATAAAAAAATCAAAGGCTGTGAAATAGTCGTAATATTATATATTATTAAGAGTCAGATAGTCCTAACCGTTCTCTGCAATTACAGTAATTGTAATGTCATGTAATTGTACCTTTTTGTAAGCATGAGATACAACATGATGTCAAAGACATGTGGATGTTTGTGTACTATAACTGTGTGTGTGGGCGGCTAAGTGGCGCAGTGGGCAAGGCGCTCGCCACTAACGCAGGAGATGCTGGGTTCGAGCCCAGCTCTCGGCGTTGCTTCCGGCTTGGCTGGTCGTTCATACTAACACAATTGGCAGTGTTAGGGGTGGGAAAGCTGGTGGGTGGGGATTGGACGTTGTGGACAGCGACTCCTACAGGTCGGTTGGTGCGCCTGTACAGCAGAATCAGGAAGCAACTGGGGCAGCGTGAGCCTCCCACGTGTTACTCCTCGCCACTGAGAGATCGCGCTGTACAGGTAAAAAGATGCGACAGCTGCCTCCTCGTGTACCGGAGGGCGTACGTGATGCAAGGCTTGGTCCTCACTGCTGCCGACCAGTAGGAGGCATAGTCTAGCAACGTTCGAGACAGGGGAGGGGAGAATTGAAGGGAGAATTGGTGAGATGAAATAGGAAAGGAGAAAAAGTGGATAAAAAAAAAACTGTGTGTATCAGATGGACAGCGACGGCTCAGAGGAGGAAGGATCGCCACAGACAGCAGACGGAGCACTTGACCCTCGACAACGACCTCAAGGAGGTAAACACTTCTCTCTCTGTCTCTCTAGGTCTCTCTCTCTCTCTCTCCTCTCTCTCTCTCTCTCTCTCTCTCTATGTCTCTCTCTCCTCTCTCTCTCTCCCTCTCTCTGTCTCTCTCTCTCTAGGTCTCTCTGTCTCTGTCTCTCTCTCTGTCTCTCTCTCTCCTCTCTCTCTCTCTCTCTCTCTCTCTCTCTCTCTCTCTCTCTCTCTCTCTCTCTTTCCTCCTCCTCTCTCCTCTGTCTAGCAGAGTGCCTGTGTCTCCCATGTCTTCAGTTTGTCTTTCTGCTTGAATTCATGTTCATCTTTAACTTTTTATTCTCATCCAGAAGCATTTCTTAAATGTTTCATTCTGTTGTCGCCTTTCTTTTGGATTCAGCTTGTCTTCCTGACTGTGTGGTTTATCTATACAATCTATGAACTAAAACTATAAACTAAACATAATACACAACGAATATTCTATCTATACAATCTATGAACTAAAACTATAAACTAAACATAATACACAACGAATATTCTATCTATACAAACTATAACTAAACTAACTATAAACTAAACCTAATGCACAACGTATATTATATCTATACAAACTATACACTATGTTTTAGTTTATTTTAAATAGTGGAACATTTAAAAGAAAAAGATAAATGATTGTACGGTGTAAGTAGCAGCAGTGTGTAATAAGTGTGCTTGTGTGTAAGTCCAGTTTAATTTGACTTGTTTTGTGTCCTGTTCATGTCGTAGTTCTCGTTGGAATGTGAATTCATCTGCATGCTGCTGTCTCTCTTTCCCCTTTCCTTCTGTCTTCTCTGTCTTTTTTTTTTTCCATTCTTCTCTTGTTTCTGTCTCTTCTTCTTCTGTGTGTCTTGTTATGCTTGCCGTGGGGGGGGGGGGGGGGGTTGGTGGGCTCTTGCTTTGCGCCGTACCACTTCCGACAGCAGGTGGAGGGGTGTCTGGTGCTGAAGAATTCCATGGCGTTTTGGGAGTGGGACAATGCGTCCCCCCCGCCTCTCAAACCGCCCAAAAAGTCGGCCTCTGCGAGCTGCCTGGTATGTGGAGGAGAAATCTGCCCCCCCCCCCCCTCCCCCCCACACACACACACACACACTACAGTGCTTCCCCTACCATTGCCTTGAAGGGGTGGCCCGCCCCGCCAACAGGAATCCCCGCCCCCCCCCCCTGAAAGCTTGCTTCAATCCCAGTATTGTTAGCGAGCTCGGTTCATATCGATAGTCTTATTTTGAAAATCCTGTGGCGAGTATCATTACGCCCCAAGCGCAGCTCCGGCAGCTGGATTTGTGCAAAATCATCACGCGAGATGTGAAAACAAACAGAGTCAAAGTCAACAACAGCAGCAGCACGTGACGCGCTCGTGTGTGAAGACGTTATAGCAGGGCTCCAGAGTTGCCTATTTGGTCGCGACCCAAAATAAGTCTCTGCTTTTTTTTCCTGCAACGGGTCAACATGCTTTGCATCCTCGCCATTCCTTTATGCCCACGTCGCGTTAAATACCTAAACTAACGTTAGCTGCTTACGCTAACTAAGCTAAGCTAACCCTGATCAGAGGCATAGAGAGAACAGCAGAGGTCCATTAGTGGGGACTGGGGAAGGGGGGGGGGGGGGGGTGGCATTCTCCTTTTCTGTGTGTGTGTACGTTCGCGTCCAAATAATGGAAATCTCTCTCTCTCTCTTACTGTCTCTCTGCCTCTCTCTCTCCTCTGTCTCTCTTACTGTCTCTGTCTCTCTCTCTCTCCCTCTCTCAATATTAATTATATTGTTTGCACCATTTAATTCTTTCTCATCAGATTTAATTGTATTGCCTATATTTTGTCTTACCCTTACCCATTACCCTGCCCATACCTGTACAGCTTATGGCCACATTTACCCAATGTGATTAATGAAGGAATATCTTATATTATTTGATCGTATCTTATCTTATTTACTTGTCAACAGGTTGGACAGATGTTTTCAACTTGAATTGCTCCCAACCCTCATTACACACACACACACACACACACACACACACACACACACACACACACACACACACACACACACTAGGGCTGTCCCCGAAGCCTGTTTTTGGGATTCGAACTTCGTCAGGGTTTTTCGAACGGACATTCGAACCTTTCGTTTTTAATAATAATAAAAAAGAAAAATTCAAAATAACGTTTTTTTTTAAATTTTTTATAAATATCCTCAAACTAAATCCTCAATTTGAATAAAGTGATTACTCTGATTAAATTAGTCTTTACATTTAAATTAAATCAACTTTAACACTTTGGCGACCGATGGGACCCGTCTAATATAGTGGTTGAGGACCAGGGTTTGTCAACAGACCGGTGTCTTTTTGTACAGCTATATCTATACTTTATAGTATTGCTATCTGTCCATTCTCATTGTCAATTGAGTTCATAAACCGTCCCTTCAAAATGGCTTAAAGAAAAAAAAATGCATCGTTAGGTTGTCATTTTATAGCGTCGTGAATATAAGCAATATAGCAGATTTTGTCTCATATATTTTCTGGGAGGCTAGATAAATGGCTAATCGCTGCTAACGTTATATTCAACGGCATTTCCGTTTTATATATGCTAAAGAAATAACTCAGACTGCATATGATCCGGGCTGTCTCAAAGCATGTATGCATGAAGGGGGGGGGGGGGGGGGGGGGGGGGGCGGGGTACGTCGTTTAGTATTATTGATTACCAATAACAGTGTCCGTGTAACTAGCCACATTCACTGATCGGCTGCTTGCGTCTCACAGCAAGCTCTGATCCGGCTGTAATTTAGGTGAAAAAGGTCTTACCGTGAGCCCGTGGGATACCCCCCAGCATTTCCCCGTTATCGATCGGCATCTGGTAGATCGATATGTCCATCATCTATCTATCTAGGTCGTCCCCACAGCACAAGTTTGCTGGTTGGCATCTCATGGTGTCTCTGGCAGTGACCTGCCAGCCTCATTCTCCTGACTGCCACTTTATCGCTCACCTTTAGCACCCCCCCATACAAGTTTGCATTAGTGACATGCTCATCCCTGTTGATGTTGAGCACCACACGCATCATTCTGGTGTAGCACCCATCCAAGGACTTCTGCAGGGTGGGCTTCAAGGTCCAGCATTCACTGCCATACAAAAGGACAGACTCAACTGTTGCATGAAAGAAGTTGGCTGATGATAAATCCCATTATTCCATGGTGAAATCTGCGATTCGAAACGTGATCCACAGTACATTGTGCTGGTTCAGGATCCGGCTACAATGATACTCCATTGGAAGAAAAAAAGTTTCTTTTTGGAAGTTTTACATTCGCCCACAGGGCATAATGCAGTGGAGCGATGGCGCCCCTAAGAGGATCTGGCCGGTATTGCATGTTCTCGATTTCACAGACGATGGGTAGATCTGCAGAGCCGGTCGGGGACCTTGAGCCAGTTATTAAAATGGAATAACAGCAATAACAAATGCCACGGCTATATACGTGCCTCTGGTCCACAGCGCATTGCACCGAAACCCGTATAAACTCGTGGCTGGTCCTTAAAGTGTTAATGAATATAACTCAATATAACGCCTAATCTTTTTTTTTTTTTTTTTTTTTATAAACAAACACATAAACAAACATGACAACATAAAATTAGATATACAAGCATTAATTAACAGTGCACATCCAATGAAATCACCATTTAAATAAATGTCTTATACAAGATATACACCTAATACTTGCTATCTAATACCCTACAATTATGCTCTCGCTCGCTCCCCCCCCGGGCCCCCCCTTGGATAATCCATCCATTATCATTCGCTCCTAACCAGGCACTACAATTATATGCTAGCTTTTATTCTCTCCACCACTTCTAACCACATTGTAATTTTGGATTCACTGAGACCCAAAATTCTTGCTGTAGATATTTCTAGATAAATCACATCGAGATATGTAAGAATCCAGACCATCGTGATGCCATCAGCTTTTTAGCCGCTGTGATACCAGATAAAACCAATCTCTTTAGCTGTATGGTACTGCACACTCAAAAACATCATTCAGCAGTAATACAGAGGGGTGTACAGGTATATTCAGAGTTAAGAGATTTGATAATTGCTGGGTCACTTCTTTCCAGAATATCTTAACTGGTGGGCAGTCCCAGTACATGTGCATAAATGTACCCTCGTCTACGCCTAATCTTTATCTGCAACTGTGAAGAAAAACCCCATTGGTTTAAACAGAATGAATAGACACATAAAAAAATATATATACATTATTTATTTTTTTATAATGTTTTATAAACAATTTGAATGTTGATTTAGAATTCGAATGCCAACGTAACGAACGAAGGTTCGAACGTTTGGGCTCAGCCCTAACACACACCCCCACACAGAGTGTTATTCCAGATGTGTTGCTCTCCCTGCAGAAGTACATGCAGGAGGCGCGCAGCCTGGGGAAGACCCTCCGGCAGCCCAAGCTGTCTGACCTGTCCCCCGCCGTCATCGCCCAGACCAACTGGAAGTTCGTGGAGGGGCTGCTCAAGGAGTGTCGCATGAAGGTGGGCTTTCCACACGCCTATTAACCTTTCACTGCCACACTACAGACGGTTAACCTTTCACTACCACACTACAGGTTAACCTTTCACTACCACACTACAGAAGGTTAACCCTTTCACTACCACACTACAGAAGGTTAACCTTTCACTACCACACTACAGAAGGTTAACCTTTCACTACCACACTACAGAACAGAAGGTTAACCTTTCACTACCACACTACAGAACAGAAGGTTAACCTTTCACTACCACACTACAGAAGGTTAACCCTTTCACTACCACACTACAGAAGGTTAACCTTTGGGGCGGCTGGGTGGCACAGCGGAGATTGTGCTCGTCACCAATGCAAGAGACTCCGGTCTCGAATCCGGGTGTCAGCATTGCCTCCGGCTTGGGCCGGCCGTCATACTGGCTCAATTGGCAGAGTCAGCGGGTGGAAGTCGATGGGTGGGGATTTGGACGTTGTGGACAGCGACTCCTACAGGTCGGTTGGGGGACGCCTGCACAGCAGAGACAGGAAGTAGCGGGGGTAGTGTGTGCGTCACATATGTCTGTCTCAAGACTAGTCCTGCATGTATCAACAAATGTGCATGTTGGTGTGAATTTATGTGTGCCATTATTACCGTACTTTTCGCACTATAAGCCGCACCTGAATATAAGCCGCAGCAGCTAAATTGAATGATGTGTACATATATAAGCCGCACTGGACTATAAGCCGCAGGTGTTTTCATGTTTAATTACCATATGTAATTAGCATTGGGACACAATACTGTCGGACAAATAACAAGAATTAACTCATTTACAAGTTGTATTAAGTTTAGCAAATAAGGGAACAGATGAATAACATTTCAATGCAGTCAAAAAAGCAATATTTTCATTTTTACATTTTCGGGTTTGGTCACGTCGAGTCACATATAAGCCGCACCGTTATATAAGCCGCAGGGTCGAAAAATGGGGAAAAAAGGTGCGGCTTATAGTCCGAAAAGTTAGGTACTACCAAATGTAATAATTGTGGAATATTACTATAATGAGCTGTATGTGTATTAGGGCTGACCTTCGATTTTTTTTTGGAATTCGAAGCTTCTGGGCCGAGATTCGATTTTAATTCGAAGCTTCGAGATTACAAAGAAAGAAAATGTATTAAATTTTTTGTGGGACTTGTACAGCACTTTGTTCAACTTTGTCAGTGCTGTAAAGTTTAAACCTTTTTAAATCTTAGACAAACAAAACACTTTGCTTTCATTATTGTAAGCCGTCATTTGAGGCTTTATAAAAGCAGCACAATGAACACAAATCTGTCAGTGCAGAGTCCGACCTCATCTTAAATAACAAACAGCACTCATCTTAAATAACAAACAGCATTGCTTGTTGTAGTTAACAAAGAGAGGCAGAGTTGATTTTGCACAAAAAAATTATATATATATATATATCATATATATATATTTTTTTAATAATCGAATTTTATTTTCATATTCGAATCCCATGCCCATCGAACGAAGCTTCAAAGTATTTAAGACAGCCCTAATGTGCGGTCAGGTGGCGTAACGGAGATTGCGTTCGTCACCAACCCCGGAGCGGCTGGATTCGCCTGTTCGAATCCAGCTCACAGCTCCGGGGTTGTCACCAGCTTGGCTGGCCGTTCACACTAATACAATTGGCAGTATTAGAGGGTGGGAGAAGCTGGCGGGGTGGGTCCGGGTCGTTGTAAACAGCGACTCCTACAGTTCGGTCGGGGCGCCTGCTAAGCGCGGATAGGATCTAAGTGGGATAGTGTGATCCTTCCACACGCTACGCCCTCTCAGTGAGAATCCGCGCTGCCAGGTGAAAAGAAGCGGTTGATTGGCTGGACGTGTGTCGGAGGAAGCACGTGGTAGCCTCCACTCTCCCAGACCGACTGGGGGTAAGTGCGCAGCGACCAGGAAGGGGATTGGGAATTGGCATAACGACTAACATTGGGATGGGAAAAAATCGGAGGAAAAAGGAGGGGGAAAAAGATAAAAAAGACAGCCCTAATGTGTATGGACCAAGCCACTGTATGTGAAGCACTTTGGTTGACAAGTGTCATGTCTAAATGTGCTATATAAATACACTTGATTGATTGATTGATTGATTGATCTGTCTCAGACGAAGCGCATGCTGGTGGAGAAGATGGGTCGGGAGGCGGTGGAGCTGGGTCACGGAGAGGTCACGCTCACGGGCCTGGAGGAGAACACCCTGATCGCCAGCCTCTGTGACCTTCTGGAGCGCATCTGGAGCCACGGCCTGCAGGTCAAACAGGTCAGGACCCTAACCCCTACAGGTCAAACAGGTCAGGACCCTAACCCCTACAGGTCAAACGGGTCAGACACACACACACACACACACACACACACACACATATATACATATACACACACACACATATACACATATACACACACATATACTGTATACATATACACACACACACATATACACACACACGTATACATACACACACATACATATATACATATACACACACACACATATACACATATACACACACATATACTGTATACATATACACACACACACATATACACACACACGTATACATACACACACATACATATACACACACACACATACATATACACACACACACACACACACACACACACATACACATATATACACACACACACATATACACTACACACACACATATATACACACACACACACACACACACACACACATGTACACATATACACACACACACACACATATACACACACACATATACACACACCATAGACAAACACACGTGCACGCTCACATGCTACAGGTCAGAAAGGTCAGTATCCACACACTCTGGTTAATCAGGTTTTTATGATCTTGATGAATCCTCTCTGTCTTTATAATCTCTGGTGAATCTATGGGGCTGTGTGTGTGTTGTGTGACCTTTGACCTGTGACCCTGCAGGGGAAGTCGGCTCTCTGGTCCCACCTGCTGCACTACCAGGCGAGAGAGGAGAAGCTAGAGGAGCAAGCTGAGTCCAGAGGTAACACACACACACTCACACACACTCACACACACTCACACACTCACACACACACACACGCACACGCACACACACTCACACACACTCACACTCTCACACACACTCTCACACACACACACACACACGCACACATTTAGAATCTTTATTTATGTCCACATAAATACAATGTTTAAAGGACACAAATATTATCAGTGCACTTGTACATTGTGGGTTATTCTGATACATTTCGTGCCCAAATTGGCAATGGCAACCAAAGTTACACACACACACATGGATGATGAACCAGACAATCAACACACAGCTCATGGATACAGATAGCAGCGTCTTTTCCAAATTGCGCGGCTGCCAATAATTGCTGACACTGAGCAATAACTGTTTGGCTCTTCTCTTCGGAAGGCCGGCCATCTGAAGGCCTCTAACACCCAACTTATGAACATGACCCAGGCTTCCAAATATGAAGACTAAACGTTTACAGTTGTAGCCCAGTTGTGATATGGTATGCTCTAACAGTTGATACTTCAACATTTTGGTTGTAAGTTCAAGTTCAAGTTCAAGTTTCTTTATTAGTTGTCATACAGAAATACAGAATACTTTTATATGAAATGCTTTTTTCTCTTTTGCTCCTGAGAGTGTGCTAGATAAAAAATAGATAAAGTATAAAATAGAAAGTCAAAAGTACGTAAACAAGTTTGAAATTTGAAATTTATTGGAAGGATAAACCCCTTGAGATATGCTATCTCGTTTGAGGGGGTCCTTAACATAGGATACAAAACATACAATACAATACAATACATAACAAAACAAAAAACAGGACAACAAATGCACTTATACACTGACAGACGCTCTCCCAAGTGGGTGTGTACGTGTGGATGTGTGTGCTGTGAGTGTATTTGATGGTTTGTTAAATGGTGTTATTGTCGTTGAGCATCCTGATGGCCAGGCTTCTTCTAGACTGTAGTCAAACATACAGCCAACTTCTAGGATGAGAACCGCTCTGTTATTCTCATTAACTCATTCCCCGCCAACAACGAGTATACTCGTTATTTGATCCTTATTTATTTTATTCGCTATTTCCATTCATAAATCATCCAGGAAGGCTGTGGTACCATAGGCAATGTGTCTGAGATTGCAACGGTCCAATACTGCCGCCTGGTGGTATGCGGCCAATGTTGCACTCCCTTTGTGACTCTGTGTATGTGGCTGTGTATCATTGAAATTCATCCGGGCAGAGTTTTCGAGTAGCCTGAACCGAGGGCTCTACCCGATCGCATTGAATCGCTTTCGGGACGCCCGATTCATTATGCTGTGGGGGGTTATGTCATGACCGAAATGGACATATGATCTAGCAGATGGCAATCAAATAATTGGAATATTCTTTTTGGAGTCTCATCGGCCACAGGTAAGAGCAATTTAACGTCAATTTCAGCTTGATTGTGCCTTGTTTTCATAGCCATCGCCCCGGTCAGCGTATGCTGTTGTACTAACGAATGCCGTTATTGACAATCAATTAATCAGAAACGACCCCCCCCCCTTTCATGCATGCATGATGGAACATAATATACCGATCATATGCATTTGAATTTTTTATTGTAGCGTGTATAGGGACGAAATGCCAATGGATTAAGTATAATATGCGTCGCGGACTATTACTAGCCTCCCAGGAATTACCCTAAACCGCGCTAAAACCATACTTATATTCACCACGGTATAAAACGAGAATGTATGGATGGAAAAATTATTCCTTTTTCACATCTTGAACGATAGATACCCGATGTCAAATGGGCCATAGTATTGCATCCATAGCTATAATATTTATATAGTTATAGCCCTGCAAACAAGGTGAGCGACTCCCATCGTTTACAGCGCTGGCGGTAGCTACTACAGGATGAGGCTAATCCCCGGCGGTCAATGAGTTAACAACAACATCAGGGGTGTTTGCTGAAATATCAGACACACTCACCTAACACACACTCACTCATGTGTCTTTCTCATGTCCCCTAACCCTACAGTATCAAACGGTCCTGACAGACGGAAGTCAGAGTCGTCCACAGGAATGCCATCTCTGAGGGTGTCTGTGCTACAGGACATGAGGTAGGAGCTGGAGACACACACACAGAGACACACACAGAGACACACACACACACACACACACACAGACCCTAACCCTACAGGACATGAGGTAGGAAGCTGCTCGTGGAGCTCTGGAATTCAGACATTCTTACAAGTTAATTGTTATCAGCTGTTAACTCTGTCTGTCTGTCTCTCCCTCTCTCTCTCTCTCTCTCTCTCTCTCTCTCTCTCTCTCTCTCTCTCTCTCTCTCTCTCTCTCTCTCTCTCTCTCTCTCTCTCTCTCTCTCTCTCTCTCTCTCTCTCTCTTTCTCTCTTTCTCTTTCTCTCTCTCTCTCTCTCTCTCCCTCTCTCTCTCTCTCTCACAGACACATCCAGAGTATGTCAGAGATAAAGACAGAGGTGGGGCGAGCGAGGGCTTGGATCCGTCTCTCCCTGGAGAAGAAGCTTCTCTCCCAGCATCTCAAACAGCTGCTGTCGAGACACGCCTCAACCAAGTGAGACCCCACACACATTTGAAATGTTTATTTATGTCCACATGAACAGAAGTACAAGGAAGCCTCATACAAAGGACATAAACACTGCCAGTGCAGTCAGAAATTATGAAAGAACAGCCAGTTACAAAGTGCATGGACGGCAGAATCATGGGTAAAGGTAACAACGCCTCCTCCAAATCGAGCGGCTTCCTATAATAGCTGATACTGAGCAGTACCTGGCTAACTGCTTGGCCTTCCTTTTGGGGAGACCGGCTATTTGTAGGCCCCCCACAACCAACTTGTGCACATGCCCTAGGCTGCCAAAGATAAAAACTAGGAGTTTACATCTGTAGCCTAGCTGTGAGATGGTCTGCTGTAGCTGTTGGTATTTCAACACTTTGAGAAAGGCTTATTCTAAGCTGTAATCAAAAGTACAGCCAACCTCAAGAATGGACACCTCCCTAAGGTGTTCATTTACAACAAAGACATCAGGGTAATATTAGAGAACACAGAATCATCATTGCACAGGTTGAACATGCTTGGCTTCACAGTAGAATGCTTAAACAGTGTGATGGAGAACCTAAAAATAGAAGAGATATCTTTCGCTATCAAATCTACTATTCTGTCATGCCTACTTATGTAGAGGCCCCTGTATACATGGCAACCATTTAAGATGTGGGACATGGTTTCAGCTATTTGGTCATTGCCATGATGAATACAGTGAGGAGCATGATTGCCTGGAAACCATTTGAACCACGTAAGGATCGGGCAAAGATGGGGCTAGTTTGACGAATGCATACCCAAAGTAATTTGCGATTTATTATACTTTATACTTATAGCACAGGCATGGGTTTGGTCTCTTCTGAAAGGTAACATAACAGACGGTTAACCGTCTGTAGTGTGGTAGTGAAAGGGTTATCCTTCTGTAGTGTGGTAGTGAAAGGTTAACTGTCTGTAGTGTTGTAGTGAAAGGTTAACCTTCTGTAGTGTGGTAGTTAAAGGTTAACCTTCTGTAGTGTGGTAGTGAAAGGTTAACCTTCTGTAGTGTGGTAGTGAAAGGTTAACCTTCTGTAGTGTCGTAGTGAAAGGGTTAACCGTCTGTAGTGTGGTAGTGAAAGGGTTAACCTTCTGTAGTGTGGTAGTGAAAGGTTAACCTTCTGTAGTGTGGTAGTGAAAGGTTAACCTTCTGTAGTGTGGTAGTGAAAGGGTTAACCTGCTGTAGTGTGGTAGTGAAAGGGTTAACCTTCTGTAGTGTGGTAGTGAAAGGTTAATCATCTGTAGTGTGGTAGTGAAAGGGTTAACCTTCTGTAGTGTGGTAGTGAAAGGGTTAACCTTCTGTAGTGTGGTAGTGAAAGGTTAACATTCTGTAGTGTGTTAGTGAAAGGGTTAACCTTCTGTAGTGTGGTAGTGAAAGGGTTAACCGTCTGTAGTGTGGTATTGAAAGGTTAACCTTCTGTAGTGTGGTAGTGAAAGGGTTAACCTTCTGTAGTGTGGTAGTGAAAGGGTTAACCGTCTGTAGTGTGGTAGTGAAAGGGTTAACCGTCTGTAGTGTGGTAGTGAAAGGTTAACCTTCTGTAGTGTGGTAGTGAAAGGGTTAACCTTCTGTAGTGTGGTAGTGAAAGGGTTAACCGTCTGTAGTGTGGTAGTGAAAGGTTAACCTTCTGTAGTGTGGTAGTGAAAGGTTAACCTTCTGTAGTGTGGTAGTGAAAGGTTAACCTTCTGTAGTGTGGTAGTGAAAGGGTTAACCTTCTGTAGTGTGGTAGTGAAAGGTTAACTGTCTGTAGTGTTGTAGTGAAAGGTTAACCTTCTGTAGTGTGGTAGTTAAAGGTTAACCTTCTGTAGTGTGGTAGTGAAAGGTTAACCTTCTGTAGTGTGGTAGTGAAAGGTTAACCTTCTGTAGTGTCGTAGTGAAAGGGTTAACCGTCTGTAGTGTGGTAGTGAAAGGGTTAACCTTCTGTAGTGTGGTAGTGAAAGGTTAACCTTCTGTAGTGTGGTAGTGAAAGGTTAACCTTCTGTAGTGTGGTAGTGAAAGGTTAACCTTCTGTAGTGTGGTAGTGAAAGGTTAACCTTCTGTAGTGTGGTAGTGAAAGGGTTAACCTTCTGTAGTGTGGTAGTGAAAGGTTAACCTTCTGTAGTGTGGTAGTGAAAGGTTAACCTTCTGTAGTGTGGTAGTGAAAGGGTTAACCTTCTGTAGTGTGGTAGTGAAAGGTTAACCTTCTGTAGTGTGGTAGTGAAAGGTTAACCTTCTGTAGTGTTGTGTACGACAGTGTTCACACACGGTTTGTGATTTCACTAAAGGTACATTGATTGGCTTCTGTGTGTGTGTGTGTGTGTGTGTGTGTGTGTGTGTGTGTGTGTGTGTGTGTGTGTGTGTGTGTGTGTGTGTGTGTGTGTGTGTGTGTGTGTGTGTGTGTGTGTGTGTGTGTGTGTGTGTGTGTGTGTGTGTGTGTGTGTGTGTGTGTGTGTGTGTGTGTGTGTGTGTGTGTGTGTGTGTGTGTGTGTGTGTGTGTGTGTGTGTGTGTGTGTGTGTCCACACAGGAAGCTGTATAAGCGCTACGCCTTCCTTCGCTGTGAGGAGGAGAAGGAGCAGTTCCTCTTCCACCTGCTCTCCCTGAACGCTGTTGACTACTTCTGCTTCACCAGCGTCTTCACCACCATCAGTACGTCTTGCAGTTCCCCTAGTGGCCACCATCAGTACTACATCTAGTCACCACCACCAGTACTACACCTAGTGTCCTACAGCGCCCCTAGTGACCACTATCAGTATTACAGCTCCCCTAGTGTCCACCACCAGTACTACACCCAGTGTCCTACAGCGCCCCTAGTGACCACCATCAGTACTACACCTATCAGTACTACAGCTCCCCTAGTGTCCACCACCAGTACTACACCTCCCCTAGTGTCCACCATCAGTACTACACCTAGTGTACTACAGCTCCCCTAGTTGCCACCATCAGTACTACACCTAGTGGCCACCATCAGTACTACACCAGTCAGTACTACAGCTCCCCTAGTGGCCACCACCAGTACTACACCTAGTGGCCACCATCAGTACTACACCTAGTGCACCATCAGTACTACACCTCCCCTAGTGTCCACCATCAGTACTACACCTCCCCTAGTGTCCACCATCAGTACTACACCTCCCCTAGTGACCACCATCAGTACTACACCTCCCCTAGTGACCACCATCAGTACTACACCTAGTGTCCTGCAGCGCCCCTAGTGTCCACCATCAGTACTACACCTACCAGCTCTGTGTCCTGAACAGAGTTGTGCTAGTTACTGAAAAATAGTAACTAGTTACTTTACTGATTACTTACACCAAAAAGTAATGTTACTGTGAAAAGTTACTTTTTAGTTACAACATTTCAATTGCTCCTGTTAACTCATTCGACGCCAGCTATTAGACGGAGCCCGTCATAGCAAGGCCACGCTTTAAAAGATAGGAGTGCGTCACCTTGTTTGTAGAGCTATAACTATATTCTATATTATAGCTATGGATACAATACTATGGCCCATTTGACATCACCTATCTATCGTTCAATATGTGAAAAATTATACATTTTTCCATCCGTGTTATACCGTGGTGAATATAAGTATGGTTTTAGAGCGGTCTAGGGTAATTCATGAAATGCTGAGTTATAGCCCTACACGTCGATTCCACTATAGACGTTGCCGTTTCTTGCCTGTACACACTATTATTCCGAAATCAAATCTATATCATAGGTATTATGTTCCATCATGAATGCATGAAAGGGGGGGGCGGGGGTCGTTTCTGATTATTTGATTGTCAGTAACGGCATTCGTATTGAACACTAAAAACGCTTATCAGCCCGATCTGTATAAAAGCATTGCAGGATCAAGCTAAAATTGACGTCAGATCGT
Source organism: Notolepis coatsorum (assembly GCF_963971535.1). Lineage (NCBI taxonomy): Eukaryota > Metazoa > Chordata > Actinopteri > Aulopiformes > Paralepididae > Notolepis > Notolepis coatsorum. The sequence goes on along the minus strand of NC_140179.1, from coordinate 18,054,436 downwards.
CCTTACCTGTGATCGGGAGTATTCCAAAAATAATATTCCAATTGTTTGATCGCTATCTGGTACATCCAATGTCCATTTTGGTCCACGGCATAACCCAACACAACATATGGATCGGGGATATTTGACGCGCTTCAATGGAACCGGGAGAACCGCTCCACTCGCCCGACAAGGAAACATGAAACCGGAGATGTTTGGCCATTACACAGGCCAAGATACAAGGTTACAAAGGGTGCTCGATACCGCCATCTAGCTGGATGCGGCCGGTATTGCACTTTGGCGACCTCAGACTCATTCCCTATGGTAACAACAGGCTCCCTGGATGAATAATGAATACAAATATCGAATAAAAGAATAAACAACCAAAACCAGAGAAATATCGGGTCTGGTGCCCAACCGCTGGCGAGTTAACCCGACTTATCTCGGGTTTGGCCTCCATTGAGTTAACGGCCTTACAGATTCTTACAGTCAACATCTGTTGATCAACTTGACAGTTTCCATTAATTTGCATTCACATCACTGAACTCTGCTAAGCAATGTGGTCTATACAAACACAAACCTGACACGAACACAAAGATATGTTTTAAATGCCAATTTATTTAATTCAGGCCAGAACAAGTATTGCTGCCCTCTTCAGGTCATAGTTGGGTCTAGTCTGCCATATATCCTAGCAATAGCTGTCACGCAAGGGGTGTTCAAAAGAAAAATAATTCCATGTAATCTGTTTGTGATATATTGTGTATAGTCATAAGGGTGCTGGAATGTTATTATATTTAATGAATGCCATCCAGAGTGGGGGTAGTGTTGTAAGATTAGGGTGTTGCCTGCTCCTTTAAGAGTGATGCGTTATGGGATAGGTAGGTGGTCTACTACCAGATGCCGATCGATAACGGTGAAATGCCCGGGGGTATCCCCCTTTCATGCATACATGCTTTGGGACAGCCCGGATCATATGCAGTTTGAGTTATTTCTTTAGCATATATAAAACGGAAATCCCGTTGGGCGAGTGAATCCACACTCGTGGTATTATTATAACTCATTTATTGTGTAACGCTAGCCCCTTAAAACTTACCACAGTCATGGTATCCATAAACTTCAATCGGTTCGGATCCTTTGAATGAAATGTAAATGTAAACAAATACTGGCGTCACGTTAGAAAGTAGCACTGCGTTGCGTGAAATCACTGAGCCCAGAGAGGAGTGGTTCGGCAAAAAATAGTTCAGAGTATATTTGCTTAGAAAACGTAAATGTCGAATTCAATTATTTTTTATTTCTCCACGTGGTAAATACACAGGTCACAACAACGTTTTGGAGTTGTATTTGGAGTGTATTTCGTGACTGTAGGGGACTGTAGGGAACTTCAGGGTAAAAGTCTGACCCACTTCCAGTGATGAAGCTATGCTAACGGTGCGGGCGTTCCCTAAGCCTAATGCATGCAGATGGACAAAATTTTTTTTCCTTTAAACTAACCCTAACCCTAACCACACTGTTACCTTAAACCTTAAACCTAACCCCCCCCCCCACACACAGTGATCCCGTACCGCGCCGTCATCATCCCCATCAAGAAGCTGAGCAACGCCATGACCACCTCCAACCCCTGGGTGTGCGTGTCCGGCGAGCTGGGGGACTCGGGCGTCATGCAGATCCCCAAGAACGTCCTGGAGATGACCTTTGATGTGAGTTGACCTCGCTGACCTTTGACCCCACGCAGGCCCGTGGCGCCCTCTGGCTTGACTCCATCCGACTCTCATAGCTGTATTCTATGATGAGGAAAGTCAGAGTATTTCATAGATTATCTGGGGAAGTCATGAAATATCAGGGATATATATATACACAAAAACACACCTCTTCAAACGGTATCTGAAATAAAAAATATCTAAATAAACTAGGCTGTCAAAGTTAATGCTTTAACTTTGGAGATTCATTTAAATTATTTAAAGCATTAAAATAAATTAATCTAGATTAATCTATGGAGTGAAAAATCTTCAATCTTAGCCCGCGGATATAAGAAAGAGGTCTAGCTGAGTCAATGTTGATGGTTTTGTTGAACATTTGTATTTCACAGGAGAGAAACTGTATTCAAAGAAAGCTATTAAAATAGTCTTTGAATCTAAATATACTTTCTTTTTGTTGATTTTACATTAATTCCATGATTTTACTCAAGTAAATATCTGTTACAAGCTTCGGTCTTAAATAGAAAAATGCTATTTTTAATCTAGATTAATCTAGATTAATTACAGAAAATTGTGAGATTAATTAGTAAATCTTTTTTAATCTATTGACGGCACTAAAATAAACAAATGTACTATTATGTACCTTACTACTATGCTACTATGCTTATACTACTACCTATCAGGCTAATGTCTATACTACTACTATACACTCACACAAGTTCAACACTATTTAATGAACAACGCCACTGACCCTTAGCTGCCAGAGATGTACCTCCAGCTGACCTGTTGTTCACAATCTGTAAGCTTTGGATAAAGCGTCCCCTAAATGACACTGTGTAAATGTAAATACAGGCACAGGCCATTCAGACAGTGGATGGACATGTGGTGAATATCTTAACGGGATAGTTCAGAGTTTTGGACGGTAAGTGGTACAGTATGCAATACTTGCCAGTAGGGTAGTTGATGGTCGTGTTCTGGTCCGGCTTTACGAGCAAACTGGGTCATGAGACAAAAGAAAGTGTTGATCCACCGTAACATGCAGGTTTCTCACGGCAGCAACACTGAACGATATATCATTACTACCAGCATCCATACAACAAGAAATAATCATTCTGGCGGGCGTTACTGCAGCCAAGAAGCTGATAGCCATGAGGTGGAAGGAACCTGAGAAACTCACAATGACTAATTGGTCTCTGACACCACTGAATGTTATCTATATGGAAATCTCTACTGCATGTGTGATTGGGGTTGGACAGGTCCGCATTGAGCTGTGGGTTGCAACGGCTGATAAAGTAAAGGCCACTATCTAGCAGCGGAGCCGATGCGATTGAGTCTCTGCACTTGACCCTCCTCTCCAAGCCCTCCCAGAGAACAGTCGCATATCTCTCCCTCTCCCAGACCTCCAAGGCCACCCCCACCGCTGCCTTCTCGTCTCCTCCAAAAGCTGTCTGGCTGCCGTGTGGATTCTCGTCTTTCATCACCACTACCTCCCTGAAGCCGTCCTGCCGTGTTGACTCAAGCTTTTTCAACAGAATCAACTCAACTTCCAACCGCGATATGGATCTAATAAGCTGGTCATTTGCAGCGATAGATCGCATATTTTCTACGAGGAAGCAGGATGCGGCTGATCCGCTCTGTCCACTCTGGAGTTTCCAGTCGGGCTTTACGATCGATACATACGGTAAATGGAACCCAATCTGTTTCTATCCACTGGAGATTGAAGATGTTGAAGATGTGTATCTACTAATATTCATGATGATCGGAATGGGCGTGCTCAGCATATGGATCTGGTACTGCCTTAGCCTAATTCGGAAAGGCGTAGATCCTTTGGCTGTGACAATAGCCAGGATCGAAACCAACCAGGTGGAACTTTATAAAAAACTCGCTGTCTATCAATCTAAAGAACAATCTAGCTCAAAGGCCATGCTGGAGAGCATCGCGGTCTACCACTCTGATGAACAATCGAGCTCAAAGGCCATTCTGGAGAGACTCGTTGCCTACTACTCAGATGAACAATCGAGGTCAAAGGCCATTCTGGACATCGCGCAGTAAATTAAGGTTGCGATATATCGTGATTAAACTAAATTGGAGCAGCATTTGAGCAGCAAATTGGTCACTGCTGCCTGCTGCACCCCCCCCCCATCTCCGTCTGCTGCAGAAAGTGAAAGCATCAAGGTCAGGTCGGGAGTAAACCTGTACATGGCGTACCAGGAACGAATCATCCCGAAGAAAAGCAGGGCTGTCTGGAGAAGATAAGATTGGTAGCGGCCCCCCCCCCCCATCCCAACACCCAATTCCCTCTCCCACGCAAGTGCTGGAGGGGTGACAAAGTGACTGTCTCATCGCCAAAATCCCACCCCCTATGACGGCAACGGTAGTCATCTCCCAGCTCCTCCCCCTCCGGTCCTTGCTGACGGCAAATGTAGTCAGTCAAGTCCGGAATTTCTCTCCGTCCCCCCTCCCACCACCCCCTCCCCTCGGGGTGCTCTGAGACACACGGACTCACGGCTAGTTTAACATGTCTCAACAAATGTACATGTTTGTATTAATTAAGGATTGTGCCATTATTGCTATTCAAATGTAATAATTGTAAATGATTTTCTGTAATGAGTTGTATGTGCTTTGGATAAAAAGCATCAGCTAAATGACTAAGAGTGACGTAGTTACTACACTCTGAGGCTTGTTCCAACATCAGGCAGAGGTTTTCTGTTAGAACGTTTGCCTGTACGTTACGGTGTGGATCAACACTTTCATGTCTCGTGAGCCTGTCTGAAGCTTCCCGGAACCCGGGTCAGAACTCCGACCGCGGGCCTCCGTGAGTCCACCAATAGCATTGCATCAATTACACTACTAGCAATTATTTCATACCACTTAACGTCCACAAGTCTGAACTGGAGTCCTCTCTCACTCTTGCATTCAGACCTCTTTTCTAACTGCACGGATGCCCTGGTGTTGTCTTGTGTTTTGGGGGGAAAAAGAGCTCAACGGATGTCTAGGTTTGTCACTCGGCGGTACAGGTGGTGGGTTTTAGTCACGGCATTATCGCAGCTACTAACAACCCGAGGCTTTTGGTGGCTGCTTGAACGAGGACGGATGTAAACCTGGTTGTCTTTAACACACATCCCCTCGTTCCTGTTGTCCAATCATCCGCCATGTCCCCTAACGAGTGTCTCCATCTCCCCCAGTCTGCTTTCAGGCCACACACGCACATCTCCGCCATGTTCAAGGTTAGCGACACCCCACCCCCATCTCTCTCTTTCTCTCTCTCTCCAACTCTCTCTCTCTCCATCCCTCCATCTCTAGAACTCTTTATTCCTCCTAGAACTGGGTCTCAGGTATCAAGTCATGAGTCTTCAAGGTGTTGTTAGTCGCCTTGTTGTAGTCGTTCCTCCGTTTGCTGTTTGACACTTGTCACCATGACAGACGTATCCATTAGGGTTGGGTTATATCTATAGCGTTGGCTGTAGTGGTCGTGTACAGGCTAGAGTATTAGTAGACTTAGGACTACATGTGTTCTTTTTCCTTTCCTTTCTTAGCTGTTTGAAAATATTGTGTATCGTCTTGATTCTTATTCTCGTCTGTGTGTCTTGGTCTCTCCATCTCTGTGTGTGCCTGTGTGTGTGTGTGTCTGTGCATGTGTGTGTGTGTGTAGTGTCAGAACCTAGGCAAGCTCACCACTGTCCAGCTAGGACATGATAACTCGGGTCTCCTGGCTAAATGGCTGGTGGACTGCGTCATGGTGCGCGACGAGATCACGGGACACACCTACAAGTGAGTGGACATGTGTTTACTGGTATTACACTGTGAGGGTATCAAACAAGAGACTGTCAGGCTTTAAAACTGTGTAGGACCCAGGCCTAGAACTGCACCGTGAGAGGGAGGTTTGCCCTGGGTGGGAGGTTCAAAGGGTCAAAGTGGGTATCAAACAGGAGGGGAAGACTGTCAGGTTTTAAACTGTGGATACCAAACAGAGAAGGTAAAGACGACTTTGAACTGTTGAACAGTAATCCAGAATTGTTTTATTGCACTGTAAAATATATATATTTTTTAATCTATTATATTCTACAATTTTATTGCACTGCACTATTGCACTTTTTTTACTCTGTCTATTTGATCTTACTATTTTTATTATTGTCTATTTAAAACTGAATCAAACCATAAACAAGGTGGCCTGTTGGGATGTTAGATCCTAATGTGAAAAACTGTGATTTTTACATGTCTGCACTTTATGTGCTCATTTTAGGCCTGTCTTTTTTCTGTATGAAAGGTGCTATACAAATAAAGTTTATTATTATTATTATTATATTACTGCACCTAGTGTATACTGCACCTAGTGTATACTGCACCTAGTGTATACTGCACCTAGTGTATACTGCACCTAGTGTATACTGCACCTAGTGTATACTGCACCTTGTGTATACTGCACCTAGTGTATACTGCACCTTGTGTATACTGCACCTAGTGTATACTGCACCTTGTGTATACTGCACCTTGTGTATACTGCACCTAGTGTATACTGCACCTTGTGTATACTGCACCTAGTGTATACTGCACCTTGTGTATACTGCACCTTGTGTATACTGCACCTAGTGTATACTGCACCTTGTGTATACTGCACCTAGTGTATACTGCACCTTGTGTATACTGCACCTAGTGTATACTGCACCTAGTGTATACTGCACCTTGTGTATACTGCACCTAGTGTATACTGCACCTTGTGTATACTGCACAGGGTGTCCGCGGATCCTTAAAAAGTCTTAAATTTGTTTATCAACTATTAAGGCCTTAATTTGTCTTAACACTTTGAATGCCGACGACGTGTATTCTCGTCTTATCATGCCCCCCGTTGAGTGCCGACGACGTGTATTGTCGTTTGATTTTTTTATTAGCGATCTGAATTCATATTTCATCAACCGAGTCTCCCGTTGGTACAGCAGACCCTCTAGGACAGGGGTGGCCAACCCACGGCTCGCGAGCCGCATGCGGCTCTTTGCCCGTCAATGTGCGGCTCTTCCATCCATCATTTTTATTTACATTTTTTTGTTTTATGTCACTCATTCCATAAGGACGTAGAATAAACATTTACACTTTTTTTTTAAATGGTCCATTTGCATGTTCTTGGGATCTGAATCTAGGGATATATATGGATCAGTGTCAGAAATAGTGTGTCTGTTACTAGGCTTGAGTAAATTGTAATGAACCAAAGGAGAATATTAATTCTATTAATTTTTTTTTATCTTTGACTGTGAATAACACCATGCTAAAATTTACCAGACCTGAAAAATCTAAGCAAATTAATAAAGGGAAGATTATTAAACAGAAGGTTTTGTAGATACAGTACTGAATTCTGCCATCTTTTCTATAATGTAAATTTCTCCACCATTTTTCATCGTATTGCAACACCGTTTTTTGCAAGACGTTTTTTGCAATTAGTATGAACGACCAGCCAAGCTGGTAGCAACGCCAAGAGCTGGGCTCGAACCCAGCATCTCCTGCATTGGTGACGAGCGCAATCTCCGCTACGCCACCTGACCGCCCTATAAACATTATTTTTTTAAATGGCTAAAAGTGATTTTGTAATTTTGCAACCGTGGGTCTCACAGGGTACTTTTAACCCTGTGAGGCCCAAATAAAAAGTACCCGGCGGCCGGCATTTATCTATCACCTAGACTTTGCATAATAATAGGATACCGATAGCATAACAAAGAACAAGAAGAGCCAAACCAAAATACAAGCCTGTACCAATTGGTGGGGGTTTGCTTGAGCTGTGGAACCTCTCACTATGTGACTGGTCCCGACTGGAAGGATCAAGGATGAGGCATTAAGTTGTGCTTCAGAAGGAAACTGTCCTTCTGTAAACTAAGTTACATTGTTAATTTAGTTTGTATTTACTTTTCTAGTTTAAGTTCATTCAATTAAAGAAATTGTAACTACAATTACATTTAAAACATTGTTTGTTTTTCAACCATATCTGTTGACAATATAATTTCTTTATATATTGAAGGCTACATCCCGCTACTTTTTTCAGTTTCTCTATTTCAAGGCAATATTTCCAAAAACTAAACTAAAACTAGTAATTTCCTATACAAAGTAAACATGTTTCCTACTATTTATTCTGCATAATAATCATCTGTTCTGTGCGCATGCACGCGCATACCCGCGGCGTCCGGGCAGTTCCCATATTACGACTGCACCACTGGTCCTATGGTAATAGTAATGTGTCCTTACAGGTATCAGTCCTATGGTAGTATGTGTTCTGACGGAAATGTGGCTGTTGCACTTGCTGCTTGGCCCCTGGCATATTTTGTATAGCTATATTTGCTATTTATTTTTGTCACCCCTTTGTTGAAATTCATCCAATCCAGTTACTCCTTTAAGTTCAAGTTTTTTTTAAGTTTCCAAGTTATGTTTTAATAAACATCTTTGGACCAACAAACATCTTTGGTGTCGTTGTGTGATTTTTGCCATTTTGTTATTGTGAAATTGGTATTAAATTTAATTCTGAGTGGCATTAAAAAGCCTTAAATCTGACTGGGCTAAACCTGCAGATACCCTGCTGCACCTAGTGTATACTGCACCTTGTGTATACTGCACCTAGTGTATACTGCACCTTGTGTATACTGCACCTAGTGTATACTGCACCTTGTGTATACTGCACCTTGTGTATACTGCACCTAGTGTATACTGCACCTAGTGTATACTGCACCTAGTGTATACTGCACCTTGTGTATACTGCACCTAGTGTATACTGCACCTTGTGTATACTGCACCTAGTGTATACTGCACCTTGTGTGTACTGCACCTAGTGTATACTGCACCTTGTGTATACTGCACCTAGTGTATACTGCACCTAGTGTATACTGCACCTAGTGTATACTGCACCTAGTGTATACTGCACCTAGTGTATACTGCACCTTGTGTATACTGCACCTAGTGTATACTGCACCTTGTGTATACTGCACCTTGTGTATACTGCACCTAGTGTATACTGCACCTTGTGTGTACTGCACCTAGTGTATACTGCACCTTGTGTATACTGCACCTAGTGTATACTGCACCTTGTGTGTACTGCACCTAGTGTATACTGCACCTTGTGTATACTGCACCTAGTGTGTACTACACCTTGTGTATACTGCACCTTGTGTATACTGCACCTTGTGTGTACTGCACCTTGTGTGTACTGCACCTTGTGTATACTGTACCTAGTGTGTACTACACCTTGTGTATACTGCACCTAGTGTATACTGCACCTTGTGTATACTGCACCTAGTGTATACTGCACCTTGTGTGTACTGCACCTTATGTATACTGCACCTTGTGTGTACTGCACCTTGTGTATACTGCACCTTGTGTATACTGCACCTAGTGTATACTGCACCTTGTGTATACTGTTTACTTTTACTCTTACTCATATCTCCCTCTCCTCTCCTCCCTTCTCTCCCCTTCTCTCCCTCTCTCCCCTTTCCCTCTCTCCCCTCCTCTCCCCTCCTCTCCCTCTTCTCCTCTCTCCTCTCCTCTCTCTCCCCTCCCTTCCTCTGCTCTCCCCCCTTCCCCTCTCTCCCCATCCCTCCTCTCCCCTCCTCTCCTCTCTCCTCTCATCTCCTACCCTCTCCCCTCCCCTCTCTCCCCCTCCTCTCCCTCTCATCTCCTCTCCTCTCCCTCCTCCCCTCCTCTCCCCTCCCCTCCTCTCCCCTCCTCCTCTCCTCTCGTCCCCTCTCCCCTCCCCTCCTCTCCTCCTCTCCCCTCCTCTCCTCCCCTCCTCTCCCCTCTCTTCTCCTCTCTTCTCTTCTCTTCTCCTCCCCTCCCTCCTCTCCTCCTCTCCCTCCCCCCCTCCTCTCCTTTCCCTCCTCTCTCCCTCCTCTCCCCTCCTCTCCTCTCCTTTCTCCCCTCCTCTCCTCTCCTCTCCAGGTTCCCATGTGGGCGGTGGCTTGGTAAAGGCGTGGACGATGGCAGCCTGGAGAGGGTTCTGATTGGCGAGCTGGTGGCCATCGGAGAGGAGGATTCTGGGAGGGGCTGTGGCACGCCCCCCCTGCAGCGCTCTCCCTCACAGACCAGACGCATCAGCACCACAGCGCTGGCCGGACGCGGATACAGTCAGTATTTCAACCACTGCTGCTTTTCAACACGGATATAGAACATAATATATATGCCAGTCAAACGTACAGCCAGATAACCCTAACAACCCTAACAATGATGCACAGAATTAATGCTGGTGACAAAAGTGCAAAGACAGCAACTCACATGTTACCATGACAACATGACCTCACAAACAGAACAACAGAACAACAGACACACATGTTACTATGACAACAGGACCTCACATACAGAATGTAGGGACGGCGCCACAACAACAGACGGTCTGTGAACCATGCTCATCATTTATACGATCAGTCCACATCACTTGTAGCATGACTGTTACATGGCCTCTCATTTCATTTGTATTTGTTCTGTTCATGGTAATTATGCATAGTTCCATAAAATAAAAAATAAAGGATTTCATTCATCATTTCATAATCAAAGAACCTCTCAATTTGCACATTCCATGAGTGACAAGGAGCAGGGAGAAGAAACTCTTATTCAGCCCCTTACTCAAAACAATAAATACACAATCGAAACAGATGTTCTGTCAACAACACATATACAAGCAATACTTACAATAACATAATTTTTTTTTATATAAACATAGTCATACTGAAACCTGTTACGTCTCAACTTCATAAATGAAAGATATTTTTACAACTCTTTAAATCATTCTGGAGAGAATTCCACAGTTTTACGCCACATGCTGAAACACACATCTGCTTTGAAGTCGTATTAATGTTGGTCTTCTCAAAACATAAAACAGACTTACCGGTATGTGGTTCTTCTTCTGAAGGATTCACAATTTCTCTCAGAAATCCCCTTAATCCCAGTATAGAAGAAGTGTTTATTTGTCATGCAGAAGGTTAACACACATGCGAGATGGACACACACACACACAAACACACACACATGCATTGGGTTGCCGATGTGTCTCTGCACTTGACCCCCGTCATCCTCCCCCCCATAGGGCAGCCGGGAGCAGACATGGGGGGGCCACGCCCGGGGGAGGGCCGCGCCCGGGGACTAATCCAAGAGCTCCTGTCCGTCTTCGTTAGCGATCTGTCCTGCATGTTTTTCCATTGGGTCCATCTTTATCGTGGCAACCTGGTCCCCAAGCGGGAATTGAACCCAGGACCTTCTTGCTGTGAGGCGACAGTGTTAATAACCACTAACCCACCGTGCCGCATGTAGTATGACCTCATAACTGTCACGTTTATGAGATTAAGAAGTTCATGTGGTTGTTTTGTCGTCCTGTTCCAGAGCCGACCTCCACTCAGATCCAGGAAGCCATCGGGGAGGCGGTGAACAACATCATCAAGCACTTCAGCAAGCCTGAGAAGGAGGTGTGTGTGTGTGTGTGTCTCTGTGTGTGTGTGTCTCTGTGTGTGTGTGTCTCTGTGTGTGTGTGTCTCTGTGTGTGTATCAAACACTTACACAAAGCCTAAGAAAGCAGCGTGTGTATTTGTCTGTGTTAGACAAACACATTCAAAGTGACAAACCTTTATTTAAACCCGTACGACCCTCATTTACAGTGGCGACGGGCTTACTAAACAAGACACAGTTTATCAGCAGATTCATACATATAGGCAGAATAAACAATGGAATCAGCTAAGACAATTACAAGTCGACACACAGTGGTTGCAGATCATACGGTTAAATGCAGCAGGAAGAAGGAAGAAGCTTCAGAGTCAGTTGGAGGACGTTCCAGGTGTTGGAAGCGTCAGAGGAAAAAGCCGTTTTTCCCATGTAGTTCAGAGCAAACTGGAGGAACCCTAAGAACCATCCATTTGAACGTGTAGAATAGCTTCCAAGACTCTATTCCAACAGTGTTGTGATGTAAGGGGGAAGTTTACTAATAAGCACTGGCGGACTCAGCCCCCACGGTTAAATAACGTCGTGCTAAAGTGCCCTTTTGAGTGGCGAAAACGAGAGGACCTGCCCTTCACGTGGGAAAACATAGCAAGAAAATTAAATAACGTGTCTTAGTGAGTGCTCTGTTAGTGGCTAAAATGTGATGCCGCTTACTAGGGCAGGCTTTCCCAAAGTGGGTGCCATGATGAAGACAGTCTAGGGGTGTTGCCAAATAGTTAAACCTTGCTTATTTTCAAAACGCATTATATGGCCATTAGCAAATATTTTCTGAGTTTTTGCAAGGGGCCGATGGGCTAATATCTAGCTAACATTTAGATGTTTCTCGATCAGCACTGTCTATATTTTATGTTAGGTTAAAGTAAGTTAGTTTAACTGTATTTGAAAGTAAAAGACTAAATAAATTGTTGCCAATGATTAAACAATAACGTTTAAAGGGGAACTATTTTACAATTTCTTTCACTATTTGGGCACTTTTACACAATTCCTGTGAGTTTATGGAACACCTCTGTAATTTTTTATTTTTTTTAATTCATTGTTTTGTATTTCTAATGAAGTCCTCAAAAACAGCATTTTTCTACCTCAAGATCTTAAGCCGTTTTGAGCCTGGGCTCCTAAACCACTGCGCCGCCTGAACATTAACATGCAGCAGTGTCTCTCTGACATCACAAATCATCACATTTTCAGATGACTCAGTTCAGTGAGGGTGAATATTGTGAGAGGAGAATTGGAAGAATGCGCCAATATGAGAATTAGAGACATAGATCATATTAATATAAGTCCACATAGCTAGGAAACAATGCTAAACACTGAAAAAGGCCATTTATAAGATAGTTCCCCTTTAAAATACTCAATCCCAATCCCATTGTTGAAAACATACTGTGGCGATCGGTGAAGAATGAGGCAGTTCGACTTTTCTTGACCGCCTGGCCAATTATTCTCAACAGAAAGTTACCACTGGGTTATAATAAAAACAACAACAAACCACTGGCTAACACTAACACTCACTTTGTATGGCAAGTTAACTACTACCGAATTCACACATTGAATGGTCTCTGGTTGTGGCCTGACAGGGGGCTCTGCACTGCTGGTTGTGGCTGACAGGGGGCTCTGCTCTGCTGGGTGTGGCCTGACAGGGGGCTCTGCTCTGCTGGTTGTGGCTGACAGGGGGCTCTGCTCTGCTGGGTGTGGCCTGACAGGGGGCTCTGCTCTGCTGGTTGTGGCTGACAGGGGGCTCTGCTCTGCTGGTTGTGGCTGACAGGGGGCTCTGCTCTGCTGGGTGTGGCCTGACAGGGGGCTCTGCTCTGCTGGTTGTGGCTGACAGGGGGCTCTGCTCTGCTGGTTGTGGCTGACAGGGGGCTCTGCTCTGCTGGGTGTGGCCTGACAGGGGGCTCTGCTCTGCTGGTTGTGGCTGACAGGGGGCTCTGCTCTGCTGGTTGTGGCTGACAGGGGGCTCTGCTCTGCTGGGTGTGGCCTGACAGGGGGCTCTGCTCTGCTGGTTGTGGCCTGACAGGGGGCTCTGCTCTGCTGGTTGTGGCCTGACAGGGGGCTCTGCTCTGCTGGTTGTGGCTGACAGGGTAATGGGCAGGGTTAGAGTTAGGGGTCAGAGTTAGAGTCTCCTAGTTAGAGTCCCACTGTGAAGACATCCTCACCATTAACCTCCTTCAAAGCTCCACATCTTTTTTATTGTGTGTCCAAAGGTATCTATCTGCCCCTCTCTCTCTCTCTCTCTCTCTCTCTCTCTCTCTCTCTGTCTCTCTGTCTCTGACACAGGAGAGAGACACACAGGAGAGAGAGAGAGAGAGACACACACACACAGGAGAGAGATAGAGGGAAAGAGAGAGAGACACAGAAGAGAGATACACAGGAAAGAGAGAGAGAGAGAGAGAGAGACACACACAGACAGAGAGAGAGAGAGAGGGAGAGACGCACACACAGAAAGAGACACACAGGAGAGAGATAGAGGGAGAGAGAGAGAGACACACACATACACACACAGAGAGAGAGACACACAGAGAGAGAGGGAGAGTGACGCACACACAGAGAGAGAGACACAGAGAGAGAGAGAAGAACAGAGAGAGAGAGACACACACAGACAGAGAGAGAGAAGAACAAAGAGACACAGAGAGAGAGACACCGAGAGAGAGAGAAGAACAGAGAGAGAGAGACACACACAGACAGAGAGAGAGAGAGAAGAACAGAGAGACACGGGAGAGAGAGACACAGGAGAGAGAGAAGAACAGAGAGAGAGAGACACACAGACAGAGAGAGAGAAGAACAGAGAGACACAGGAGAGAGAGACACAGGAGAGAGAGACACACACAGACAGAGAGAGAGAGGAACAGAGAGACACGGGAGAGAGAGACACAGGAGAGAGAGAAGAACAGAGAGAGAGAGACACACACAGACAGAGAGAGAAGAACAGAGAGACACAGGAGAGAGAGACACAGGAGAGAGAGAAGAACAGAGAGAAGAACAGAGAGAGAGAGACACACACAGACAGAGAGAGAGAGAAGAACAGAGACACAGGAGAGAGAGACACAGGAGAGAGAGAGGAGAGAGAGAGACAGGAGAGAGATGATATATATTGTACTTTGATATTGATATCTGTTTTCTAATTAATGTTTAATGTTAATAATAATTTGCTTTGGCAACATGTACATCATGCCAATAAAGCCATTTGAATTTAATTCCATTTCATTTAATTGAGAGATAGGAGTGGGAGAGGGAGAGAGAGAGACCGGAGAGAGATAGAGGGAGAGAGACAGAAAGCGAGAGAGACAGAGAGGCAGAGAGAGGCAGAGAGAGAGAGAGAGAGGCAGAGAGAGAGAGAGAGAGAGAGAGAGAGAGAGAGACCAAGAGAGACCGACCTCACCTCCTCTTACTAGTTACACTGCTGGCCAGTATGACTTACTACCATAGTGTCTTTATACCTGTATCACTGTTAATACTACAACTCTGTACATACATCTGATTAGCACTATTACTCAGTGGTACTAATATATATGTATACATTTTATATCCATCTTAATCACCTGTATATTACTATCGCACTTCACTGTTACATTTGCACTCTGGCTGGATGTACTTGTGGTCGTTGTACTGTACTTGTGCTGTATAATGACAATACATTTGAATGTAATGTTATTTAAAATACCCCTTCCTTCTCCTCCTCTTCCTCCCCCTCTTCCTCCTCTCCTCCTCCTCCTCCTCCTCCCCCCCCCCCCCCCCCCCCCCCCAGAGGGGCAGTCTCACCATCCTGCTGTGTGGGGAGAGCGGTATGGTCGTGGCTCTGGAGCAGTTCTTCCACAACAACTTCAAGTCTTCCAGACTCTTCCAGAAGAACGTGTTCGTCTGGGACTTTGTGGGTGAGTTGTGATGGAACAACGTCGCCATCTACTGGGATAATGGAGGCATGGCGGTCCAGGGAACTGCTCACAACATGCATAGGAGCTAAACCCCCTCTGGTGGCCATTTGTGGGAAGTGTCACAGGTACCTTTTGGTAGGAGAATGTTCTGTATTGAGAAGTCCCTTTTTTGAAGTGACAAGTGAACTGGCTACCTGGTTCCTTTAGCTGACAAATCAAAGTCTGACTAATCAAACTCGAGAACTATTAGGAATGTCTGACTCTTAACCACCAAAACCTGCACGGACTACAACGTATGACGTATATCATGCCAGTTAGGGCACCTTGTGTATACTGTTTACTTTTACTTTTACTCATAGTATATTCAGATAAAATTTTCTATTTGATTGCCTATATTTATTGTAACGTATAATATAGCTGATAGAAATCACCTTCACCTTTGTTTACACTGTTTCTTTTTTCTCACATTTTTATATTCCGATCTAATTTGATTGCCTTATCTATGTCTTTCTACTATTACCCTGCCCATACCTGTACCTCCCCTCCCCCATGCTGCTATGATGCCTGAATTGCTCCAAGGGGATCAATAAAGGAATATCTTATCTTATCTTATCTCATTTGATTTGATTTGATCTTTATGTATCTCAAACATTTCAACCATAAAACAAACACACACATTTGTAATGAGAAAAAAGAACAAAAACTAAATAAAATAAAATACAAATAAAATACAATAATCAGCATAGCTCAAGACAATGGTTTTGTTCGAGAAGGGGCAGAATGAAGCAAAGCTTATCTGGTCCTGCCCCTTCCTTACATTTACATTTACATTTACATTTAGTCATTTAGCTGACGCTTTTATCCAAAGCGACTTACAAGTTCTGTACGACAAGCCATCAGGAAGGGCACAACTCTATCAGCTGAGCAACAATGTTCATCAAAGTGTTGAGTGCTACAGTGTAGGTTAGTTTATTAGGACAAGTGCATGACAGTACGGTTAGTTAGGGTTAGTTTTTTTTTTTTTTTTTTTTTTTTTTTTATTCAGATAATGGTTGAAGAAGTGCGACTTTAGTCGACGGCGAAAGATTGGACGTGATTCGGCTGTCCTAACTGGGGTGGGTAGTTCATTCCACCATTGTGGGGCAAGGACTGAGAATAGGCGACTTCTCTTTGATGACCCTCCCGGAGCTTGGATAGGAGTAGGTCTGAGGCGGCCAGAAGATGCAGAGCGTAGGGGTCTTGAGGGTGTGTAGTTAGAGACCATTGACCGGAGGTAGGCGGGAGCGGTTCCCTTTGCCGCACGGTATGCTAGGTCGAGGGCCTTGAAGCGGATTCGTGCAGCAATGGGGAGCCAGTGCAGGTCCCTAAGAAGTGGGGTGACATGGGCCGACTTCGGTAGGTTTGAGATCAGGCGGGATCAGGCGGGACCTTACAAAGGTCACACCCCACTCCACCCACTTCAGAAAACAGTGTGTCATGGTTGATGGTGTCAAATCTCCTTATCTTGACAATCCAGTCGGTGTGCCGCAGGGATCGATCCTTGGGCCATTACTGTTTTCCCTATACATCAATGACCTGCCGGACATATGCCCTGACTTCAATGTACAGACACAGTCATTTTTGTACATGGTAAAAAAACATACCTGATCTCATGTAACCTCTCAAATGCAATGAACAAGGTCCAACACTGGTTGCAAAACTCATGCCTACTGCTAAATACAAAAAAAACTGTATGAATGATGTTCAGCAAACGACCAGTTAGAATCACAAGGTCTAATGTGTTTCTGGGGGGGGAGGAACTGGAATTGGTTTCCCATTTCAAGTACCTCAGAGTCTTCTTGGACTCGAACCTATCCTTTAAGAAACATGTAAAAAAAGTGAAAAGCACAATACATTTTTATTTAGTAAATTTGAGACAAATCCGGCCTTTTTTTAACAGTTGATGCTGCAAAAACATATCATCATTGCATGATATTCTCACACATTGAATACTGCTTCACAAACTGCTCATTTGCTGGTGTCACTGTCATGAAACCCATCGAACAGCTTTATCATAGAGCCATCAAGGTATTTGCCAGGAAACCATTGGCATACCATCATTCAATCTGATTTGCTGCAGCTCAAATGTATCCCCTTGCCCCACTTTGCCTTTTATGTCTTTGTCTGTGTTTTGTGTATTTTTGTATGTTTGTTTTTTGTTTTTGCTGCCATTTTGGCCAGGTCTTGCTCGAAAAAGAGATATTTGATCTCAAGTGACTACCTGGTAAAATAAAGGTAAAATAAAATTGCAATATTCTGAAACAACATAGCTTTTTGAGCTTTGAACATTTCAAAGTCATAAAAAGCGCTTGTTTAATCTATAAATGCCTACATGGACTAGCTTCCCCTCCTGTACAGGAATTAATCTACAAAAAAAGAAACACTGGACTCTGCACCAGGTCAGACACCAGAGGTGACTGCATGGTCCAACGTAGACTGACCACGTTTGGCAAAAACGTCCTGTCCATAAAAGGCAGTCAAACATGGAACAGTCTCTCATTTCCATAAGGGAAAGCTCCACCCTTGCTTCTTTTAGAGGGCAACTAAAAAAAATTGCTGAAGACCAACCAGTCATGTGACCACATGTGACATATCTATAGCCACTAGTATTTCTGTGTATTGCTGTTATGTATGTATTTGTACATTTCTTACTGTTTCTATGAGTCCTGTTTTATGTTTGGGGACAACGGATGGAAATTAGCCTCGTGCTAAATCCGGCCATTTTTACACTCCACGGTGTTCATTAATTTTGCATTGTCCCGTCCAAAAATATCATATCAAGGTCATGCTAATTCTGCCATTCCACGGCGTACGGCGTTATTGAGATCATATTTCATTTTTTCGCCATGGTATTCATAATTCCCTCACGGAGCCTGGTCTGATGCAGTGGGACCCTGCACAACAGTGCAACGCTTCAATACCGCCGCCTGGTGGACGATCGGGCGAGTTGCCAAACCGGAAATGGATCCCAGAAGATCTCTGTGATCTGGAAGTCCGTCCGGCAGTCACATATTGTCGCGGGACTCTAGACACACATCCGTGTATATGGATCGCTGCCATAACTCAATAATCGATATGATTTGGCCGTTTATTCCACCATACAAACCGGAAATGGATCGAGTCGATCACCGTCAAATAAGTGGGATCTTTTTCCTCCAGTCTCATCGGCGAACGGTAAGAGGACGCTGATGTCACTTTCAAGCCGATTGTACATTTCTTTGTTTACAAACCAACTGATCAATAAATCAACCCATACTACATAAAGCATTTACTGATGATCACGGAATTATAAACGACCCCCCCCCCCCCGTTCAGCCATGCATGATCAGTCATAACGTTTAGGATCGTATACAGTTGGATTTTTTAATATAGCGTGTATCGCGAACAAACTGCAATCGCTCATCTATATTATGCGTTTAGGCCTATAACTAGCGTTCTAGGAATTACTGCAGAAAACGATATAAACATATTTATATTCTAGACGGTATTTTCGTATGAATCTATGAATGACAAAGTATAACGTTCCTACATCCTGAACGATAGATAATCGATGTTGAATGGGCCATAGTAATGTCAATTTAGCAATACAATTTAAAAAGTTATAGCCCTGCAAAGAAGGTGAACATCTCCATAGGCTTAGACTGGTGGCAGTGATCATACATTGATGGATATAAGCGTGGCGGTTTATGTGTTAATGGGGCGCCCTCGTGGCGCACCGCATAGTGCCTCGCACACCCACGCGGCCGTCCCGGGTTCGCCTCCCGCTCCCGGGGGATCACTTGTCGCATGTCCTCCCCACTTCCTCTCCCGTTCTCCCTCTCCTCTGTCGGTCATGTCTGACCATGAAAAAAAACTAAAATAAAAGTTGTAAAAACGCTAAAAATAAATCTTATTAAAAAAACATTATATTAATACGTAATAAGTTATCTATCAATATCAAAAAAGAATATATATCTATCCACTACAGCAAAAAATAAATAAATAATTACAAAAATACTAGTTCACGTTATTTTCAAGCTCCTCTAATTTATACTTGTCCAAGAATTACTGTTTATATCTGCATTTAAACATTTGAATAGTATTGTTTGTTTTTGTTGTTTGTTTTTATTTATTGTTTGTTTTTATTGCTACATCAAGGCCATTCCAAATGGATACCCCACAAACTGAGATGCACTTGCTTTTGAGAGTTGTACGGACAATAGGTTGTTTTAAATTAAATGTCCCTCTTAGATTATAACCCCCATCTCTGCCAATGAAAATCCCATATCATCTTATCTTATCTCATCTTATCTCATCTTATCTCACATCATCTTATCTCATCTCATCTTATCTCGTCTACAGAGAAGGCCGTGGCCTACATGGAGTCAGCCGACCAGATGGGGGCGCTGCAGGAGACGGCTGAGCCCCGGGGGATGACCTGTCAGTCACTCTGTCGCTACGTCAACGCCATCAACTCCACCCCCAGGAACATCGGCAAGGACGGCAAGTTCCAGCTGCTGGTGTGCCTCGGTGCCAGGTGAGGGGGGGGGGGGGGGGGGGGGGGGGGGTGTGAGGACCAGGGGGACGGGGTCAGAGGTCGTGGGGCCATGTGCAGGACGTAGCTGGGAGGAAGTGTCCAGGTTACTTAGTAATGATTAGCCCCTTTCGTGACTGTGATGCACCGAGTGAAGGAATATCTTATCTTATCTTAGGGGATCAATAAAGGAATATTTTATCTTATGGGATCAATAAAGGAATATCTTATCTTATCTTAGGGGATCAATGAAGAAATATCTTATCTTATCTTAGGGGATCAATAAAGGAATATTTTATCTTATGGGATCAATAAAGGAACATCTTATCTTATCTTAGGGGATCAATAAAGGAATATATTATCTGATACTAAGAAGAGACTTTATCAAAATATCACATTGCTTCCCAGGGAGATCATTACTTAGCCCCTTTCGTGACTGTGATGCACCGAGTGAATCCACAGTCACTTGCTCCTCAATAGGAAACCAACGTATGTTGACCATGAAGGACTGGTTCTGGCCGAAACCGTTCGTTATACAAGTATCACAGAGACATTTCAAAGATACTCACAGTTGCACGAGGGTTTCGGACAAAAATACGGGATGGTTTGAAAGCTTGGCGTTGCTAATAAACATTTTAAATATTTTTTATAAACTGGTCAACACTGCTCAAAACGGCGTTATTTCCGTATTTGGCTGCCTGGTGCGCCTGCGCTGTGATCACAGCGCATGCGCATCATGCACCCAACGGCGGAAATAATACAGTGTTGATCAGTTTATAAGAAATATTTAAAATGTTTATTAGCAACGTCGAGCTTTCAAACCATCCCGTATCTCTGTCCGAAACCCTTGTGCAACTGTGAGTACCTTTGAAATGTCTCTGTGATACTTTTCCTTTATATTTTATCCTGACATTTTTCAGTTGGAAGGGCAGTCTATATGCGTAATGGCAACGTTTTTTTTTAAGATTCTTTTTAGGGCACTTTTTTTATGAGGCTCAAAAAGGCAGGTGCTCAAGCACCCCTGGGCTCTATGTGTGCATGTGCCTGCTACCATAGTGTCTTTATACCTGTATCACTGTACATATTAATACTATATCTATAGACTTACTACCATAGTGTCTTTATACCTGTATCACTGTACATATTAATACTACAACTCTGTACATAGATCTGATTAGCACTATTACTCAGTAGTACTAATTTATATATTGTATACCCAGTTTAATCACCTGTACATTGTATATCACTATCACACTTTACTGTTACATTTGCACTCTGGTTGGATGCCAAACCTCTTTTCGTTGTACTGTACTGTGCTGCATGATGACAATACATTAGAATCTAATCTAATGTTTCTCCACAGAGACCGGCTGCTGCCTCAGTGGCTACCCCTGCTGGTGGAGTGTCCGGTGATCCAGAGGATGTACGAGCAGCCCGCCCTGCTGAGGGACCGGACCACCGTCAACACCCTCATCAGCGCCCTGGAGACCCTGCACCACTTCCCCATCACCCTGGAGGCCTCGCTGGTCAAGGGCATCGACCTTTAACCCCCCCCCCCCACACACACAGGGCCACTTCCCCAGTCGGGTCTATTCAATTAACCCTTTCACTACCACACTACAGAAGGTTAACCCTTTCACTACCACACTACTGGCAGTTAACCCTTTCACTACCACACTACTGACGGTTAACCCTTTCACTGGTAGTGAAAGGGTTAACCTTATGTAGTGTGGTTGTGAAAGGTTAACCCTTTGTTGTGTGGCAGTGAAAGGGTTAACCTTATGTATTGTCACAGTGAAAGGGTTAACCCTTGGGTAGTGTGGCAGTGTAAGGGTTAACTTCCCTTGTGCATGCGCGTCTGCAGGACCTTGTACCTCGTGGCTCCTCTACGTCGCCGCTGGTAGACTTGGACCATCGCTGTTCATCACTGTTGTCAACGCCTGCTTCGGCCTGATTGGCTCTGGGGTTACCCATGTGACCGGGGTCAACAAGGACGTGGAGAGAAGGACTGAGGACATGAAAGAGACCCTTAGCAACCAAAGCAACAAGTTCCACTGTTTGGCATGAGGAGAAGCTAAGCGAGGAGAAGCTAAGCGAGGAGAAGCTAAGCTAGGAGAAGCTAAGCTAGGAGAAGCTAAGCTAGGAGAAGCTAAGCTAGGAGAAGCTAAACTAGGAGAAGCTAAGCTAGGAGAAGCTAAACTAGGAGAAGCTAAGCTAGGAGAAGCTAAACTAGGAGAAGCTAGGGCTTTGGATCGATGACGAGTTTGTATGCAGTATTATTAACCTAGTTTAGTGAAAGATCACTTTTTGAAAACCCAACGCTGGATGTTTCCTCATGCGTGACGGAGGACGGGGGGGACCTGCCGTGGATTCTCCCGACAGACTCGAGCCACGCGGTGGAGCGTCGTGTTTCCTTATTGGCTCTTTTTCCTTTTTCTCTGCATCGTGATTGGCTTGCAGATGTTTGACGGACACAAAAAGACCACTGCTTTGGACTCGGGAGAGACGGGCGAACTGGGGGACATTCCTACGTGGACCTGGCTGTTTTAAACTCTTAGTGTTCTGGATCTGTGTTAAGTCTGTGAGTGTGTACTGTATGTGCGTTCTCACAGATGTGTGTGTGTGTTTGCCCCTCCTACTTTTATTTTTGTATGACTTCAAGTGTTCGTGTGCATCTACTGGATTGTGTAATACACAGCGCATAGGTGTGTGTGTTACGGCACAAAGGTGTGCGTGCGTTTGTGCGTCTGTGAACCTGTATGCTTCCCATGTTCGACTGTACGACTGTTGAACCATAATGCTGACTCTGGACCAGTTTGCAGACGTCCACACGACCCTCTAGCAGCATAATGCTGACTCTGGACCAGTTTGCAGACGTCCACACGACCCTCTAGCAGCATAATGCTGACTGGACCAGTTTGCAGACCCTCTAACAGCGACACGTCGGACATTTCTTTCCCTTTTTACAGATCTACATTTCAAAATGTGAAATACACTGGAATACAAATGTTTAGCAATAAGAACGTTGGAATTGTCCAGCGGCACCCCACAAAGGTCCCTGTACTTGTATTCTTTGTCGATGCATAGAAGAAAAGGAACGATTTTAAAGCGATAGGTCTGGTTTTGGAACCCTAGCCCTATCTGGACCGGGGCGACGGTGGCTCAGGAGGTAGAATGGTCGTCCGGTAAGCCATGCTGGACGCCACAAGCCATGCCGTTCCACATACTAGCTCTGTATTCATAATGTAAATGTCATTATGAATTGAAAATGGGGGACCCTGATGTAAACAAGACGAAAGTCTTTCTCTGGTCTGCATCCCCTTAACAATTGTGTGTATTGAGCTGTACTGTACTGTACCCATTCTGAAATCTGTTAATAAAGTTTTCAATCAATCAATCAATCAATCAATCCCGCACAGTGCAATACTCCAATTCAGCCATTGGAAATTCAGCCATTGGGTGGGTGGCGCTAAATTTCCTGAGGGGCCTGACAGCGCTTATAAAACGATTTAATAGGCTAAACTTCGAACATCAGTGGCCTATGCTCTGCAGGGAGTGCAAAGGCTTAAGTCAAGTAAGTAAGTCAAACTTCGAACATAGGACCCGGGGAACATAGAACCCTTTTGCGGACGGGGGAACATAGAACCCTTTTTCGAAAAAGAAAAAAAAACAGGGAACATAGAACCCGGGGAACATAGGGATGACCCCATCCAGAGCTAGCATGAGGAACAGCATGGTTTGTGGCTAACTATCCAGAGCTAGCATGAGGAACAGCATGGTTTGTGGCTAACTATCCAGAGCTAGTATGAGGAACAGCATGGTTTGTGGCTAACTATCCAGAGCTAGCATGAGGAACAGCATGGTTTGTGGCTAACTAGCCAGAGGGGAGCATGTCTATGTTCCCCCGGGTCCTATGTTCCCCCGGGTTCTATGTTCCCCGCTTTATTGATTGATTGATTGAAAATTTTAGACCACCAGCCCTGATTCCAAACTCTAACCTTAACCAACTTCGAAAGAGGGCCTAAGCTTAACCAGTTCGAAACAAGGCGGACATTAATAATTAATAAAAATTATAAAAATTAATAAAATGTTCAATCAATCGGCGAACATAGGACCCGGGAAACATAGAACCCGGGGAACATAGGGATGACCCCTTTGTGGCTAACTATCCAGAGCTAGCATGAGGAACAGCATGGCTTGTGGCTAACTATCCAGAGCTAGCATGAGGAACAGCATGGTTTGTATAGCTAACTATCCAGAGCTAGCATGAGGAACAGCATGGTTTGTGGCTAACTATCCAGAGCTAGCATGAGTAACAGCATGGTTTGTGGCTAACTATCCAGAGCTAGCATGAGTAACAGCATGGTGTGTGGCTAACTAGCCGGACCTAGTATGAGGAACAGCATGGTTTGTGGCTAACTATCTGGAGCTAGTATGAGGAACAGCATGGATTGTAGTTAACTATCTGGAGCTAGTATGAGGAACAGCATGGATTGTAGCTAACTATCGGGAGCTAGTATGAGGAACAGCATGGTTTGTGGCTAACTATCTGGAGCTAGTATGAGGAACAGCATGGATTGTAGTTAACTAGCCGGAGCTAGTATGAGGAACAGCATGGTTTGCGATGAGAAGGGACTTTACCGATGAACACCAGCAAGTAGGAAATGGGGCCAGGGTTCGAAAAATGAGAACTATCCCTTTTTAACATTCAGAACTTTAGTCTTATTGTTCCTCACCGGGCGCTTGTTTCATACGGAGGGGAACGTTTCCTCATTGGTTGTTCAGCTACTCTCAATAACAGCTAGCATTTAAATAGCATGTAGTATGAATCGTTAATGGGCACGGCTAGGCAGCTATGGAGCTAGCTTCACCCCCTGTTGACTTGAATGAGAACATTGTTCAGATAAGTGAACTCCCGTTACAGGAATGCTTCCCTCCACATCATAACAAGCGCCTAATCAAGAAAGAAAAAAAACATTAAATATCCAAGGTATCCATGTTGATCTTGTTAAATTAAGGAGTGGGCTTTGGTTTGGTAAGCGTGAATCTCTTCCTTGGATCTGCTGTATTTCCGACTGACTTGTCTTTCTAGCTAAAAGATCTAACCACTAACGGCCATTTGCCACTTTTTTAGAACGAATTCCCTTTCACAAAGAATGGTGTAAATATTTGTACTTGTGCATGTGATGAGGTTGATTCGTACGGGACACGTATGACTATTTATTGTGACTTTCCCCCGTCGAACAACGTCCAGACAAAGAGATTTTGAATCCTTTTTTTTTCTTCAATGTTTTTAATCGCAGTATTGACAGTTGTTTTTTTCTCTCCATAGACATAGACAGCTGCCCAGTCCGCGTCTATCTTTTTACCAACGCTTCCGGGTTCCCGTTTTGCGCTCTGATTGGCCACGCACGTTCTGGTCATGTGACATGTGCGCCCAATAGCGTGACGAGCTGTGTCTTTGCCCATTTCCGCGTCGAACAGCCTGCAAACTACCTGGCGTTCTATCGCCATGCTCTAAGACAAACTCTAACCTTAACCAACTTTGAAAGAGTGCCTAAGCTTAACCGTGGAAATAACTTGCCGTCACACGCCCAGAAATGTGCATGGCCAATCAGAGCGCAAAACGGGAACCCGGAAACACGGACGCGTTGGTAAAAGGATAGAGGCGCCCAGTCCCAGTAGTTTTGCTGTGAATGATTTTGATGTATTTATCCATTTTAACCTGTGGTATCGACCGAGACGGCAAGGCCTCTAATGCTGTTATCTGTGTCGCTAATAACGCGGCTTGGTTCGCAACACGTTTAAATAAAAACCATTTAATGACCAGGAACGCTCTGTCCTCGAACCGATAACCACTGTCTCCGTTTAGCCCTTCCAGGAGTAGGAGCTCACACATGAGATTAGAATGTGGTAACGTGTTAATTTGATGATCGTAGACGATAGTCTGCGATAGTCAGTAGTGTGTCGGTAACGTAACAACAGTCGACTCGTCGTAGTTGTCACCTAAAGAGTTGTTTATAAACCATATCCCTCAACCATAAGTAACCATTTCCTGTTACCTAGAAATGAAAAAGAAATAGTTGAAGGTCCTCTTAAAACTACGCTGCTGGCAGTTCGTGAGTTGAACGTCTAGCTACTACGACCCACAGTCTACTGAGATGAAGACACTGTAGTATACAATCTAGTGAAGAAAACATTGCAAAATAAAGTCTATTCTCCATTATATTCCATGAAGATTGTTTTTTTTAGAGTCCCGCTGCTATGTTCCTGTTGCCTAACTTAGAACCACGCGTGTCCAGAACCCACCATGGCAGTATATAAACCTGTCTGTACATCAGGTGAAGGTATGAACCCACCATGGCAGTATATAGACCTGTCTGTTCATCAGGTGAAGGTATGAACCCATCATGGCAGTATATAAACCTGTCTGTACATCAGGTGAAGGTATGAACCCACCATGGCAGTATATAAACCTGTCTGTACATCAGGTGAAGGTATGAACCCACCATGGCAGTATATAAACCTGTACATCAGGTGAAGGTATGAACCCACCATGGCAGTATATAAACCTGTACATCAGGTGAAGGTATGAACCCACCATGGCAGTATATAAACCTGTTCATCAGGTGAAGGTATGAACCCACCATGGCAGTATATAAACCTGTACATCAGGTGAAGGTATGAACCCACCATGGCAGTATATAAACCTGTCTGTTCATCAGGTGAAGGTATGAACCCACCATGGCAGTATATAAACCTGTACATCAGGTGAAGGTATGAACCCACCATGGCAGTATATAAACCTGTACATCAGGTGAAGGTATGAACCCACCATGGCAGTATATAAACCTGTACATCAGGTGAAGGTATGAACCCACCATGGTATATAAACCTGATATAAAAATAGGGAAACAATGTCCAAGCACGCACTCCAGGTTTTTCCAAATTTATTGGCAGCCTAATCAGGGCTGATAGAACAGGTGGAAAAACAACAATTCCCAGCAGCCTTGGTGAGTTTAGATGCGGAAAAGGCTTTCGACAGGGTCAGATGGTCCTTCCTGTTTAGGGTTTTGGAAAGATTTGGATTTGACGAACAATTCATCAGCTGTATAAGAGCTCTATACGACAATCCAAATGCCAGAGTAAAGAATAGCAAGGGGGGAACACAGGATAGGCCTTTTCGCGGATGATATTATAATATACCTCCAGAACCCAAATTTGACCTTCCCCAAGTTAATGACCATACTAAATGATTATGGCTGGATGTCAGGATACAAGCTGAATGTCGCGAAAACCCAGATTCTCACTTGCAACTTCTCACTGGAATGAGGAATGATTACAAACTGAACTGGGAAGCTGAATCAATGACCTACCTGGGAGTGATTATCACCAAGGATATGCGCAAATTAGAAGCGGCTAACTACAATAAGATTAATGATAAATTACAGAAGGACTGGTCGAGATGGGCTACACACATGATGGATTTCAGTACCAGAATAGAAGTGATCAAAATGTATATTCTGCCAAGGCTGTTGTATCTCTTCCTCTCACTACCAGTCAAAGTCCCCGACTCCCAATTCATAGCATGGGACAGACAGATCTCTAGGTTTATATGGGCAGGGGGCAGACATAGGGTGAAATTCAAAACATTGCAAATTGAAAAAGAGGGAGGAGGCCTGACACTACCTAATCTAAAGGAATACTACTATGCAGCCCAGCTGAGGTATGCAGTTTACTGGTGCTCAAGAGCATACAGGGCCAGGTGGAAGGACATAGAGACACACCTAGGACGTGTACAACCTCAGCCCAGATTGGGGGGGAAAGAACACACAACAAAACAGGGAAATAATTCAATAGTGGACCACACACTGATGGTTTGGAATGAGGTGGTCAGGAAATACAAATCAAAAGAAGACAGTAGACTTCTGATTTGGCCTTCCCAGACCCCAGGCTTTAGCCCGGGAACACTGGACGCCACTTTTGACGGGTGGAGAGATAGAGGTATAACAGCCATATGTACACTTTTAGAGAATCATAACTTCGTGTCTTTTGAGCAATTTAAGAGGAAATTTGACTTGGGAAATGACAATTTGTTTAGATATCTACAGCTGCGACACTTCTATGATACAGAAGTCAAGAATAGGATATCAGTAGGTGGTAAAGGGGGTGGTGGGAATGATGGAAATGGCGTATACGCGAACTCCAGTGAAAATAGTATCGGAAATGTACAAAAGTTTACAAGCTCGCAACAACTGTGATTCATATAATGTGAAGAAGAAATGGGAAAGTGAACTGAGTATAATCTTGACGGAGGATGATTGGCATTCTATATGTGAGACACAACACTCATCCACTAGCTCTAGAGCAGCGGTTCCCATTTTGGCCGTGCACCCCCTGTCACCTCCCGACCTAGCTGACGCACCCCCCAATGGGTTTCTGTTAGAAAAAATTGTTGCTGGTCTCCGTGCACAGATTTAATTTTTAATTTTATCTCTTCCCATGGCGACTATGGATAGGGAATTTCTTTATTTAATTAAAATGTTCACGACAACATGGATGCATGTACTCTGCCAGCATGTTTAATATCCATAATACTAAAGGTTTGACTAAGATTTTTATGAAATTTTATTGAAATTTTTTTTTACCACCATTAGCCTTTTCATGTCACGCACCACATGTCACTATAAATTGAAAATGGGGGACCCTGATGTAAACAAGACAAACGTCTTTCTCTGGTCTGCATCCCCTTAACAATTGTGTGTATTGAGCCGTACTGTATTGTACCCATTCTGAAATCTGTTAAATAAAGTTTTCATTCATTCATCGGCTGGTTGGCTATGCTAACAAGGCCTGATCAGCATGAAATCGTTCTTACCTGTGGCCGGTTGGATCTCAAAAAGGATTTCTCAGTTATTGATCGCCATCTGGTAGATCGATATGTCCATTGGCTGATGTTATATTCCTTTACTGCATACTGAATTCGGCGTCGCAAAAGGTATTCCATGCGATCTGATGAAGGCATAGCTTCACGCTAACAGAAAAAGTAGGCCTGAATGAAAAAAATTTACATCTGGTCTGAAAACAAGGAGTACTCCATTCTCGAGACAGCACCACTACCAGGATCTGGCCGGTAATGCACTTTTCCGAATTGTTGTGGGAGTTGTAGTATTATGTAGTATCACTTGGATTGACTTAATTATTGCCGCTGCCTTTTGTAGACTACAATGTTTTTTTTTCATAGAAAAAAAGTCACCGGCCACTGTGGCCGGTAGAATGACAGAGTTACCGGCCACAGCCGAATTCTACCAGCATTTGGCCGGTGGTCAGGTGTTAATGTCAAGCCCTGCTTGTACCTGTTCAAAATCATGACAATAGCTGGTAAGAAGGCCATCACAAGGAGCTGGCTCAAATAAGCCACTCCAGACAAAGAGACATGGAGGGGAATAGGGGAGGAGATAAGCGATATGGAAAAAATGACATTCCTGCTGAGAATGAAGGCGGAGACATACGACAGACGCTGGTCGAAATGGACAACATGTGAGCCGTTAGATGTGTAAAGACTGCCATGGCTCAATCAAAACAGACCCGACACACCAAGAGCAAATACAGCTCTCCCCCCCACCATGCAACACTGTCCTGTCCTGTGAGTCTTGTCTGTCTTGTCTGTCCTGTGGTGGTGGTTGTCATATTACTACTGTTCTGTACAATGCTTATGTAAAAGTTAAAAAGGAAGAGTTATAAAAAAGGATTTATTTTTTTAATAATAATAATAATAATGAATCCTGGGGAAAAAGGGTAGGACATCTATTTTTCATTTCATTTCAACCTTTATAAAAAATCGTGAGCATCTGAGGTTTCCCTCATTTACAGGAACGACGATTGTACAGTGCATAGTGAGAACAATATTCACAGAAATTTAAACACCAGAGTAAAAAAAAAAAATTTAAACGTTTCATGTTTTCCTATGCAAACATGGGAAAAGTTGCTATGCAAACACTGCAAAAGAAAAGTTTCTAACGGGAAATGTGAAAAAGTTACTGTGAAAAGGAAATGGAGAATGTTTATGTGAAAATGATGTGAAAATGTGACTTTGGAAAGAAAAAAGAGGAAAATGTACAAAAATAAAGAGTTGTAAAAAAAGACGGTAGAGGTTGAGTACTTTATTATCTAAAGATGGTAAATTAGAGTGTTGTGTTCATTCATAGTTAAAGACGGTAGAGGTTGAGTACTTTATTATCTAAAGATGGTGAGTTAGAGTGTTGTGTTCATTCATAGTTAAAGACGGTAGAGGTTGAGGTTCTGGTGATATGTAACATTCACACTCCAAGTGACTAAACAACTGCAAATACATGAGCTGTTAAAAAGATTTCAAAACAGACTTATATGGTTCTTCAATGGTTCAATTATTAGATTAGATTCGAATGTATTGTCATCATGCAGCACAAGTACAGTACAACAAAAAGGTTTGACATCCAACCAGAGTGCAAATGTAACAGTAAAGTGCAATAGTAATATACAATGTACAGGTGATTAAACTGGGTATAAATTATATAAATTAGTACTGCTGAGTAATAGTGCTATTCAGATGTATGTACAGTATGAGTTGTAGTATTAATATGTACAGTGAGACAGGTCTATAGACAGTATGGTAGTAGTCATACTGGCCAGCAACATAACTAGTAAGTAGGATATGTACAGATATGTACAAATGGGGGACCCCGATGTAAACAATACCAAAGTATTTTTCTGGTCTGCATCCTCTTAGCAGTTGTTTTGTATTGAGCTGTACTGTATTGTACCCATTCTGCAATCTGTTAATAAAGTTTTCACTCAATCAATCAATCATCAATCAATCAATCAATCAATGATCCCACCGTTACTGGCAGCACAATGTAGTAGCTCCGCCTCACCAGCGCCCCTGCGTGGTAGTTTAGGTGTCCTGCAACCTCTCCATGGCAACTGGGCACACACACACCCCCCATTTCCGAGTAGGGTCCAGCTGCAGCGCCGGAGAATCCTCTCAACGAGCAAGCCTGTGGCAGCCACAGAGAGCGTGCTGATTGGCGGAAAGTACGGAAGTTTCTCGAAGTACTCGGAGGTGCAAGCCATCTAAGAATGAAGTGAGCGAGTGTTATTGGAATGATTGATTGATTGATTGAACATTTTATTAATGTCCGCCTTGTTTCGAACTGGTTATGCTTAGCTTAGGCCCTCTTTCGAAGTCGGTTATGCTTAGAGTTTATCTTTAGAGCACGGCGATAGACCACCAGCCCTGATTCCAAACTCTAAGCATAACGTCAGGTTATTCTATAACCCTAGTTATATGAGTATAGCAAGCGCTCTGCTCTCTTGGAACTATCCCTTTATCCAATCTAATAATGAATTATTTTCTCCACATGCACACACCCCTCCGCCTGGCCACACCCACATCCGCTCCTCTACATAAGCGGGTCGTGGCAAGATAGGAGTTTTTCTGTGTCTACTGGCACTTTCACATCCGAAACTGCTCCATTGTCATGTGGCGTGCCCCAGGGTTCTGTGCTGGCTCCTACTCTGTTTGCACTTTACATGCTCCCCCTGGGAGTAATCATTAGTCAATTCAAAGAGGTCTCTTATCATTTCTACGCTGACGATATCCAATTATATGTCTCTTTCAAGCCTGAACAAACTGACAAATTATCTGCCCTCTTTGACTGCCTGACTGCTGTCAAGGATTGGATGACAAACAACTTCATTCAGTTAAACGCAGAAAAAACTGAGGTTCTTATTATAGGCTCAGAAAAAGTCACCTCAGAAGTTGCCACATGCATGGGGATCCTCTCAACAAATCTGAGGCCCAAGCTCAGAAACCTTGGTGTGATCTTTGACCAGCAGATGCGCTTTGATCACCACATTAGATCTCTGACACGTACCTGTTTTTTCCATCTACGAAATATTGCCAAACTCCGATCTGTTGTGTCCCAGGTAGAGCTGGAAATGATTATTCATGCTTTTGTTTCATCCCGCCTGGACTATTGTAACTCCCTTTTCACTTGCCTCGATGCATCCACTTTGGGCCGGCTACAAATGGCCCAAAACGCAGCCGCTAGGCTGCTGACTAGGTCCAGAAAATATTGCCACATCACTCCCATCTTAGTTTCCCTTCACTGGCTCCCCATCAAATTCAGAATTCACTTTAAGGTTCTGGTCATCACCTATAGAGCACTCCTTGGTCAGGCACCTGCCTACATCTGCGACCTACTGCGTCCATACACCACGAACAGATTGCTCAGGTCGTCTGATCAGGGCTTGCTGGCTGTCCCCCTGTCTAGATTGAAGAAAAAAGGGGACCGAGCATTCGAAACCGTGGCCCAGGTTGTGGAATGCTCTGCCCTTGGACCTTAGATCTGTGGTCTCTGTAAACACTTTTAAAAAGCAGCTAAAGACTGTGCTGTTTAAACAGGCGTTTGGCGAATTATGCTCTATGTAAATCTTTTATGTCTTTTTATCTGTTTTGGCTTTTCCTGATCTTTCACGTTTTTAATTATTTTCTTTTACCATGCTGCTATCTTTTGCATTTTATTGATGTTTTTACTATGTGAAGCACTTTGTGACCCTGGTCTGTGAAAGGTGCTATATAAATAAACTTTACTTACTTACTAATTTACTTACACACCATCAGCTCCTTCCCAAGTCTTTCACCACCGAAGGCGAAGACCACGGGGTCCTCAGTGAGTCAGAGCCAGTGATGCCACAGATTACTTGTAAAAGTAATCTGATTACTGATTACTGATTACTCCTTTAAAAAGTAATCTAAGTTACTTTACTGATTACTTGATTATCAGAGTAACTTAGTTACTTTGAAAGTAACTAGGTTACGAAGTCGTCGTCGTTCCCCCAACAGTTTTTTTTTAAACGCTTTATTGAAAGTGCATACATTGTTTTTAACTTGTTTCTCTGCACATAACGTAAATTGTTAAACTAGTGCTTCAGCTTCTGTACCATCAAGTATGGTAAAGCAACAGTCTATGATGCTCACAGCATTAGAGCAGCCAGCCAGTGGTTTTACAAAACCAGTGTATCACATCTAACAAATGCAGGCTGAACTATTCAATTATATCAACTGTAACTATTAAATTGTTTTTATAAATGTCTCTCTATAAACATACAATCAGTCTCTCTTTAACATGTAAATTAACTGTAAATCTGGCAAATAAGAGCTTTTGCTCTGCCACCATCAAATATACATTAATCAAAAGGGAAAGAAACAATCTCGCTCTTTTGCTGTTTGGCTGGTGGACCTCTGAGTCCTCCTATAGTCGAAGCGTCGGCTAGTGTTGTGATTCCAGATGCTTTCAATGCAATTGGATGTGCTGTTTTTAGCGGTAGACAGTATTTTGTTTCCTCCGCATATGAATGTTTTTTTCACCCGGCTTAGCTGACACAAACGTGAAGTAGTGACTGAGGCTACGTTTAGACAAGCGTTTTGGGATGGAAGTCTGAACAGAAACCGCAAAAGTCTTCTTGCGGTTTCACTTTTAATTTTGCGTTTAGACAAGCGTTTTGGGGTGGAATTCTCCGTGCAGAGTGACGAGGCTGTAACGACGGAGCCCTGCTGTCACACGATTGGCGCATATGTCACATGACGTGCTATGAAGACCCGCCCTACTCTGCCTCTGATTCGCAGACTGTGGATGGGGAATGTGATTGGACCAAAGCAGAGTCACTCACAGACAGAGGGTCCAGTCACGCCGCGGGACACATTCTTGTGTAACCCTTTCACTGCCACACGACGTCACTCCCAAATAAGAAAAACAGCTCAAAATGTATTTTTGACTGTCGAAAACGAAATAAAATACTGCATTCCGCCTGCATTATGAATTTATGATGAGATAGTAACGAAATAGTAACGCACAGCCACTTGGACAAGTAACTGCAATCAGATTACTGGCTTTTAAAGATTAACGCGTTAGATTACTATTTTCGGGGAAAAGTAATCAGATTACAATAACTAAGTAACGCGTTACTGGCATCACTGGTCAGAGCAGAGCGCTCGCTATACTCATATAACTAGGGTTATAGAATAACCTGACGGGGTCAAGCCTGGCCTCAACCCGAGAGTCGACTATGCTGCCAACACACCGGGGAACCAACCACCCCCCTATGTTTAGTTTAACAGGAGGCGGTTGTTCCTTTAACCCACCAAGAAAAAACTCAGAAACATAACTGCGTGTATACACCGGCTATACAGTACAAGTGTTTCAATTTTCAAAGGGGTTAACCCAGGCCAACAGGTCGACGAGAACGAGTTCGGACCTGGGCCCAGCGGACCAGGACCTACACAGGGATGCCAGGTTCAATAGAAAACCTCCTCGACAGCCCCCTCCCATCCCTGCCCAGCAAGAAAAGTAAATAAGCCACAAGGACACCTCCTAATAAAAGGAGTTTATATTGGAAAAAGTAAAACAATAAACCTCCACTAAGGGAGTTTATGTGTAGAATCACGTGAGTAGCCTAAAATAAGAATGACTACCATAAGAGGGGTGGGTCGGGGACACTGTACAACTGTACAAACAACACTGTACATTGGATTATTGACAAGACCATACTTGGTAATTTACTGTACATTGGAGGGGGTTGTGTTCGGACATTTACAGGGGCCAGTTTCGGGTTGCAGTCTCCCTTAGGTGTTTTTTGAGAGTGTTTTTGAAAGTGGGTAGTGATTCACATTCCTTTACAGCTTTGGGTAGGGCGTTCCACATTGATGTGGCATAATTGCGAAACGTGTTTAGTCCCTTGTTTGAGCCGAATCTGGGTTTAACATGATTTGTGGAGCTCCCTCTGGTGTTGTGATCGTGGTATTCACTGACCTTTGGGAAGTATTTTGTCATGTACATGGGTACCTTGGTCGTGTAGTGTATCTTGTAGACCAGGCCCATTGCAAGTTGCTGTACTCTGTCGTCTACTCTAAGCCATCCTAGGTTGTCAAAGTGGGCAGGGGTGAGGTGGGTTCTAGGAGTAAGGTCAAGCAGTAGTCTGACCAGTTTGTTTTGAGATGTTTGTAATTTTGTTTTTAGCGCCTTTGAGGTGCTTTGGTACCATGAGGTGCAAGCATAGTCGTAGTACCCTTGAATGAGTGCTCCTGCTAGAGTCTTCAGGGTATTCTTGTTTACCAGTGAGGAGATCCGGTACAAGAATCGAGTTCGTTGGTTGACTTTTTTTATTACATTGGATGCCATTTTGTCACAGGAAAGATTTGCCTCTAGGATGGAACCCAGGTAGGTAATATCTTCTTTCCTTGTGACAATATTGTCACCCACTGTAACTGAGAAGCCGTCGGTCTTGCTGAGTTTGTTATTTGAACCGAAGAGAATGGACTCTGTTTTGCCCATGTGTAATGATAGTTTGTTATCAGCGAGCCATATGCAGATTTTGCCTAGTTCTGAGCTGAGGGTTTTTTCAACCTGTAACTTGTTCTTGTCAGAGACCAGCAGGGCTGAGTCGTCCGCAAACAGGAACAAGTTGCAGTCACAAGCTGACGACATGTCATTTGCATAAATTAGGAACAGTAGCGGACCTAGTATGCTTCCTTGTGGAACACCACAGTTTACTGTGAGGGGGGGGGGGTAGGGTACCGTTTACCTCCACCATCTGCTCTCTCCCCTCCAGGTAGGATTGCATCCAGCTCACTGATAGACTATCAAAACCAATTGCTTTTAGCTTGTCAATCAGAATGGTGTGATTGACAGTGTCGAAGGCCTTTTGTAGGTCCAGCATGACCATGCCGCAGTATTTGCCCGCGTCCACCTCTTGTTTGATGTGGTCGTTTAAATAGAGAAGGCATGTGTCAGTGGAGTGGGATGTTCTGAAGCCAGATTGGAATTCGTAGATTAGATTTTTTTCCGCAAGGTATTTTTCGACCTGTTCGTATACAATTTTTTCCATGACTTTCGAGATGGAGGTAAGGATAGAAACAGGGCGGTAGTTGCCTGGGTCTAATTTACTGCCTTTTTTGTGCAGAGGGGTCACTCTCGCAATTTTGAAGTCCTTGGGGACGTGTCCCTGTTTTATGGAGAGGTTTATTATGTGTGTGATGACTGGGGTGATGGCGGCTGCTGAGTCTCTGAGGAATTTGGAGGGGATGTTGTCATGGCCAGTGGCCTTGTTGGGTTGGAGGGCGCTCAGTTTTTTGAGTACCTCATCTGTTGTTACCATTTCCAGTTTGAAGTCGTCTTTGTGGACCCCTAGGTTCTTGTAGTATGCTACTATGTGTTCTACCCCATAATGCCCTGAGTGGGAGGGTAGTTTGTTTACCAGTGTTGTGGCTATGTTTGTGAAGAAACTATTTAAGTAATTGGCTACATCCAGCTTTTCTGTGATGAGCGTGTTGTCCGTCTTTATGTTTATGTTTGAGAATCTGGTTTTAAGTTTTTTACTGCAGCCTAGTTGGTTATTGAGTAATTTCCAAAGTTCACGCGGTTTGTTTTTGTTTTCCTCGGTTTTGTCATTGATGAATTTTTTCATTGCTGTTTTGATCATGGAGTTTACATCATTTCTTAGTCTGTTTCTTTCTAGTTTGAGTTCAGTCACGTGGGCTTGGAGTTCACTGCTCGTGCTTATGTTAAGCTTTGACTGACTTTTACGAAACTCAGAGCATTTTTTGTCTCTGGTTTTCATAGCGGTCAGTATTTCAGCGTGCATCCACGGCTCAGCGCGATTTTTTACCCTAGTGGTTCTTAGGGGGGCCATGTTGTTTAGTATCGTTGAAAATTTGGTTTTGAAGCCAAGCCATGTTTCTTCAACCAGTGTACCATTGAGTTCATCTGACCAGTCCAGGCTCTTCAGTTCAAGGTTAAAGGCCTCGCTAGAGTACGTTTTGAGGTCTCTAGATGTGACTGTTTTGTGACAGCCAGCCTTTTGTTTTAGCTTTTTGCGGGTACAGAATATCATATAATGATCACTTAACCCGCATGCTATAACCCCTTTATTGGCGATCTTGGACTTGTCAGAGGTCAGGATGAGGTCAATGGTAGTCTGAGTTGACTCACACACACGTGTGGGTTGTGTGATTAGCTGGCTGAGGCCGTGCAGATCACAAAACCTATTGTAGGATTTGAAGACGGGTGCATCTTTTTGTTGCATATCCGTGTTCCAATCCCCAATAAGAATCATTTCTGTATCCTCGACTCCAGCTAAGCACGCATCCAACACGTCATAAAAGCCATTTTGGTCTGGCGGTCTGTAAATTGTGCCGACTAGAACAGATTTAGCCCTTTCAAATAGAATTTCTACAAAAACAGTTTCAATAGCCTCATGATCTAGGTCTGTACGGTTAATAAATTTGGTGTCTTGATGGATGTACATACAGACACCTCCTCCATGCCTGTTCCTGTCATTGCGGACTAATGACTCCTAGTGCACAGCAAGGGAGGTTTGGTGATGAACCTGTGGTGCGCTCACACCCACTCGCACGCGCAGTTATACACACACACACACGCACGCACACACGCACACACACACACAAGCGCATATACGCAAGTGCAATCTTTCTATCATACACGCTGTTCTTGCTCTCTATTTGTGTGAATGTGCGCGCGCGAGAGCAATTGGAAAGCTGGCGCACAGCACAGCAGACGCTTGATTCAATCATAAGCAGGTAGACCCCCATCACGAATTCCGAGCCACATTAGTATTCACCTCCACTGCCGTCACACAGAATGAAGGGGGAGATGCATTCAGATAGCCAACACCCAGACACCTAGTCTACCTGCGCTTTTTGTTATGTAAAACGGTGGCCGCCGGGTACTTAGTCACAACGAATGGATACAGCGCATTTGTGTGCGCGTACACGCGAGTACACATCCGTGCACGATCGCGCGTACTTAGTTCTGCCTCAGTGATCTAATAACACGGCGTGTAACCGCGTGTGTGCACGACTGCACCCCTGCCCACACACCTGCCGACCCATGAGGCAATTAACCACAGGGAACAGGGATTGACAGCTATCCCTCACAGAGAGGTGAAATAAAGCAAAAATAGACCGCTGTCCCTCACAGAAAGGTGAAATAAGGCAAAAACCATGACACAGGGACGCCCCACGACACACGGAGGACGCTGCGATAGTGAAGCGCTGGTGGAGGGTAACGTTGTGAGCGTCTAGACCCTCCAACGGTTAAGACATTATCTCTTTTTTCGTAAATTTGCGAGAGAGAAAAAACAAAGATACAATGTCAACGTAGCTCCTTTCCAACAATTTCGGCACTAAACTTAAAGTGGTGTATACAGGCACTTTACGGTGGTGAAAATAGGGAAGGAGCTGATGGTGTGGCCACGACCCCGCTTATGTAGAGGAGCGGATGTGGGTGTGGCCAGGCGGATGGGTGTGTGCATGTGGAGAAAATTATTCATTATTAGATTGGATAAAGGGATAGTTCCAAGAGAGCAGAGCATAAGCTATACGATAATATAACTGACTTCGAAAGAGGGCCTTAGCATAACCAGTTCGAAACAAGGCGGACATTAATAACATTTTCAATCAATCAATCCAATAACACACGCTCACTTAAAACAGCGCACCTCCGAGCTGCTTCTATAGAAAGTAGGTTCGTACTCAGAGGTGCGTTCCTCATATCAACTCTGATTGCACGCACGCTAATGACGCCACGTGCACGTGCGCTCCCGCGCATGCGCATAAATGTTCCCTCGCTTAAGCACAGACTAAAGACAATGCCTAATTGCCTCTACGAATGGAATGTAACACATTTCATTCACAAGTTCTGTGTGAATTTATCTGAGAACGTATTTAACACACCTGATGACCGGCGCTATTGATATGCAAAGTAGCCCAGGTGGGTACTTATAGCGAGTTGGCGAGTGCAGCGCATTCCTGTGTACCGACAAACACTGGCGCCGCTCTGATGGCTGCCTTTCTGATCGCTCCGACGAGACTGTGCTTTATTTTGTTAATTTTTATAGTATTAGGAGTTTTATTTGCACCAACTGTTGGTGCATTATATGTGTATGACCGTCAGTCAATCATTGACATTGGATTAAGAAAAACTTACCGTTTGGATTGCTCTCTGGATCGGATCGCTGAACAGCAGAAATGGCCCGCCGAGATCCTTTGTTATGCCGGCCATG
Organism: Notolepis coatsorum; assembly: GCF_963971535.1. Taxonomy (NCBI): domain Eukaryota; kingdom Metazoa; phylum Chordata; class Actinopteri; order Aulopiformes; family Paralepididae; genus Notolepis; species Notolepis coatsorum. Next base: position 18,015,773 of record NC_140179.1, on the reverse strand, counting down.
GCCAAGACGCCAAGAAGCCGCCGCGAAGACGAGGAAAGAGAGCCGGGGTCCGGAACAGACTGAGGTCCAAACGACACAGAACCACATTGCCCAGCATATTGTTGGCCAATGTGCAATCGATAGGAAACAAATTGGACGACATCAGAGCAAGGATCCAATTCCAGAGGGACATTCGGGATTGTAACGTCCTCTGTTTCACAGAAACTTGGCTGAGTCCAGATGTCCCGAATCATGCAATAGAACCGGCAGATCACTTCTTCGTTCTACGCAAAGACCGGACGGCATTAGAGTCATTAAAGAAGAAAGGAGGCGGCATTGCCTTCATGATAAACAAGGAGTGGTGCGATGTAGGCAACACAAAGGAAATGTCTAACCACTGCTCCCCAGACCTGGAGTTTATCACGATAAAATGTCGACCCTTCTTCCTCCCAAGAGAGTTAACGTCCATCATCCTCATCGGAGTGTACATTCCACCACACGCGAACACTGAGGTCGCACTTTCAAAACTTCACGACGAGGTAAACAAACTCCAAGCAGCTAATGTTGACGCTGCCATTTTGGTCTTGGGGGATTTCAACAGCGCGCGTCTTAAAAAGGTGCTGCCGAATTTCTATCAGCATGTGACCTGTCCCACCAGAGGCGAGAACATATTAGACCATGTATACTCGCAATTTAAGAATGGGTACAAGTCACAGGCTCTTAGTCCATTCGGTAAAAGCGATCACAGCGCCATTTTCCTTTTGCCTAAGTACAAACAGAGTCTCAAGCGAACGCCGGTGGTCTCGCGAGAGGTTAAGCGTTGGGCCGTGACGTCAGTGGAGTCACTCCAAGCAGTGCTGGGAAGCACAGAATGGAGTGTATTCCGTGATAACACAGCCAATATTAACGAATACACCGAAACGGTGATTGACTATGTCTGTACTCAGGTAGAAGTAATAATCCCCACCACCAAAATTAATATCTACCCAAATCAAAAGCCCTGGGTAGACAAATCCGTCCGTGAGGCTCTGAAAGTGCGCACATCAGCATACAACACCGGGCTGGTGACAGGCAACATGGAAGAACACAAGATGGCAAGATACAACGTCAGGAGAGCAGTAATAGAGGCAAAACGGCGTTACAGGGATAAAGTTGAACTTCAGTTTGAACAGGCTGACTCTAGAGGCATGTGGCAGGGCCTCAGAACAATGACAGACTACAAAGGAACCCCCCTCAAACTGAACAGTGACATCTCCTTAGCAAATGATCTCAACTCCTTCTATGCGAGGTTTGAGGCTGTGAACAACAACACCAGCCTACAAACCACGGCAATGGGGGGGGGGGGGTCTGCTGATGGAGACTCAGTGTTCAGGGTAACAGAGCATGAGGTGAGACGGATCTTTAAAAAAGTGGATATCAGGAAGGCAGCAGGACCGGACGGCATCCCCGGCCGCGTCCTAAAAGTCTGTGCCGACCAACTGGCCCCGGTATTCACTGACATCTTCAACCTGTCCTTGGAACAGGCCGTCATCCCCACCTGTCTGAAGAAGTCCACCATCATCCCTGTACCCAAAAAATCTACGCCCGCTTGCCTCAACGACTACCGCCCTGTAGCCCTCACCTCCATAGCCATGAAGTGCTTTGAGAAGCTAGTGAAGGGCTACATCTGTTCCTCCCTCCCCATCAACCTGGACCCTCTGCAATTTGCATATCGCCCCAACAGGTCCACGGAGGACGCCATAGCCCATGTGCTGCACACAGCAGCATCACATCTGGACAAGAGGCAGGGGAACTATGTGAGAATGCTGTTCATCGACTACAGCTCAGCATTCAATACCATAGTCCCCTCCAAACTCATAGCCAAGCTCAGGGACCTGGGCTTGAACTATGACCTGTGCCAGTGGGTCCTGGACTTCCTGACGGGCAGACCCCAGGTGGTAAGAGCCGGCAACTGCACCTCCTCATCCATCACGCTCAACATAGGGGCCCCCCAGGGCTGTGTTCTGAGCCCCCTCCTCTACTCCCTGTACACACATGACTGCGTAGCACAGCGGAACAACAACACCATCATCAAATTTGCTGATGACACAGTAGTGGTGGGCCTGATCTCTGCCAACGACGAAAGGGCCTACCTGGAAGAGGTAGAGAACCTGTCACAGTGGTGTCAGGAGAACTGCCTCTCCCTGAACGTCAGCAAAACAAAAGAGATGATTGTGGACTTCAGGAGGTCGGGGGTCAAGGACTACAGCCCCCTCAGCATCGACGGGGCACCAGTTGAGAGAGTGAACAGTTTCAAGTACCTCGGAGCCCACATATCCGAGGACTTGACATGGACCACACACATTGACAGTGTTGTGAAGAAGGCACGACAACGCCTCTACTTCCTCAGGCGCCTAAGGAAGTTCCAAGTCAGTCAGAAGATCCTTAGGAACTTCTACTCATGTACAATAGAGAGCATCCTGACCGGCAACATCACCTCCTGGTTTGGGAATAGCACTGCAAAAGACCGTAGCAGACTACAAAGAGTGACACGTTCAGCCGAACGCACAATTAGAGGGGGGCTTCCCACCCTCCAGAACATTTACAACAAGCGGTGCAAGGGGAAGGCTAAGAGAATTATTAAGGACTCGAGCCACCCGAACAACTGCCTCTTTGAACTGCTGCCGTCAGGCAAGCGATACCGGAGTCTTATGGCGAGCACAGAAAGACTCAGAAGGAGCTTCTATCCCCAGGCCATCAGGCTGCTAAACGAACAATAATCGCTAAACGAACAATAATCACTATGCAACAACCATCAAATGCACACAGCACACACACCCACACGCACACACTCACTCAAACAAACAACACACTGCAGCACCCACTCTCCACACTTTAGATCACACAAACACACTTACACTTTATATTTATTGATAAAGGATTTGCACTACAACTCGTACACCTACTGTGAATTGTACCTAAACTGCACCTCGTCCATTTATGCCTTGCACTATATAGTATTGTATATTAGTACACTGCACAGTATTGTATATTGTATGGTAACTACGTCTACGAACATTGTACATATGTCTAAACTGAACACTGTGACCTCTTTTTACTTCTAATTTTTACTATTTTTACTATGTTTTTATTTCATACTTATCTTGTCATGCACAGTCTCTGGAGCGCAACAGTAAGAAGCATTTTGTACAAAAGTATTCTGTACTTCTGTATGACAACTATTAAAGAAACTTGAAACTTGAAACTTGAAACGTGCGTACCGTGCACATCCGTGTGTTTGCGTGCACGCGCTTCTGCTCAAATCTTTGGGTGCACGGAGTGCAACCCCGTCCCATGAAGAACGCATCCCTGTATCGTACTTTACGCACATTCAAAACCCACATTCAAAACCGCCCTTAAAGAGCACCTACGGGAGGCTGCAATTCGAAACTGGCCACCGTAAATGCCCAAAACCCCCACCACCTCCTAATAGACAGTCTCCTCCCCACCGCATGTATATATTCCCTCCCCGCCGTATGTATATTTCCCTCCCACCCACCCACCCCCTCCTAATGTACAGTCCCCTCCCCATCATATGTATATACTCTGTCAGGATCTAGGGGTAACAGTACTGTATATTTGAATACCGCCTATGTCACAAATGTATCAGTACTAAATACCTATATGTCCCTATGCCATAAATGTCATGTATGTTGTGTATGTCATAAATGTCTATATGAATTGAAAATGGGGGACCCTGATGGAAACAAGACAAACGTCTTTCTCAGGTCTGCATCCCCTTAACAATTGTATGTATTGAGCCGTACTGTATTGTACCCATTCTGCAATCTGTTAAATAAAGTTTTCATTCATTCATTCATTCACGCCAGACGTACATCAGCGCGCGCCCTCTGTGGCTGCCACAGGCTTGCCCAGTGAGAGGATTCGCCGGCGCTGCAGCTGGACCCTATTGCCATTTCCCGCGTAATTCGCCCTCTTTTTATGGACATCGCAGTGTGGAGACGCAGTGACGTCACGCTGTATGGAAATCGCTTTGATTGAGAAAATCAGAAAATGGAGGAGTGGGTAGTCACGCAATGCGCATGCGTAAACGTCTCTACTACCGACACATTTGAAGTGGGCGACGGAACAACTGATGTCGGCTCTCTCCACCGCGGCGGCGTTGTTGTTTAAATGTGACTCACTTCAGTTATTGAAACCCGTCTTTTATTGCACGGAATACGAGTGGACTCCATTGCAGAACACGGTAAGTGTAACACTTGTTATTATTATTATTACTTCTACTTTGTCTGGTGTGTGGTGTCACTGCTGTCGGGCGCGCGGTGCACAAGTTGGGACTGTCTGAAGATGTCTGGTGTCTCGCGCCTCAAAACAATTCATAATCATGATTCATAACAGCGAAGCTCCTTCAGAACATTGTACATCATGTAATTAGAATGTTTGATACATTGTACATCAGGTAATTAGAATGTTTGATACATTGTACATCAGGTGATCAGAATGTTTGATGCATTGTACATCAGGTAGAATAGAATAGAATAGACTTTTAATTGTCATTGCACAGTATACAACGACATTTCAGGGGAGCTCCCACAGACTTTGCATAATAATAGGATACCGTTTGGCCTCCGCCCATATTACGACTGCACCCCTGCACATAACACATATATAACACTGTACATAACAGAATATTTTAAATAATAAAGTGCATGATGGGTGGTAATCAGTGATTATCAAGTCCAGGTAAGTGCATGGTGCACGTGAGGGGACAGTCAATGAGCGTTTAACAGTCTGACTGCTTGGGGGAAAAAGCTGTTCTTAAATCTTGAACTCTTGGCATGTATGGGCCGGTATCTCCTCCCTGGGGGAAGGAGCTGAAATAGGTGATGTGCTGGGTGAGACTGGTCCTTGATGATACATTTGGTTACAGGTGGTTAGATACAGTGTACATCAGGTGATCAGAATGTTTGATACATTGTACATCAGGTGATCAGAATGTTTGATACATTGTACATCAGGTGATCAGAATGTTTGATACAGTGTACATCAGGTGATCAGAATGTTTGATACATTGTACATCATGTAATTAGAATGTTTGATACATTGTACATCAGGCTGAGCGTCACTAATACTCATAGAACTACGAAATGGAGCAAATAACCCAAGGCAGGACGACAATGCCGGAAACAGATAAGCCTCTTTCTCAATGTATACCAGTGTTAGAATGACTTTATTGTGTTCATCAAGGTAGCAGACGATATGCAAGCCGTCTATAACAATGTGTACTGTGTATAATACGATTCGTAATACATTATAATTTCAGACTCTGGTCTCTGGGGAGACAAATACATATCATTGCAAAAAGATCTATCTGGAATATTCTGGGTTTATGGCTCAAATGCCCTGGGTCTCTTAGATCATTCTGGAACATAAAAATAGTCTATTGCACTAGTATACTCTACAACCTTCTAGAATATAAGGCACCATGACAACGAAGGCCTACAACTCTAACAATAAACATCCGGTGTGTATACACATAGCAGATAATCAATTGAATGAAGTTCAATCAGTCCTTAATAATACTTTAAAAATTAACCACACCTAAACGTATGAACACTACAAGGTTATTCTAACAATTTAAGTAATCACTCCATTGATGGTGACTGGCACATTGAAGCTCTAAAAGGCTCTGCTTTTCTATCTTATCTAATCTGTTAATTCGGTTCTAGTGGCTTCTCCACGTTGATAATTATTCTATCTCTCATTCCTTATCTATATCTTTCCTTTAATTTTTATTTTATTTAATTTTTTCTTCTCAGTACTCTATTTTTTATATATATTTTAACTTACATTGTTCTTTTCCACTGTTCTTCACATTAAGGTGTCAATATTGCTCTACAATCTTTTCCTTTTTTCCTTTTTTCCCACACGTTAGTAGAGGGTTCAAATGAATATGTCGATGAAAGTTTGTTCTCTTTTTTTATTTTTTATTTTTTGTCATTTATCACAATACTTCATTACAGTAAGGGAAGGTGCAAGACCAAAAGCGACATTCTATTGCAATAGAATGGAAATGTTAGATCCTATGGCAATTAGCATAGGAAGATTAAGATTACAATGCTCAGTTTGGGCAATCCGGTGGACTATGGGAGAAAGTCAATCGCGGAGGATGTGTTTTTGGAACACAGGCCTGTACGACTTTCTGGGTGAGGGGAAAATAGGGGATTTTTATTTGTATATATATATGTTTTTAAGCTCAGCTCTCAACGGGACCTCATTAATTGGATGTACATCTATTGTAGCTTCGCACTCCAGAAGCATTACCAAAAACATGCATAGATTATGGCTAGTTTGAATATAATGGTATGGAACACCGGTGGGATAAACAAACAACACAAACGCAAAAGCGTGCTCACACTGATGAAAAAAGAACATGTGGACGTGGCTCTATTAAGCGAAATGCACATTTTAGAGGAAGACATAAATACGTTAGCGGATAACATATACCATAATATTAGTCACTCTTCTTTTGTTACGAGAACTAGAGGGGTAGCCATAGTCGTCAGACGCAAATTAAATATCGAATTGAAAGGGGTATGGTCGGATGCTGAGGGGCGCATAACTATAGCTAGGATTATACACAATAACAGGAAAATTGCGTTGGCAGCGGTATATGCCCCAAATTTGTACGAAGTGGGTTTCTTCACTTCACTAACCGGAGAAATGTTAAACCATCCCGAGTACTCATATATAATAGGTGCGGATTTTAATGCCATTTGGAACCCAAGGATGGACAAAACTTACCTTACCTTTTCCAGCGAACAAAAAAATTCATCTAAAGCATTAAAAGATTGGTCAAAATCAACAGGGGTAATTGATTTATGGCGTTCACTTAATCCCATGACCCGCAAGTACTCCTGTCGTTCGGCGAGACACAACACACTATCCAGAATTGATTACGTCTTTGCATCCCCGAGAATATTTGATAAATATGAAGTGGAAATGACACCCAATGCGCTATCAGATCACTGCTACTTAATCCTGAAAGCAACATTTGGTACACTATCTTCCCGGGCCCCAAGATGGCGTTTTAATTCTATGCTGCTTAACAACAAGGAATTCATTACACAAATTAAAGAAGCTCTCACAGTATTCCTACGGGATAATGCAAACTCGGTGCAAGATCCCAGAATATTATGGATGTCGGTAAAGAGTATGATCAAGGATTTCACGGATAGATTTTCCTCCATATTGCGCAAAAATCAATGCACAAAACTGTCTGAAATGGAAACGCTTTACTCAACGCTTTTTAATTCTTTAAAATACAACAACTCTACTAGACTAGAAAACCAAGTTAACATTCTAAAGACAGAGATCAAAGCAATATACAGACAAAAATCGGAATTGCAAATACGCAGCACAAGACAACAGCAGTACTTCCAAGGATCTAAACCTAGTCACCTATTAGCCATGCGACTAAGAATTAATGCAAAATTTGCAGATATAACTGCCATTAGGAAACAACAAGCTCTAGTAACAGAACCCAAAATAATAAACGATACATTCAAAGAATTCTACTCCGATTTGTATAATTCAGAGACGACCTTTGATCAAGACAAATTAGACACATATCTTAATCAAATTACTCTCCCTAAACTTTCGGAGGACGACGCTAAACAGTTAGAAGCACCGATCACATTAGAAGAACTCAAGAAGGCCATATCCGGAATGAAAAACGGCAAGGCTCCGGGAATTGACGGTATCCCATCAGAAATGTACATTTCTTGCTGGGACATATGTGGACCCTTATTACTAAATATGATATTATACTCAGTCAAAGAGGGAAGCTTCCATAAACACCAAAATATCGCACTCATTTCAGTTCTTCACAAAAAAGACAAAGACCCCACTGAGTGCGGTAGTTACCGACCTTTAAGCCTCCTCGGAACCGATGTCAAACTGTACTCTAAGATATTAGCCATCAGATTGCAAAAGCATATGACGTCTTTAGTTCATCCGGACCAAACAGGCTTCATAAAAGGTCGCCTGATCAATGATAACATAAGGCGAATACTGCACGTACTAGACGCAGACAAAGAGGACACCACACCTAAGGCGATGCTATCCCTGGATGCTATGAAAGCATTTGACAGGTTGGAATGGTCGTTTCTATGGGCAGTATTAGAAAGGATGGGGTTAGGAAAAGGATTCATTGATATGATTAAAGTACTATACAAGGACCCATCGGCCAGGATTACAACAGGCACATTCATCTCCGATATCTTTCCGGTATCACGCTCAGCCAGACAGGGTTGCCCTCTTAGTCCCGGACTATTCGATCTATCATTAGAACCTTTAGCACAATTTATAAGACAATCCCAACACATAGAACCAATAGTAATCAAGGGCACACAACATAAAATTAGTTTATATGCGGACGACGTAATATTGTTCATGCAAAACCCCAATAACACATTGCCGCATATACTCAAGTTGATAGAGAACTTTGGTGATTTATCGGGATTTAAAATAAATTGGCCTAAGTCGGCTTTTCTTCCTCTTAACATCAGTGCAAAAAAAGACACAACCCTCCCAGGTGCGATACCCATGGTCAAACATTTTAGATGCTTGGGTGTGGAAATATTTCCCACCATAAGACAAACGGTGAAGCACAATTACACAAAAATACAGAACAAAATCAAAGACGACCTGGACAGGTGGGCAAAACTTAAAAACTCAGTACAGGCAAGGGTATCAATAGTTAAGATGGATGTATTACCAAGAATCAATTTCTTCAGCTCAATGCTTCCGTTACCTCCTCCAGAGGGCTACTGGAAAAGATTACAAACCTCCACATACAAATTTATTTGGAATAACAAACCACCTCGCATAAAAAGATCCACCGCACAGAGAAATAAAGCAGACGGTGGCATGGCAGTTCCAGATTTTTTACAATATTTTAAGGCCTTCACATTAAGACCACTGAAGATATGGTTTGACCCCCAGGCTTTGGTATCTTGGAGAGAATTAGAAGAAAACATAGTAGCCCCACAGAGACTGAAAGACATAGCACACACTAAACTTTCAATCAAGCATTGTGAGCGAGAATTTGGCCCAATAATTACCCATGCAATCAGAACATGGCGGGAAACACAAAAGAAATATCCTAACCCTCAAGAATGGCATAATCACACTCCCATATTCAATAACAATGCACTCTTAATGGGAAAACGCCCTATAAGATTCCCTATATGGGAAGAGCAAGGCATACACTCATTAGGGGATATTTTTAATAACCAGGGCCTCTGTAGTTATGTCGAAATATGCACAAAGTTTAACCTCACCGAGTCCACATGGCTTTTTTACATACAGTTACGACTTTGTCTGAGGTCTCACGGTGTTCCATTACTCATACCAATTGAACACCACAGATACCACAAATTTTTCTATGAAAGAGAAACATTGGGAGGTTTTGTATCAGGTTTTTATTATCAATTACTAACGTCCTCGTATGAAACCCTTCAACTAGACACTGTCTGGAGGAGGGATATACCAGACCTGGAAAATGACTTTGATTGGCAAGGAGCCTGGGCAAATGTCCGACTTACATCAAGGAACCCGGATCATCAACAAATCAATCTGAACTATATTCACAGGACATACTTGACTCCTATAAGGCTGTGCAAAATGGGGCTTAAACAAGACTCCAAATGCTCCCAATGTACAAATGGGGACGAAGGAACATTTATGCACATGTATTGGGACTGCCCACCAGTTAAGGCATTCTGGAAAGATGTGTCCCAACAATTATCAATACTCGTATCTTGGAATATACCTGTACACCCCTCGGTATTACTATTGAATGATGTTTTTGAGTTTGCAGTGAATCCACAACTAAAGAGATTGGTTTTATCGGGTATCACAGTAGCTAAAAAACTGATCGCATCACGTTGGTTTCAACCGGAAAAAATGTGCCGAAAAGTGTGGTTTCTTACATATCTCGATGTGATATATCAAGAAATATCTACAGCAAGAATTCTGGGTCTCAATGAATCCAAAATGTCAATGTGGTTAGAAGTGGTGGAGAGAATAAAAGCTAGCTTATAATGGTAGTGTCTGGTTAGGAGTGAGGGATAATGGAGGTACTATCCAAGAGGGGGTCCGGGAGGGGGGGGTTCGAGCTGGAGCATATGTGTGTAGGGTTTTAGAAAATAGGTATTAGGGGTATATTATATACTAACATTTATATAATTGTAATTTCGCTGGATATACACTGTATACGGTTAAAATGTTATTATAGACTATTTTTGTTTTATCTTGTTTCTGTACTTGCATATATTTTAACCACCTTTACTGAAAGTTTCATTATGCATTGTGTGTTGAGTACTGACTTTTAATAATTTTTGTTTTGCAATAATAAAAAAAATATAAAAAAAAAGAACTACGGTTATATTCATAACCTATCGTTAATCGATGCAGATGTCGTCGGCGTCTGTATGTGTAGTTGTGTACTGTACTGTCGTGAGTTTGTGAGTCACATTGGTCTAATTTCAGCCTCTGTTATACATTCCGTATGACTCGTTTCATATCTGTGTGTCTCGAATGTGCGCGCTGTGCAGTCCGTTTACAACACAGGACTTTAACGTGTGCTTGCTTATGTAGAAACAATGCAAGATAACGAGACCTTTCATTATAACGTCTTGCAACTATGGTTATGACTAAGATATCAAGTATTTACTCCCGGGAAATCTTTATGTATGGTGATAACGAGTATATTGTTAACTTAGCTCCGCCCCCCCCCCAATGACAATAAAGTCTATTCTATTCTCCCTCAGATGTTTGGCCACAAGCCCAAGATGTACCGGAGCGCTGAGGGCTGCTGCATCTGCCGGGCCAAGTCCTCCAGCTCCCGCTTCACCGACGGCCAGCGCTACGAGAGGGACTTCAAGAGCTGCTTCGGGTGAGCTCCCCGTCCCCCTCCCCGTGCCCTCCCCCTCTCTGTGCCCCTCCCCCTCTCTGTGCCCCTCTCTGTCCCTCTCTGTGCCCCTCCCCCTCTCTCTCTGTCCCCTTCTCTGTGCCCCTCCCCCTCTCTGTGCCCCTCTCTGTCCCTCTCTGTGCCCCTCCCCCTCTCTCTGTCCCCCTCTCTGTGCCCCTCCCCGTGCCCCTCTCTGTCCCCCTCTCTGTGCCCCTCTCTGTCCCCCTCTTGCTTGCTTGCCTCAACGACTACCGCCCTGTAGCTCTCACCTCCATAGCCATGAAGTGCTTCGAGAAGCTAGTAAAGGGCTACATCTGCTCCTCCCTCCCCATCAACATGGACCCCCTGCAATTTGCATACCGCCCCAACAGGTCCACGGAGGACGCCATATCCCATGTGCTGCACACAGCAGCATCACACCTGGACAAGAGGCAGGGGAACTATGTGAGAATGCTATTCATCGACTACAGCTCGGCATTCAATACCATAGTCCCCTCCATACTCATAGCCAAGCTCAGGGACCTGGGCTTGGGCTATGACCTCTGCCAGTGGGTCTTGGACTTCCTGACTGGCAGACCCCAGGTGGTGAGAGCAGGCAACTGCACCTCCTCATCCATCACCCTCAACATAGGGGCCCCCCAGGGCTGTGTTCTGAGTCCCCTCCTCTACTCCCTGTACACACACGACTGTGTGGCTCAGCGGAGTAGCAATACAATCGTCAAATTTGCTGACGACACAGTGGTGGTGGGCCTGATCTCTGCCAACGACGAGAGGGCCTACCTGGAAGAGGTCAAGGTCCTGGCGGGATGGTGCCAGGAAAACAGCCTCTCCCTGAACGTCAGCAAAACAAAGGAGATGATTGTGGACTTCAGGAGGTCGGGGGTCAAGGACTACAGCCCCCTCAGCATCGACGGGGCACCGGTTGAGAGAGTCAACAGCTTTAAGTACCTCGGAGCCTACATATCCGAGGACTTGACATGGACCACACACATTAACAGTGTTGTGAAGAAGGCACGACAACGCCTCTACTTCCTCAGGCGCCTAAGGAAGTTCCAAGTCAGCCAGAAGATCCTTAAGAACTTCTACTCATGTACAATAGAGAGCATCTTGACCGGCAACATCACCTCCTGGTTTGGGAATAGCACTGCACAAGACCAAAGCAGACTACAAAGAGTGACACGTTCAGCCGAACGCACAATTGGAGGGGGGCTCCCCACCCTCCAGAACATTTACTACAAGCGTTGCAAGGGCAAGGCTAAGAGAATCATTAAAGACTCCAGTCACCCGAACAACTGCCTCTTTGAACTGCTGCCGTCAGGCAAGCGATACAGGAGTCTCAAGGCGAGCACAGAAAGACTCAGAAGAAGCTTCTATCCCCAGGCCATCAGGCTGCTAAACGAACAATGAATGAACACTACACAACAACAACCACCAAACGCACATAGCACACACATCCACACGCACACACTCACTTTAAACAAACACACTGTAGCACCCACTCCACACACTTATAGCACACACCCACTTTAAACAAACACACTGTAGCACCCACTCCCCACACTTTATATTTATGGATGAAGGATTGCACTACAAACTCGTACACCTTACTGTAAATTGTACCTAAAATTGTACCTCATCCCATTTCTGCTTTGCACTAGATAGTACTGTACATTAGTACACTGCATAGTATTGTGTATTGTATATTATATGGTAACTCAGAACATTGTACATATGTCTATACCGAACACTGTGACCTCATTTTCTTCTTCTAAATTCATGCTATATTATGTTATTATGTTATTTGATACTATCTTGTCTAGCACAGTCTCTGGAGCGTAACAGTAAGAAGCATTTTGTATGAAAGTATTCTGTACTTCTGTATAACAACTATTAAAGAACTTGAACTTGAACCTCTCTGTGCCCCTCCCCCTCTCTGTCCCCCTATCTGTGCCCCTCCCCCTCTCTGTCTCCCTCTCTGTGCCCCTCTCTATGCCCCTCCCCCTCTCTGTGCCCCTCTTTGTGCCCCTGCCCCTCTCTGTGCCCCTCCCCCTCTCTCTCTCTCTCTGTCCCCCTCTCTGTGCCCCTCCCCCTCTCTGTGCCCCTCCCCCTCTCTGTGCCCCTCCCCATCTCTGTGCCCCTCTCTGTGCCCCTCCCCCTCTCTGTCCCCCTCTCTGTGCCCCTCCCCCTCTCTGTCCCCCTATCTGTGCCCCTCCCCCTCTCTGTCTCCCTCTCTGTGCCCCTCTCTATGCCCCTCCCCCTCTCTGTGCCCCTCTCTGTGCCCCTCCCCCTCTCTGCCCCCCTCTCTGTGCCCTTCCCCCTCTCTGTCTCTCTCTCTGTGCCCCTCCCCCTCTGTGCCCCTCCCCCTCTCTGTCCCCCTCTCTGTGCCCCTCCCCCTCTCTGTGCCCCTCTCTGTCCCCTCTGTGCCCCTCCCCCTCTCTGTGCCCCTCCCCCTCTCTGTCCCCCTCTCTGTGCCCCTCCCCCTCTCTGTGCCCCTCTCTGTCCCCTCTGTGCCCCTCCCCCTCTCTGTCCCCCTCTCTGTGCCCCTCCCCCTCTCTGTGCCCCTCCCCCCTCTGTGCCCCTCTCTGTGCCCCTCCCCCTCTCTGTTTCTATTAATTTTTATCAGTTAATTCCCCAAAAAGTTTTGAATACACAAATGTGGCTGGGGGAACTGATTCACTCAGCATGAATGGACTATAGGTCAATAAAAACAATACACACAAAAAAGAACATTAAAATCTTTTTTTTCTTTCTCGATTAATTTAGATTATAATCGATTCTAACATTTTCAAATCGATGCAGTTGAATCGTCACATTAGAATCGATGCATTTCGATTAATCGATGCATCGTTACACCCCTAGTATCAATACTTTTAGAATAGCCTGATGCTGTATTTTCTATGAGTTGAGTGGCTGCATGACCAGAGCGCTAGCTTTAATAACACACGTTAATGTCCCCATGGGACAGACACGTCTTCTATAACAAGAAGAAACATCACAATAAATCAAGGACAAAACTAAAACACCATGAAATCCAAAACATTTTAAATAAATGAATGCAACACTCCCAGACATACCCCATGCAAAGGTAAGGAAAAACTCACTAAAACCTAGCAATAGGAAAAAATGCACCACAGGCGATGTGGAGGAGAGAAACCTTAGAAGGGCTGTTCAAGGGGGGATCTCCCTTCTTAGATGTCGGTGATAATAGTGTTGCAATAAAACAGGCAAACAGTTGGTAAGCATGCACTCATATGTGTAATGAAACACAAATAAGTACATGCAATAGCAACTTGGGTATAATAAGAACATTTTGAAAGATTGAAAATAGAGCTGATGACTGATCCAGATCCAGATGACGGAGGTATGGGGGCGGCGTAGAGGGGATCACATCCTCCCGGCCATCATCACGGGACGTCCACCACTCCGGTCATCACCACGAGACAACCGGAGACAGGGAGACAGGGAGACGGGGACAGGCGTTAGATGTCGGCGATAGTAGTGGTGCAATAAAACAGTGTTGCAATAAAACAGGCGAAACAGTTGGTGAGCATGCGCATATATCACTCTGCACCTCATCTTAAACCTCATCATCACTCTGTACCTCATCTTAAACCTCATCACTCTGCACCTCATCTTAAACCTCATCACTCTGCACCTCATCTTAAACCTCATCACTCTGTACCTCATCTTAAACCTCATCACTCTGCACCTCATCTTAAACCTCATCACTCTGTACCTCATCTTAAACCTCATCATCACTCTGTACCTCATCTTAAACCTCATCACTCTGTTGTACCTCATCTTAAACCTCATCATCACTCTGTACCTCATCTTAAACCTCATCACTCTGCACCTCATCTTAAACCTCATCATCACTCTGTACCTCATCTTAAACCTCATCACTCTGCACCTCATCTTAAACCTCATCATCACTCTGTACCTCATCTTAAACCTCATCACTCTGTTGTACCTCATCTTAAACCTCATCATCACTCTGTACCTCATCTTAAACCTCATCACTCTGTACCTCATCTTAAACCTCATCACTCTGTACCTCATCTTAAACCTCATCATCACTCTGTACCTCATCTTAAACCTCATCATCACTCTGTACCTCATCTTAAACCTCATCACTCTGTACCTCATCTTAAACCTCATCATCACTCTGTACCTCATCTTAAACCTCATCACTCTGTACCTCATCTTAAACCTCATCATCACTCTGTACCTTATCTTAAACCTCATCATCACTCTTAAACCTCATCATCATTCTGTACCTCATCTTAAACCTCATCATCACTCTTAAACCTCATCATCATTCTGTACCTCATCTTAAACCTCATCATCACTCTGTACCTCATCTTAAACCTCATCGCTCTGTTGTACCTCATCACTCCTCTGCACTAAGGCTGTTTCCCCGAAGCCTGTTTTTGGGATTCGAACTTCGTCAGGGTTTTTCGAACGGATGTTCGAACCTTCGTTTTTAATAAAAAAATAAAGAATATATAAAAATATATATATATATTATAAAAATTAAAGAAATATATATTTATATCCTCAACTAAATCCTCAACTTGAATAAAGTGATTAATCTGATTAAATTAGTATTTTTTCTTTTATTAAATCAACTTTCCAGCCCCAGACCAGGGAGAAGCCCCAGCCCAACTTTCTAATGAATATAAACATCAGTTTCTTTTAATACTATAATATTAGTGTAGCCTAATCTTTATGTGCAACTGTGAAGAAAAACCGCATTGGTTTAAACGGAATGAATAGACCTTTTTATTTTTTTATTTTGTAATAAAAAATAAAAAATGTGAATGTTGATTTAGAATTCAAATGCCAACGTAACGAACGAAGGTTCGAACGTTTGGGCTCAGCCCTACTCTGCACCTCATCTTAAACCTCACCCCTCCTCCTCTGTGCCTCCTCTGTGTGTGCAGGCTGGGGGTTAGGGTTCACTCTGTACCTCCTGTGTGTGTGCAGGCTGGGGGTTAGGGTTAGGGTTCACTCTGTACCTCCTCTGTGTGTGCAGGCTGGGGGTTAGGGTTAGGGTTCACTCTGTGCCTCCTCTGTGTGTGCAGGCTGGGGGAGGCGCGCTGTGGGGAGATCTGTAACGCCTGCGTCCTCCTGGTGAAGAGGTGGAAGAAGCTTCCAGCAGGATCCCAGAAGAACTGGAACCACGTAAGCATCATCTCCTCCCCCCCACCCCCGTCTCACCTGTAGCCCCCCCCCCCCGCGTCTCATCACAAGCACCTGTAGCCCCCCCCCTGTCTCATCTTTAGCCCCCCCCCTTCTCATCACCAGGGCAGCACCTGTAGCCCCCCCCCTCGTATCATCACGAGGGCAGCATTATAGTATTTAAATATCAACATTATCTGGCCATCCTCAGTAAATATGATCAAACTCCTCTGACCTCGTCTGGTCTTTCCAAAGACCCAAGAGACTGGACAGAAAACGCTCCCTCTTGTCTCATATATTACACTCTTATACTAAACATGTAAAGGTACCTAGTTACCTACATTTGGTACATAATATTGATCTAGCATGAATCAGTACTATTACCCTTAAAAGTACAGAGTTCGGTACCCAACCCTAGTGAACGTAGCCCTTGTTGTCTCTTGACCCTTGACCTCAGGTGGTTGACGCGAAAGGCGGCTCGAGCCTGAAGGCCGCGGTGAAGACGAGGAGGATGAAGAAGGCCAGGCCAAGCCAGATCAGCCGTGTGCAGAAAGAGCTGAAGAGAAACGGTAAGGAACTGATGCAGAGTTAGACTGTGTGTGTGTGTGTTCAGATTCAGATTCCTTTATTAAGCCATTTGTGTAAAAACACATTGGTAATTGTTGCGGCATTACAGTGTATGCATTTTTCCATTATTTTTTTCACAGTAACAACAACACCAACACAGACACAGGACAAAAAAACAGTGCAGTGGAGGATTAATAATTTAAATACATATATATATATATATATATATATATATATTATATATATATATATATATATATATATATATATATATATATATATATATATATATATAATTGTAAAGTGCAAAGACCAGTGCAGTGTCATTGTGCCAGTGTCACTTGGGGGGGGGGGGGGGGGGGGGGGGGGGAACCTGAGGCATTGATCAGCCTGGCGGCTGAGGGGAAGAAGCTCAGTCTGTGACAAGCTTTCACGGCCTTTGGGATCCTCAGCCTTCTCCCAGAGGGGAGCAGGGTGAAGAGGCTGTGTCCGGGGTGGGAGGTGGTCGGCCATGATCTTTCTTGCCTTCTTCAGCGCCCTGGAGTCATGCAGGGACGTACATTTTTTCTGTAGTTAATTCATCGAAATGAACACAATAAAGTCCCAGCCCTAATGTTTACACAAACCTGCTTTTGTATAGTTTAGTTATCGCCAAGCTGAGCGGGTACCTGTTCTCATTGGCTGTGCTTTGTGTCACTCCCACAGACTCCGACGCCCACAGCACCACCTAACCCTAACCCTAACCCTGTTCTCATTGGCTGTGCTTTGTGTCACTCCCGCAGACTCTGACGCCCACAGCACCACCTAACCCTAACCCTGTTCTCATTGGCTGTGCTTTGTGTCACTCCTGCAGACTCCGACGCCCACAGCACCACCTCCAGCACCTCCCCGGCCCAGTCTCCAAGCTACAGCAACCAATCAGACGAGGGCTCGGACACGGAGCTGTCCCGCGGCCACGCCCCCGTCTTCTCCTTTCTGGACCTCACCTACTGGAAAAGGTAGCTAAGATGAGATATTGCTTTATTGATCTTGTATCTCAATGGGACATTCCTGGATAAATAAAGGATAAATAAAATAAAAATAAATAAAAATCCCCTTGGGGGAATTCGGGCATCATAGCAGCATGGGGGGGGGGGGGGAGGTATGGGCAGGGTAATGGTAGAAAGTAGGGGTGTAACACACAGCGCAAACACACCAGTCGCACATGCAGGCACTCGCGAGGTCCATGCGAGAAAAGCGTGCGTGGCCGGGCACACCGAGGCACATTTACATTGGAACAGCTGCAGGGTCATTACAATTTTACAGTTTTCTTTCGTTTTCTTGTTCGCCCAATAATGTTAACCAAATGAAACCAATGGAAGGAAACACACCAACAAACACACCAACATTCTTTTATTAATAATAATAATAATAATAAATATTATTTTTCTGTTGTACCGAACCGTGACCCCAATACCGAGGTACGTACCGAACCGTGGCTTCTGTGTACCGTCACACCCCTAGTAGAAAGACATAAATATTGGCAATAAAATGTAATCTGAATATAAAAGTATGAGAGAAATTAAACAGTGTAAACAATATAATTAACAGTGTAAACAAAGGTGCAGATGATGGTCGGTTATGCTATAAGTAGGGATGTCCGATATTATCGGCCTACCGATATTATCGGCCGATATTGGCATAAAAATTTGATATCGGAAAATATCGGTATCTGTTTAAAAAATAAATAATATATCGGTATCGGAAATTAAGAGTTGGACTATATCGGTATCGGTAAAAAAGCCAATATCGAGCATCCCTAGTTATAAGTTATCATAAATAATATAGGCAATAAAGAATTTGAATCTGAATGTATATGTAACGGATGGTACCACAAAGTGCACTCACGATGGACTTCAGATGTTGTGAAGTGGCTGGAGTGAGTAGCGGTGCTGTGGGTTAAACTCACTCTCACCCTCAAAGGACACATAGACACGTTACAAAGCAGTGGATTCACCTCTTGGTATAGCGGTCTGTGTTGTTGCCCGTGGCGTGGGAGACCCGGGTTCGAAACTCCCTCGGGGCATCGAAGTTTGAGGTGACAAACAACACACACGTAAAATACACTCGCATGAACCAAACAACACACACGTGAAAATACACTCACATGAACCAAACAACACACACGTAAAATACACTCACATGAACCAAACAACACACACGTGAAAATACACTCACATGAACCAAACAACACACACGTAAAATACACTCACATGAACCAAACAACACACACGTAAAATACACTCACATGAACCAAACAACACACACGTGAAAATACACTCGCATGAACCAAAAAACACACACACGTAAAATACACTTGCATCACATGAACCAAACAACACACACATAAAAATACACACACATGAACCAAACGACACACGCATAAAAATACACTCACATGGACCAAACAACACACATGTAAAATACACTCGCATGATCAGACACACATTATTTAATGTGACACACACATACAGTACAGTACCATGTACATTATTTCAATACATGCACACATATACATACTGTACATACACTCTCACACATACACACACACATACGATGTCACAACAGTTGCATTATACTATGAGTAAGAGTAAACTGTATACACAAGTAGGGCTGGGCGATACGGCCTCTAAAGCAGTGGTTCTCAACTGGTCTAGCCTCGGGACCCAACATTTTTTAATGATTTTAATGATTCACCCTAGTCCCGGGTTCGACTCCCGGAGACCTTTGCAGCATGTCTAACCCCGAACATCTTCTCCCAACCCTCGAGTCGTCTCGAGGCACCCCCTGCTCGCTATATTAATGTGACCTTTGACCTTTCAGGAAGAAGGTGTGCTGCGGCATCATCTACAAGGGACGCTACGGAGAGGTCCTCATCCACCCCCACCTCTATAAGCCCTGCTGTCAGAAGAAGCCCCAGCCAGAAGAAGAAGATGATGAAGAAGAGGAGGAAGGGGAGGAGGTGGTGGAGGAAGAGGAAGGGGAGGAGGTGGTGGTGGAGGAAGAGCCAGTGGAATTGGAGAAGGAGACAAACCACCGGTGTAGACCAGCTGGGTCTCCTGTGGAGGGGGTTAGGGTTAGTGGAGGAGAGGAGTGGTGATGTCACAGGGTGGTGCTTTGTCTTCCATGATGGACGGATGCATGGATGGATGGACGGACGGACGGATGGATGGACGGATGTACAGGGCATTAAAACGTGGCACTCTACAGAACTCTGGGAATATTCTGCCGTCCTCTGCATGCGTTCCCTTCCCAGTTGAGGTCTGGATTCACCCTTCTCATCACAAGCTGCTGAAACCGGAATTCTGTTGTTGTTGTTGTTTTTTGTAACCGTTGTTTCTGTGTTTATCTTTTGTTTTAAAAGGGATACCGTTATATTTCAGATTTGAATCGAGTATTTTTCTCCAGAGAAACGCTGCTGACATTTCTACTTTAGTTTCCCTAGAATGGCTCATACAGAAATGTTTTATAGTATGATGGAAAGATTACCAGCTAGCATAAAATCTGAAGTATCGTGGTATCTCTTTTTAAATGCAATTATCTTGATTCTTTCACTTTTTCTGTGTCTTGGAGCGCTAATGAGATTATTTTCCTTTTTTTTTTATTACTGTAAATACCTTGTTTAGTTCTTTCTCTCTGAAATGCTGGATCTGGGTTAGGGTTAGGATCTACAAAAGCTGCATGAGAACGGGAGTCCTGTGGAACCCCAACCCTTTATACTTCCAGGATGTAGCCATGTCCTTCCGCTCTCTCTTGCCTTTCCTGCTCTTCTCAACTTTATAAGTCTCTTCTAATGTCTGCCTTCTCCAGGCGTGAACTTCCGCACACGTTATGTTCTCCAGGCGTGAACCTCCGCACACGTTATGTTCTCCCAGTGAAACTCCTTGCTGTCAGGTGAAAAGAAGCGGCTAGTGTCTCCATGTGTATCAGAGGAGGCATGTGGTAGTCTACACCCTCCCCAGACCGACAGTAGGGCATCATGTGGTAGTCTACACCCTCCCCAAACCGACAGTAGGGCAGCATGTGGTAGTCTACACTAGGCCTGGGCGGTATAATTTTTTTCACACCGTCATACCATGATGACCTAATACCCCGGTATACGGTATATGACGGTATGACTTTCATTTTCATCAGGGGGGGGGGGGGGGGGGGGCGGCGCAGCTAACAATATACTCGTTATTATCACCATACATAACGCTTGCTTATATTGAAACACGTTGAGATTAGGGCCGTTCTTTCAACCTGAAAGTGCACTTTCTTCAACCTCGAGGTAAACAAATCACAGAAGGTAGCCAACTAGCCACTGCCGCCTGCCGGCACCATCCAGGTATCGACGTGAGCTAACGGTAGCTAGTTAGCCCGGCCGGCAGCCCGGCACCATCGTATCAACGTGAGCCAGTTGCATTAGGATTAAAAATGTCAACACTCACTCACCCCGTTTTATATTACATTCCCAAAGAAGTGCCTCCGTCTCTGTGCTGGATGAAGTCACTGGCGAGTCGACTCGTGGTGGGAGGGTTTTGCTTAAATCCAAACAGACTCCAGTCCTTTAATTGTCCAAATGCGACAGTGTGTGCAAGTTTAGCTCTTGTTTGACAAAACGTTAGCCATCTGTGGTCAGGGAGCTCATCGTGGGCTGGAGTGACGGTGGTTAACTTCGACACTTCATCGTTCAATGGTAACATATTATTATTATTGCTTAAGCTTTAGCAGCTGCTCAGAGATAGAGGAAATGCATACAGGCATCTTGCTCAGCTCAGCTCTGTGCGGGGAAATACGGACCGCCTCCCCTGCCCCTCTGCTGGTCGTGCTGTGTGTGTGTGTGTGCACGCACTTCAACCAACTCGAAAGTTAACTCCGTTTCACTAATGGAAACCGAAACCCAATGCCGTCCCTGTATAAACTCTGTATCAGTGGAAATAGAAACTTAAAACCAACTGTGATTTTGACTGTATTGATTTTCAATACCGTCGGTATTTCTAAATACCCCGGTATACCGTCATACCGCCCAAGCCTAGTCTACACCCTCCCCAGACCGACAGTAGGTAGCGTAACATCGTACATCGGCATAACGACTAAATTGGGGGATGGTAGAAAAAGGCACACACAACTAAATGTAGTCTGCATCTTTTCGTGGCAATATCTCTCATAGCTCGGCTAGCATGACGGTTATACCGTGGTCATGTCTCATAGCTCGGCTAGCATGACGGTTATACCGTGGTCATGTCTCATAGCTCGGCTAGCGTGACGGTTATACCGTGGTCATGTCTCATAGCTCGGCTAGCATGACGGTTATACCGTGGTCATGTCTCATAGCTCGGCTAGCGTGGCGGTTATACCGTGGTCATGTCTCTCATAGCGCGGCTAGCGTGACGGTTATACCGTGGTCATGACACCCTACCGTGACTGTCTTCAATCAGACATGGAAGCATGTCTCTTGTATTTTACACTCATCATGGAAGTGTCTGTTGTATTTTACACTCACAACAATCTTTTGAAACCATACAAACGCAAAACACGGTGTGTTTAGTTTTTTCTTTTCTTATAGTAAATATCCATTCACGGTGTACATAGGAAGCACAGACCGAATCAGGGAGATGGGACGCTATAAGCACTGACCGAATCAGGGAGACGTTATAAGCACTGACCAAGATGCAGCTGTTTGAAACACTCGCAGAACCATTATAAGCTAAAATAATAAATAAATAAATAAAGTCCTCTGGAAGGTGGCAACCAATTTGGAAGTGGAATTCCCACATGGGTTGTACTCCGTTTTCCAACCTTTTTGTAGTCGTCGATAGTTTAAACTCTTTAATGATGTCGAGGCTTCCAGGGAACGTCTTGGCTTCCAGGGAATGTCTTGGCATCGAGGCTTCCAGGGAACGTCTTGGCGTCGAGGCTTCCAGGGAACGTCTTGGTGTCGAGGCTTCCAGGGAACGTCTTGGCGTCGAGGCTTCCAGGGAACGTCTTGGCGTCGAGGCTTCCAGGGAACGTCTTGGCGTCGAGGCTTCCAGGGAACGTCTTGGTGTCGAGGCTTCCAGGGAACGTCTTGGCGTCGAGGCTTCCAGGGAACGTCTTGGCGTCGAGGCTTCCAGGGAACGTCTTGGTGTCGAGGCTTCCAGGGAACGTTGAGGCTTCCAGGGAACGTCTTGGCGTCGAGGCTTCCAGGGAACGTTGTCCAAAGCTTGGAATATTTTGCATGGAAAATGCATGCATCACTTCATTTCACACGTTATTTTTGTCTCGAATAAATGTTTTGCCTTGTTGATGTGATGCTGTACAGCTTGAATATATATTTTTGTATATAATTAAATTAATAAAATAAAAAAATTATTACTAAAAAATGAATGTTAGGCACAACAATGTACCCTCCTATAACTTTCATCATCAAATTCTAGCAAATCTGACATTAGCGGTGACCAAGGAAACTATAAAAGAAGGAAGGGTCATCACGTCAGAATACCAGCGTTCTGTGCTCTGCTTGGTGTCAGACTGTGGTGCCAGTTCTGTTGAAGCCTGTGGGAGATGTAAATAATACAAACTATATACCAGCTATATGATGAAATATACATCAAGAAGAGATCTTGTATCTCAATGGGACATTCCTGGATAAATAAAGGATAAATAAAGATATCAAACGTTAGCTACTGAATCAACGCAACTAATTGCAGATGATTCAGTCGTCCGCGGTGACAACCTGTTTAAATGACAAGGAGACGGTGATGCCATTTAATTCAATTAACTGAACGTTTCCACACGTTGCACCAAGGTGGGTTCATGACGTGATGACCCTTCTTTATAATAGTTTCCTTGGCAGTGACTGTTCCTCTTTGATGATAAGCTTTTGATTTTGTACCATTTTCCATCTATTTCATGATATTCACTTTAAAACCTTTTTGATTATTTATTCATGTGACATTTTTTTTTTTTTATACAACTGGAATATTGTGTACAGTCTGTCTACAGGAAATCCTTATTAAATTTTATATTATTTACATTTCCTACCAGAAGGTGGCGTTGCAGAGCAGTGTCAAAATGCAAGAACCTTCAGGCGAACACTCTTGGGTATAAATTGTTAAGATGTGATTAACTACGTCATCATAGAGGGTTTGATTGCCACTCCATTCAACCCGATTCATCAGCACCTGATACTCCAGTAAATACCGACTATGTACAATGGCAGCTTCTATAACGGTATCAAAGGTTGCATTCTCAGTCCTGTAGTTCAAGAAATCGTTTGTCAAGAAATTATTATGTGATATTAAATGGTAAAAGCTTTTGACACAAAGTCACCCTTCTCTCTTCTCCTTATGCTGTGTAGGCTGTAGCTCATGTTGGGTGAATTTGTTATATATCAAAACATTTTCCCTGTTATTTATTAGTTACTTTTGTTACCCTGGAATCTATGTGGATTATTCCATTTCTTTTTTGTACTATAACTACAACTGTTTATTGATTATGTTGACGTACAATGCCGCCATAAGCTGAACACAGTGGAAATGATTGTATAGAAGGTGTACTACTTTTTCTCAAAGTATTGTGGCATCTAAAATAATAAATATCGATATCTATCTAGGTCGTCCTCGGACGGGCCCTCCATCTGTGCCTCCAGTCATCCCGATCCTCCATGCATCTGGCTAGCTTGCCGGTGCTTGCCTGCAGTGCCGAGTGCCATACTGCTTTACAGAGTAGTTTATACAGTAAATACTTTAACTACCAGGTCAGATCCTTACAGAGTAGTTACTGTAAATACTTTCCAAGCACCAGTCCCATCCAGTACAGAGTAGTTTACTGTACTCGATAACTACCAGGTCAGATCATTACACAGTTTATACAGTAAGTACTTGATAACTACCAGGTCAGATCTATACAGAGTAGTTTATACAGTAAGTAATTGATAACTACCAGGTCAGATCATTACACAGTTTATACAGTAAGTACTTGATAACTACCAGGTCAGATCTATACAGAGTAGTTTATACAGTAAGTACTTGATAACTACCAGGTCAGATCATTACACAGTTTATACAGTAAGTACTTGATAACTACCAGGTCAGATCATTACAGAGTAGTATATACAGTAAATACTTGATAACTACCGGATCAGATCATTACAGAGTATATACGCGTGATTACGAAACCAAGCCGCATTTCTCTGAGACGCTCTCTGATTGGCCGACACCTGTTTCTACACTGGTTAAGCTTAGGCACTCTTCGAAGTTGGTTAAGGTTAGAGTTTGTCTTAGAGCATGGCAATAGAACGCCAGGTAGTTTGCAGGCTGTTTGGCGTGGAAATGGGCAAAGACACAGCTCGTCACGGATTGGGCAAACGTGTCAGTGGCCAATCAGAGAGCGTCTCCGAGAAATGCGGCTTGGTTTCGTAAACATGCAGTATATACAGTAAGTACTTGATAACTACCGGGTCAGATCATTACAGAGTAGTATATACAGTAACTGTAAGTACTTGATAACTACCGGGTCAGACCCTTTACTTGTACTGAGCAGCAGAGACTTGGACCGGGTCACTGAATAACAATCGTCAAGATGTCTTTTTCACCACGAGGGAGATCTATCGTTTTGGTATGCATCAAATATGCAGAAAATCACATCGACTTTGACTCAGTTTATGAAATGTTAAACACGACTCTTGGTGTAGGATGTTCGTATCGGAGAAATGCCTCCCGATACCAATACCCTATTTTAACCTGGTGCCCGATATATATCCCACGCAGCCGATATATATCCCACACAGCCCGATATATATCCCACGCAGCCGATATATATCCCACACAGCCCGATATATATCCCACGCAGCCCGATATATATCCCACGCAGCCCGATATATATCCCACACAGCCGATATATATCCCACGCAGCCCGATATATATCCCACGCAGCCGATATGTATCCCACGCAGCCGATATATATCCCACGCAGCCCGATATATATCCCACACAGCCGATATATATCCCACGCAGCCCGATATATATCCCACACAGCCGATATGTATCCCACGCAGCCGATATATATCCCACACAGCCGATATATATCCCACGCAGCCCGATATATATCCCATGCAGCCGATATATATCCCACGCAGCCCGATATATCCCACGCAGCCCGATATATATCCCACGCAGCCCGATATATATCCCACACAGCCCGATATATATCCCACGCAGCCCGATATATATCCCACACAGCCGATATATATCCCACGCAGCCCGATATATACCCCACGCAGCCGATATATATCCCACGCAGCCCGATATATATCCCACGCAGCCCGATATATATCCCACGCAGCCGATATATATCCCACGCAGCCGATATATATCCCACGCAGCCGATATATATCCCACGCAGCCCGATATATATCCCACGCAGCCCGATATATATCCCACGCAGCCCGATATATATCCCACGCAGCCCGATATATATCCCACGCAGCCCGATATATATCCCACGCAGCCGATATATATCCCAGCCGATATATATCCCACGCAGCCGATATATATCCCACGCAGCCCGATATATACCCCACGCAGCCGATATATATCCCACGCAGCCCGATATATATCCCACGCAGCCCGATATATATCCCACGCAGCCGATATATATCCCACGCAGCCGATATATATCCCACGCAGCCGATATATATCCCACGCAGCCCGATATATATCCCACGCAGCCCGATATGTATCCCATGCAGCCGATATATATCCCACGCAGCCCGATATATATCCCACGCAGCCCGATATATATCCCACGCAGCCGATATATATCCCACGCAGCCCGATATATATCCCACGCAGCCCGATATATATCCCACGCAGCCGATATATATCCCACGCAGCCGATATATATCCCACGCAGCCGATATATATCCCACGTGACGCAGAGCCCCTGACCCCCCGAAAATCTATGCCTATGGTTGTTAGATCTGATTTCATCCAGAATTTCCACAACATCTCTCCGGTAGGCAGGGGTGTAAAGTACTTGAGTAATTGTACTTCGCTACAATACTTTTTTTTTTATCCACTTTTTCTCCCATTTTTCTATATTTTCTCCCATCCCAATTTCGTATCATCCAATTCAACCCTCCCCTGTCACGGACGCTGTTTCTTGCCTCCCACAAGCCGGCTGCAATGTGGACTAAGTCATACATAGCACAAGTCCCCTCCGGTACTTGAGGTAACAGCAGTCGCATCTTTTCACCTGCGCAGCTCGATCTCTCAGTGGCGAGGAGTAACGCGTGGGAGGCTCACGCTGCCCCCGACACTTCCTGATTCTACTGCGCAGGCGCACCAACCGACCTGTAGGAGTCGCTGTCCACAACGCCCGATCCCCACCCATCAGTTTCCCACCCCCTAATACGGCCAATACGGTGTATTAGTATGAACGACCAGCTAAACTGAAAGCAAATGTGGAGCGCTGGGCTTGATCAGGCGAGCCTATAGCGTCTCCAGATTTCGTGGCGAGCGCCTTGCCCACTACGCCACGTAGCCGCCCACTTCGCTACAATACTTAAGTACATACTTTTTACTCCTCACATTTAAAATGCAGACCTACAAAGTACAAATCTCGCAGGTCCAACCATTTTAATTAGTATATTTGTTTCTCTGGCCGAACTAACGTTAACGTTATTAAACGTATTAATCGTGCGGCTGCATTTATTTAAAAACAGCCAATCAAATCCCCATCAATGGAACATTAACCCGCCCATACCCATGCTGATTGGTACTTGTGTGAGTGTATGCTTGGTTTCATTCCAGCCTAAACACCAGCTGATGATTTCACTAGTTGGCTCACCTCTTCAACTAACTCACCTGGTGCAATGTGTAGTTAAAATGAAAACTTGGCCCACGATGGAATGAGTTTGAGACCCCTGGTCTACCCCTTGCAATAAAGATTTTTTTTTTTTTTTAATACTTAAGTACATTTCAAAGTAGAAACTTTTCTACTTTACCCAAGTGTGTTTTAGCCAGATACTCTGACTTTTACTTGAGTACGATTTTGAGATGGTACCCATACTTTCACCTCATCATCATCAAACCTTTATTATTATTATTATTATTATTATTATTATTATTATTATTATTATTATTATTATTATTATTATTATTATTATTATTATTATTATTATTATTATTATTATTATTATTATTATTATTATTATTATTATTATTATTATAATCTCTGGGTACTTTTTACACCCTGCCTGTATGTGGGGAGCTACTGTAACAGTCTATGATTAGTCACACATGAGTTCTCATTGAACGGCCTTCTAGTGGAATTGAACTAGTCCCCATTTTTCTGGGAACCCCCGAAACCCCTCTTTGAGAACCACTGGACAAGGGGATCTGTTTTAAAGTTATATCTCATTTGCTTTGTATAATTATTAATAAACACAGTCTCATAAATACAGTCTGAAATAAAATAAAAATATCTAACCCCAACTAACCTTACTGTCATTGAATTTAAATTGAAATTGAAACCCTTTATGTATCCCAGAGGGGAGATTCAGATGTCCTTTACAGCATAACAGCAATTTAAAAACAGTAAAAACAGTTCATACATAACATACACTTATTAGTATGTGTTAAAAACAATATGGACAAATACATAGCCATAGGGATAAAAAATAATGCACTTGTCCTAATAAACTAACCTACACTGTAGCACTCAACACTTTGATGAACATTGTTACTCAGCTGATAAGAGTTGTACCCTTCCTGATCATCACCATCATCATCACCATCACCATGTACATCCGCGTCGTGATAGGTGTCAGAATCCGATGACGTCACGGTGAAATCTTCCTTTTTTTGCACCCCGCCGGCAGGTCTCTGTCTGGAAGCCAGCTGGTATATAAAGCTCTGAGTTGGCACCGGCTCGCCCTCCTAAACAGCGCGTTAGGTCGGCCTGAAGGGCTCAGTGTGTTTTGGTGTCAGGCGGACAGGCACCCAGCACCCAGCTGCACCCAGCACCCTGCACCCTGCAGCAACTAACAACACAACAACAAGGCAAAGACACGAGGTTGGTCTGCCGGGTTTCTCTCGGCGTCGCATTTTGTTTTCATAAACGCCGACGTGCCTCGCAGTTAGCCTGCTGACATCTTGAGAAGACTTGAGACTATGAGCCGCAAATCATATCATGCGTTCCTTTTTGTGTTTGTTTGACTGTTATCTCGTTGTAGCTGGGCAGTTGTGCACAACATGTACCGTGGTGTCAGTCGGATGTTTGGAAGTGGACTGATGCTACAACATGAAGTACTCCCCCCCCGGGCAGCTTTGACTAGTCACTCATGTCTGTGGCATCATGTCTGTGGCACCATGTCTGTAGCACCATGTCTGTGGCACCATGTCTGTGGCACCATGTCTGTGGCACCATGTCTGTAGCATCATGTCTGTGGCACCATGTCTGTGGCACCATGTCTGTAGCACCATGTCTGTGGCACCATGTCTGTAGCATCATGTCTGTGGCACCATGTCTGTGGCACCATGTCTGTAGCATCATGTCTGTGGCACCATGTCTGTAGCAGCATGTGATGTCTGTGGCACCATGTCTGTAGCATCATGTCTGTGGCACCATGTCTGTGGCACCATGTCTGTAGCATCATGTCTGTGGCACCATGTCTGTAGCAGCATGTGATGTCTGTGGCACCATGTCTGTAGCAGCATGTCTGTAGCACCATGTCTGTAGCAGCATGTGATGTCTGTGGCACCATGTCTGTAGCACCATGTCTGTAGCATCATGTCTGTGGCACCATGTCTGTAGCACCATGTCTGTAGCAGCATGTGATGTCTGTGGCACCATGTCTGTAGCACCATGTCTGTAGCATCATGTCTGTGGCACCATGTCTGTAGCAGCATGTGATGTCTGTGGCACCATGTCTGTAGCAGCATGTGATGTCTGTGGCACCATGTCTGTAGCAGCATGTGATGTCTGTGGCACCATGTCTGTAGCACCATGTCTGTAGCATCATGTCTGTGGCACCATGTCTGTGGCACCATGTCTGTGGCATCATGTCTGTAGCATCATGTCTGTAGCATCATGTCTGTAGCATCATGTCTGTGGCACCATGTCTGTGGCATCATGTCTGTGGCACCATGTCTGTAGCGCATCATGTCTGTAGCACCATGTCTGTAGCAGCATGTCTGTGGCATCATGTCTGTGGCACCATGTCTGTAGCAGCATGTGATGTCTGTGGCACCATGTCTGTAGCAGCATGTCTGTGGCACCATGTCCTTTTAGCAGCATGTCTGTAGCAGCATGTGATGTCTGTAGCAGCATGTCTGTAGCATCATGTCTGTGGCACCATGTCTGTAGCATCATGTCTGTGGCACCATGTCTGGCACCATGTGATGTCTGTGGCACCATGTCTGTAGCAGCATGTTGATGCCAACAGCGCAGACCAACATTACGCGCTTTTACGCACCGGGCCGCGTCTAGCGCATCAAACGTGCACAGGAATAACATGTTTTATTAACGTGCGACTTATCTATATATATTTTTTTTTTAAAGCGCCGCCTCATATATATTTGTTTGTTTCCTCGTGAAGTAGTGCTTTCTGCGCCTGTCTGGTTTTCACGATTTAAATACAATTCAACAACAACGAAAAAGAGAAAAGCACATTTATTTTGTTGTGGTCGATAAATGCAGCGTCACACGCGGTTGGCTGATGCCCAAGCTGCAGGGTGAGTCCGGGGGGGGGGTAGTACACACAGAGTCTTGTCTCGGGTGTTTAACTATGACATGGCTGAATGAATGAAAGAATGACAACTTTATTTAACAGATTGCAGAATGGGTACAATACACTACGGCTCAATACACACAATTATTAAGGGGATGCAGACCAGAGAAAGACGTTTGTCTTGTTTACATCAGGGTCCCCCATTTTCAATTCATAGTGACATTTATGACCTACATGACATCATGACATTTATGGCATAGGGACATACATGACATACAGGTATTTAGTACTGTTACATTTGTGACATATACGATATGCAAATATACAGTACTGTTGCCCATAGATCCTAACAGAGTATATACATATGATGGGGAGGGGACTACATTAGGAGGGGGTGGGTGGGTGGGAGAGAAATATACATACGGTGGGGAGAGAATATACATACGGTGGGGAGAGAATATATACATACGGTGGGGAGAGAATATACATACGGTGGGGAGAGAATATACATACGGTGGGGAGAGAATATATACATACGGTGGGGAGGAGACTGTCTATTAGGAGGGGGTGGGGGTGGGGGGGTTTGGACATTTACGGGGGCCAGTTTCGAACTGCAGCCTCCCGTAGGTGCTCTTTAAGAGCGGTTTTGAATGTGGGTAGGGATTCACATTCCTTTACAGCTTTGGGTAGGGCGTTCCACATTGATGTGGCATGATGTGGCTCCCTTTTCAGCAAGGATCTGATCTCTCACCATGGTCCAGCTGTCCTCCCCGGCCATGGGGGGCTCTCCCCCGCCCCGCGGCAGCCCTGAGGGTGGAAGCCCGGGGATGAGTGCCCTGCAGCTCACCCTGGCCGCAGCCTCCACCTCCACAGCCTATCGGGGCGACGGCCACTACATCCAGGACGGGCTCATCGGTCTCAGGCACAAGATCCGAAACTTGGAGAAAAAGAAGGTAAGAAGGAGTTTTTCCTAGTAGAAATGAAATTCACTAACGGAGCTCAAAGTGTTACAAAAGAAAGTGTTACAAAGTGACGGAATAAATTCAACCACATCGTCTGTTATGTATGTTTGGAACCTGTTGAGCCTTAATAGGGGGACCCTGCTTTTCTTTTATCATAAATCGATCAATAGAGACCGTATTAGATCCCCAATTATCATATCATGGGGTATCATTGTAAAGCCACACTCATTGGCTACAACCCTGTGCAAAGATTTTCGAGATCGCCAAATGATTGATGGAGCTAGAGCCCCGGGAGTCGGGGGTGGTAATGTGTACTTTTGCGTACTTTGGGGCACGCCTCACATATCGGCATGTAACTCGAGAACCGCTTAACGGATTTTGTCACCTGAAAGGGCAATCGACAGGCAACAAATAGGGCTTTAATTCCATCTATATATTGTATTAAAAGAAATGCACACCCGAGCCACTA
The DNA here is from genome assembly GCF_963971535.1 of Notolepis coatsorum. Classification (NCBI taxonomy): domain Eukaryota; kingdom Metazoa; phylum Chordata; class Actinopteri; order Aulopiformes; family Paralepididae; genus Notolepis; species Notolepis coatsorum. The sequence continues at coordinate 17,983,905 of NC_140179.1, read as the reverse complement.
GAGGTCGGCAAATAATCGTCCATGTGGGCCCTTGGATGTTAAAGGCCAACTTGCAGGTTGTATTTTTGTTCAATAAACAATGTGGACTAGGCCAACGGTGACTTTCATGAAGAAGGAAAAAGAAATTATTGAAATTGACCCAGTTTAGCGTTTTTATCAAACATTTTGTCTGCCCAACACAATCACCACGCTCGTGGATATTTTAATCAATGGTTCATAACGTGCGCGTGTAATCGAAATGCTGACGTCACGTGAGGTGCAGGGCACCAGGGTGTCACACACAGCTAGTGGCAGGCAGAGAGCCTTGCTACTACTAGCCGAGGAGTAATGAATGAAAATGTATCTGTATCACGGTCACCTAACAACACTATTGCTCCGTGATCATAGCATCCATCTCTAAAGCTAACCACTATTTGTAAAAGCCACAACCACGTTACAATATTTGTAATAATGAAAATCATTGTGTCGTTGTACATGGTGTATACACCGTTAGAAGCTAGTTAAGTTAGCTAACGTAGCTTAGCTTAGCAGCCAGCATTCTCTAAACTCCTAACATCACCCGATTTAAAATGGTTCTCTCCTCTTTGTATACCTTTGTCCTCACAAGTATTATGCCAGGGAACTTATGGACACGACAATAGTAGTAGTTATAAGGTGTTTGAGCTTGTAGCGTTAGTTAGCTCATAGCTATCGTCACTGATGCACCGAGTGGAGCTTAAGGGGCTACTATCGTATCAACATGCCGGGGCGCATAGCTTGCTAGCCAGCATTCTCGAAACTCCTAACATCACCCGATTTAAAATGGTGTGTGCAGCAGTGCTTTGCCCCACAGGTCTGAGAAGAGGACCTACACATTTTACTCGTTCCCAAAACTCTTTTACATGCACGACAGTAGCCATAATGCTAACGTTAGCGGGGTAACGTTAGCCACAGCTATATAGCCAGCTTGATAGTTGATACTATGACCCGGGGATAAGGCGACAGCCCACAGACCAGTAGCGCTGCTGTACTGAACAACAGGCTGCCTAGTGGTAAATGTAGTTCTTTTTTTACGACATTAAAAACATTATAACTACCTTGTTTCAACCAGTTGTAGCTGGTCCATCAAAGTCTCCGACGATTAAACCCATTTGCGTCTTGTAAGGCGTCCATTTGGATCAAGGAAATAGCTTTCTGCACTCGTCAAAACTCCTTGTAGTGGATCAGAAGTAGTGGAAAGATACCCCACGTGACGTCATGGCCCTGATAGCTCTGATAAGCTTTTTAATTTGCTCGTGCATGTTATTCATGCATGGACCTTTTTAACCATTTCTGAGTGGCATTTCCGGCGTCAAATGAAAAAAAAAAAATATATACCAATGATGTAAACTACCCATAATTGATCAGTAGGGTTTAACCTGCAAGTTGGGCTTTAAGAGGTTAATGTTAAAAAAATAAAAAAGTGTAGCCAAGAGTAAAGACCATAACCCTATCAAAAACAGTAGTCAAAGTGTATATTTAAATTTTTACCGATGTTTTATACGATTAATCGGAAATACGAATTTATCGGAAAATGCTAATTATCGTAAAAACCGCAAGGAAATGACTAAATCCAGATTCAACCCTGCCATTGGAAAGAGGAGCATTTTCCCTATCCATAGATCTATGATTTGGCCACAATAAGGTCAAGTTCAAGGTCAAATATGAATTTATAATTAAAATCGATTATCATTAATTACTGTATCTACAAATCCTTCTGTTTAATCATCTTCCTGCGGTTCATTTGCTTAGATTTTTTGGGAGCATGTCTATGTTCCCCGGGTCCTATGTTCCCCGGGTTCTATGTTCCCCGCTTTGATTGATTGATAGATTGAAAATTTTAGACCACCAGCCCTGATTCCAAACTCTAACCTTAAGCAGTTCGAACGAGGGCCTAAGCTTAACCGTTCGAAACAAGGCGGACATTAATAATTAATAAAATAATAAAAATGTATAAAATGTTCAATCTATTAATCAATCAAAGCGGGGAACATAGAACCCGGGGAACATAGGACCCGGGGAACATAGGGATGATCCCGATTTTTTACACATGATCTCAATAACCCTAACCCTAACCCTAACCCTAACCCCAATCTAATTGGCTAATAATTCTTTTAAATTTTTTTGTAAATGGATGCCAAACACTTCAATGTCAATCAAAATAATGCTACCAGAGAAGTGTACCTGCCTGCAGTGTTATAGAGTGGGCGCAGTTTCGCTTGTTCGGTTCATTTATCCAGGAGGGAGAAAAGTATTATAACATATACAAAATAATAGTTTTCTTATTATTGTAAACTATTACATTTTTTTAAATAAAAATATATTTTTTATTTATTTACTTGTCACATTTTTGGGGAAGCTTGTCTGCCATGAATATTCACCACTGTTTTCTACAAGAGCATGTGGGGAGACAGCCGAGCCTCTGAGGTCACGACCCCTCTCTAACCCTAACCCAAGAGCATGTGGGGAGACAGCCCTACTCTGAGGTCACGACCCCTCTCTAACCCTAACCCAAGAGCATGTGGGGAGACAGCCCTACTCTGAGGTCACGACCCCTCTCTGTCCACAGTTCAAGCTGGAGGACTACACCAGGAGGCTGGAACAAGGAGACTCTCTGAACAAAGACCAGTTGGTACGAATTGTTATTTAACATGGCGTCGAAATGGAACCGTCACAAATACACATGATGTTCCGGTGCCGGGGGGGGGGGGAGATACACATGATGTTCTGGTGCCGGGGGGGGGGGGGGGAGATACACACTATGTTCTGGTGGGGTGGGGGGGATGGGTTTGACTTGTTTGTGTTTGGGTCTCCTATAGGAGGCTGTACAGAAGTACCACGAGGTCCTTCACAACCTGGGCTTCTCACGGGAGCTCCACACCAGCCTGGAGGATCTGACCCAGGATGTAAGCCCCCCCCCCCTCCACATGGTTACTTCCAGACCACTTCCCATCTGGTAGAGAATGTCAGAGAAGGGCCCCCCCCCCCCCCCCCCCCCCCCCTTGACGTCTCCTAGCCATGCACCCTTTGCTAATGAAGCAGAGTATTCCGCTTGTCAGCCCTAGCTCACTGGCTTTACAATTAGAATCCTACTGTTAAATGTTTTCCCCATACGGTGTAGGCGTGGTGGTATGTCGGCAAAACGACGAGGCATGCTTCAGATAAACCTTCAGTTAAACCTTCAGTCCTGTTTCAGTTAAACTTTCAGCTTCAGTTAAACCTTCAGTCCTGTTTCAGTTAAACCTTAAGCTCTGTTTCAGTTAAACCTTCAGCTTCAGTTAAACCTTCAGCTTCAGTTAAACCTTCAGTCCTGTTTCAGTTAAACCTTAAGCTCTGTTTCAGTTAAACCTTAAGCTCTGTTTCAGTTAAACCTTAAGCTCTGCTTCAGTTAAACCTTAAGCTCTGTTTCAGTTAAACCTTAAGCTCTGTTTCAGTTAAACCTTAAGCTCTGTTTCAGTTAAACCTTCAGCTTCAGTTAAACCTTCAGCTCTGTTTCAGTTAAACCTTCAGCTTCAGTTAAACCTTCAGTCCTGTTTCAGTTAAACCTTCAGCTTCAGTTAAACCTTCAGTCCTGTTTCAGTTAAACCTTCTGTTTCAGTTAAACCTTCTGTTTCAGTTAAACCTTCAGCTTCAGTTAAACCTTCAGCTTCAGTTAAACCTTCAGCTTCAGTTAAACCTTCAGTTTCAGTTAAACCTTCAGCTTCAGTTAAATCTTCAGCTTCAGTTAAATCTTCAGCTTCAGTTAAACCTTCAGTTTCAGTTAAACATTCAGTCCTGTTACAGTTAAACCTTCAGCTTCAGTTAAACCTTCAGTTAAACCTTCAGCTTCAGTTAAACATTTAGTTTCAGTTAAACATTCAGCTTCAGTTAAACCTTCAGTTATATTATCATACTGGCAATCGCGTCTCGCTCTGCCATATTGAGAACTCTAATCTCCTAGCACTTAATGTGCTCACGAAACAAACAAATGCACTCGCATGCGTGTTACCAGGCCACGCCCCTGCGTCCCCCTATATGACGCCGGACATGGTCACGCTCCACCTTCCTCTTTTTGTTTCCAACACGGAAGTAGCAGTGCACTCCGTGAACTAGTTGTTATGAAACGCAGGGAGAATTTACACAATGTTGGGTATTCGCCAGAAGTTCACCAGCCCCTGGAATCTTCTCGGCACATCCTAAACAGCGCAACGGGCCTGTCCTGGGTTTTCCTCGTCTCATGACAGCGGACCGAGGGACGTCGCGCGACAGGTAGGGCCTGCGCTATCAGGCATTGATACTAGCATGAGTAATACTGCTCGTTGTCCCGTGAGACAACCGAGTGATGTATTGGCGCGAGGGGCAGGATATTTGGGAAAACATGGTTGTCATGACTCTTTTTTTGGGTGTTTTTCCAAATATCCTAGAGCGCGCGGCTAATGCTACAATGCTGGGACGGACGCCGTTCCCTTGTTCCCCGCCGAGGGCCGTCTTTACTAAAAGGTCTTCCCTCCTCTTAACCATTCATGCTGACTGTCAATCCGTGTCTAATGTTGGGGGTTTAACGGGGGCTTGTTTACCATTTACATGGGTGGATGGGCTGAGGCTCAGGGCAGGTGTGCTTTTTGTGAATCTATGAATTGAAAATGGGGGTCCTTGGTGTGGACAGGACTGGGTTTTTTCTCTGGTCTGCATCCCCTTAACAATTGTGTGTATGGGCTAGCTCATTCTGCAATATGTTAATAGAGTTTTCGTTCATTTATCCCTTCATGGGTGGAAACCACAGTGAAGGTTGTTGCATGCCTACTAGTGAGGCAGTGCTTCACTAGTAGTGGACTTTGGTCTGCAGCCACCACTGGTGTTCCATGCTTGTTCCATGCTTAGTGAAGCAGGTGGCATCAGTCCTTTGCCTCTGACATGGTGGAACGGTGTCCCGCCCGGCCGACGCCATGAGTATATAGAATTATACCTATATTAGCAGCAACTGGCAACATTGTTCAATTTGCTGTTTTTTCTGTCAAAAATGGTGTCTGTGGTGGGGCCTTAGGGCCAGCCGACGTCAAAACATTGCGCGAGGTTTTGAGGTTATTCAGCTTTTGACCTAGCCGCAAGCTATAACCGCAGGGAGGGCTAGGATGCTGTCGATGCTTGTTCACAGACATCTTTGGTTGGAACAGTCTCCCCTTGAGGGGGAGAGAAGGCTTCCCCTCCTCAGGGCTCCCCTCTCCGCAGAGGGACTTTTTGGTCTTTCCGCTGGAGCGCGGGCGGTATTTGACCTAGGCCCCACACCGCCTCACACCGCGCAGATAGAGGTGAGGGCGCGGCCTCGCCAGCGGCTGTGGCGAGGCCCCCGACCACCGGCCATGTTTCCCCCGCCTGAGGTACCCTGGGCACAAAGACAACAGGTGATCACAAGGCCGACAGCCTTGGCGGCCGAGGGATCGGCTACATTAGATGAGCACGCCCTAAAAAACCGTGCGGTCTAGCTGTGTCTAGCACGGTCACCGGTCACGTTCGGTGTCTGTGTTTGGTTAGCCTGGTGTTGTGTCTGTCGACGGAAAAGGTTGTCAGCGGGGGAACTCGAGGCCCAGGAGGTCACAGTGTGAGTTCCCCCAGCCCGCCCTCGCCAGGCCGGGTATCACGTTAGTGCCTCCCCCGACCGGAAGACCGGCGGTGGTCAGTCAGGCACGCATGGTTTGGGTGGTAGTAATATCACTGCAGGGCTACGGTGTGTAGGAACCCACCCTATCGGGCGGGTGTCCCATGGAAGGTTCAGAATGTTGACCGTCTCCCACCTGTTAGGCGCTGTCAGGTGGGGGACTGGTTCACCTCCATAAATCAAATCAAATCAAATTTATTTGTAAGGCCCGACAACACACGTTAATGTCCCCATGGGCCGTACACGTCTTCTTTAAACAAGTCAAGAAGAAACGTAACAATAAGTCAAGAACAGAACAAGAACACCATAAGGTCCAACAAATTTAAAATAAATGCAAATAAATGAAAGAATGCAAGCACTCCCAGACATACCCCACGCGAAGGTAAGGAAAAACTCACTAAAACCTAACAACAGGGAAAAATGCTCCACAGGCAGTGTGGAGGAGAGAAACCTTAGAATGGCCATTCAAGGGGGGAACTCCCTTCTTAGATGTCTAGTAGTGTTGCAGACTAACAGTTGGTAAGCATGCACTCAAGTGTGTAGTGAAACACCGATGAGTGCATGCAATAGCAACTGAACATTTTGAAAGATAGAGCTGATAGCGATAGCAACTGAACATTTTGAAAGATTAAAGATAGACCTGATAGCGAATCTATTTGAGGCACAGGGGCGGCGCAAAGAGGGTCGCGTCCTCCCCGTCTTAATCACGGGACATGCAACACTCCGGTCATTTCTCCGAGACAGCCGGAGACAGGGAGATAGGGGGCGGCGCAGAGAGGGTCGCAACCTCCCCGACATCATCGCGGGACGTCCAGCACTCCGGTCATAGACCTGTAGGATGCGTATTCGCATCCCGATCTTCCCTCCTAGGACATACCTACGCTTCCTTTGAAGGGCTTAGTGTACGGGTACCAGAGGCTGCCATTCGGCTACTCTCTGGCTCCCCGCATCTTCACCAAGTGCGTGGAGACCGCGCTGGGCCCTCTGTGTCGTCGGGGGTTACGAATTTGATTCTACCCTGGAAGACGTTCTGGTCCTCGGCCGGTTAGGGAAGGTCGCCAGGTCTCATACCAGGCAGGTGGTGGAATTCCTCACCAGCCTGGGTTTTGCTGTAGACTGGAAGTAGAGTACTCCTCTTCCCAGTCAACAGGGGTGGAGTACTTGGGCTTATTCTAAGCTCAAGGTCTATATGGGCATCCCTCTCAGAGCGGCAGCGAGTGGTTGGTTCTCGGCGCGCTCGGGAGGTTCCGTCCTAGGACGGTTACGGTGCTGTCCGTGATGCGCCTGCTCGGTATGATGGCATCTGCTCACTCTGTGGTCCCTCTTGGCCTCCTCTTCATGTTAAGAGTGAGAGACAAGTGGAAGCGGCTGAAGGTTCCCATGTCAGTACTGGGGGACCTCATCCTTTGGGGAGGACCTGGTGCCCTCACCATCGGGGTCCCTGTGGGCAGCAGGCTGTCACACGTCACGGTCTTCACTGACGCCTCCCTCATGGGATGGGGGGGGGGGAGATGTGTAGGGCCAACGCAGTAGGGGGCAGCTGGCAAGACCATGCTGCCCGGTCTGCGCTACATTCAATGTGTTGGAATTGAAGGCAGTCCTTCTGGTCCTCAAACGGCTTGGCCACCTTGTGGTGGGCAAGCATGTTTTGATCAGGACGGACAACACGACGTCGGCGTCTTATACTCCCCCCGTCTGCACCGGGCGGCGGTCGGGCTCTGACTATGGGCGTGTCCATCTGCGCAGCCTGAGGGCTTTCCACATCCCCGGCATGGAGAATGTGGGTGCAGATGTGATGTCGCGGTGCGGTCCTCACCCTGACGAGTGGGGACTACGTCCAGACATAGTCGGACAGGTCTGGGACCGATTCCGTGGCCGCCCGGGATTCTGTACGCATTCCCCCCATACACCTGATAGCTCAGCTGTTGGGGCGGGTATGTCGGGAGCGCGGGACTTGATCCTGGTCGCGCCGGGCCGGGGCTCAGCTGTGTGGTCCCCGGCCCTGATTCAGCTCGTCACCGTGGCCTGTTCCGTGGTCACCGCGGGCCCTCTCTCAGGCACGCGGAACTCTGTTCTGCCTCCTGTTCTGGGGCAGCCTCTAGGCTTTGCTGCTGAAAGTGTGAATCTGGTGGGGATGCGTCTTGACTCGCGCGCTCCGTCCACTACCGCAGCTTATGCTGGGAAGTGGCGTATGGTCGAGTGTGGGGGCAGAACATTGTTCAGCCACCCTCTTGTGAAACGTTCTTGCTTGGCGATCGGCGTCTCAAGCCTGTGGAACGTTCTGTCTCCGAGTGGGACCTCCAACTGGTCCTGGGCCGGTTGTCGGAGGCCCCGTTTGAGCCTCTTGAGCAGGCGCCATTGGATCGGCTGTCTTTAAGACCGCGTTCCTTTTGGCCATCACCTCCGCTGAGCGCGTGGGTGAGCTGTGTGCTCTCTCGGTGCGGCCTGAGTGCCTGTCTATTCGGCCGATAGCGGTGCGACTCTTAGGCCTAATCCAGTCTTCGTGCCAAAGAATATCCGGTGCTCTTTTCGCTCCAGGGATATTGTGGTTCGTCCGTTCGTGCACTGGGGGTTTGCCTCAGTCGGACTCGGGCTTTCAGGGCTTCCGTTCAACTGTTTGTTTGTTACGGTGGCCCTCGCGCGGGTGAGGCGCTGTCCAAGCAGCATCCGTCACATTGGTTGTGCGAGGGTGTTGCCCTTTGCTACACGTTGGCTCGACAGGTCCCCCCTCGGGCTGCTGCCCTGTTAGGGGGGGCCTCGGTGGAGGACATCTGTGCTGCGGCCTCCTGGTCCTCCCCGGGTCCCTTCGTTAAGTTTTACCTCGTGGACGTGACTGGGGGTTCTGTCTCCCAGGCCGTTCTGAGGTCTGGGACCTCTCCTGCGTCCCACCATTTGGTGGGCTAGCAGGGGTGTGTGCCACAGGGTGCTGTGTCACACGTGGTCCCGCCTGTGCTGTGCGTTTTCAGGGGTGCCTGGTTCCCCCTTTTTTCGCACTTTGGTGGAGTTGACTGCCTCCCCCCCTTCGTTAGGACGGGCGGTTGGACTGGACTCCCCTCCTCCTTACAGGCCCTCAGGGGGTACACTTGTCGGGCCACGCGTCCACTCTGCCCCTTATCTCAATATGGCAGAGCGAGACGCGATTGCCAGTGTGATAATATAACGAAAGGTTATCCTATAACCTAGTTATATGAATACTGGCTGAGCGTCTCGCTCTTAGCGCCCTGAGGTCCCTTGGATGATTTTTCCGTGTATGCAAATCATTCTGAGGAAGGTGGAGCGTGACCATGTCCGGCGTCATATAGGGGGACGCAGGGGTGTGGCCTGGTCACGTGCATGCGAGTGCATTTGTTTGTTTCGTGAGCACATTAAGTGCTAGGAGATAAGAGTTATCTCAATATGGCAGAGCGAGACGCTCAGCCAGTATTCATATAACTAGGTTATAGGATAACCTTTCGTTTCAGTTAAACCTTCAGTTCAGCTTCAGTTAAACCTTCATTTTCAGTTAAACCTTCAGTTTCAGTTAAACCTTCAGTTCTGTTTCAGTTAAACCTTCAGCTTCAGTTAAACCTTCAGTTTCAGTTAAACCTTCAGCTTCAGTTAAACCTTCAGTTTCAGTTAAACCTTCAGTCCTGTATCAGTTAAACCTTCAGCTTCAGTTAAACCTTCAGTCCTGTTTCAGTTAAACCTTCAGCTTCAGTTAAACCTTCAGTTTCAGTTAAACCTTCAGTCCTGTTTCAGTTAAACCTTCAGCTTCAGTTAAACCTTCAGTTCAGTTTCAGTTAAACCTTCAGTCCTGTTTCAGTTAAACCTTCAGTCCTGTTTCAGTTAAACCTTCAGTTCTGTTTCAGTTAAACCTTCAGTTCAGTTTCAGTTAAACCTTCAGTCCTGTTTCAGTTAAACCTTCAGTCCTGTTTCAGTTAAACCTTCAGTCCTGTTTCAGTTAACCCTTCGAGGTGGGTAGCGTAGAGGTCTAAGACCTTACCTACCACCACAGAGACTCTGGGATGGAATCCAGCTGTCAGCGGTACCTCCGGCTTGGTTGTGAGTGTTAGCGGGCGGGTTGATTGTGAGTGTTAGCGGGTGGGAGGCCGTACCCCGGGGGTACGTGTGTCCTGGTCGTTGCAAATGGTGACTCCTACTGGTCGGGGGCACCTGTTCAGCAGGGAGGGGATCTGGGGGAGATGCCGTGAACCTCTGCATGTGTTACGTTCTCCCAGTGAAACTTCTCGCTGTTGGGTGAAAAAAGAAGCGACTGGCTACTCGTATCGGAGGAGGCATGTGATAGTCTCTACACCCACGCCAGACGCCTAAATATTAAAGGCAACCAACTTGTGTCTAGCCACGCCCAACTTGCGTCTAGCCACGCCCCCGCGACGCAGCAGCATTATGTAGCAGTAATCCCCCCCTTTTTTTAACATCGACAACTAGCTCAACTGGTAGTGCTGCCTTGCTGTGTATCCTGCGGTCCGTTGGTGACAAGTTCGATTCCCTTCAATTTTCTTTTATTTATTTTTTTAACATGCATTCTTTCGCCGGTTAAGTTTAGGCATGTTAACTTTAAGCATTGTTTCGGAGTTGGTTAAGGTTAGGCATTGTTTCGTAGTTGGTTAAGGTTAGAAGGGTTAAGTTTAGGCGCTGTTAAGGAGCTGGTTAAGTAGGGCTGGGCGATATGGCCTAAATATGATATCACGATATTTTCTGACCTTTCGGCGATACACGATACGCATCACAATGTTTTTCTTTTTTTCCCCAAACAATTCATTATGAGGCTTACCAAGACAGTATTTGAGTTTGCAAGCTAACATTAAAGACAAAATAAAATACCCATGCATTTAGCATTTTTATATTATATATTAGATTTAGATTATTGGATTATTAGATTATATATTGCATATATTTAGCAATGAGATATTATATGATTTAGATATGAAATATGATGAATTGAAAATGGGGGACCCTGAACAAGACTAAAGTCTTTCTCTGGTCTGCATCCTCCAGTCCACTGTTGTTGTATTGAGCTGTACTGTATTGTACCCATGCTGCAATCTGTTAATAACGTTTTCATTCAGACGGCAAACAGAATCATTTTGATTGACAGTCGAGTCTGCCAATTACGTCACACCGCTTGCACCCGCCCTGCTGTTCTTAGCACCAATCGGCAAGCGCGTATTAATTTTTTACTTCCGCCATTGGAGAGCTCAATGACAACAACAATGGTGCTCCCCGCGGCCGACGTTTAGCTTTTAGCTCCGCAGGATGACTAAACGACTGGAGGCATAATGATTTTACTGCAACGGATGTTATAATAAAAGCCTTTCCATACATCTGTCTGATTGAAAACTTTATTAACAGACCGCAGAATGGGCACAACTGAGTCAGCACGGGCTGAGATATGAACGACTAATGCTTGCTATATCTAGGTCGACCTCGGACGTTGCTATGTAAATACGCTGATGTTATTGAACGTGTAACTATATAACGTTAATGCCACAAAACGAATGCCTTTGTTATCATAAGTAGTAACTTTGATGCAGTAGTGTGTGTGGGGCGGCGCTGTTCAAAAGTTTCAACGTGTGGACCAGATTGACGCGACGCAATCCTCTTGGGCAAAACATCACGATATCCACGATACGTTTAAAAAGTGTATCGTTAATGAACTGTACCAGATATTTATATAATATCGTCATATCGCCCAGCCCTATGGTTAAGGTTAGAGTTTGTCTTAGAGAATGGCAATATTCTTTCGGAGTTGGTTATGGTTAAGGTTAGGCATTGTTTCGGAGTTGGTTAAGGTTAAGGTTAGGCATTCTTTCGGAGTTGGTTAAGGTTAGAAGGGTTAAGTTTAGGCGCTGTTAAGGAGCTGGTTAAGGTTAGAGTTTATCTTAGAGAATGGCAATAGACAGCCTATTTCCACGCTGCAGCGCGAGGCAATAGACAGCCTATTTCCGCGCTGCAGCTCTCTCGCGCTGCCGCGGTCACATGGGCGTAGTGGCCAATCAGAGAAACGCTAAACACAAGTTGGTTGCCTAAAATATTCACGCTCCCCAGACCAACAGACATGTGGTAGTCTACACCCTCCCCAGACCAACAGACATGTGGTAGTCTACACCCTCCCCAGACCAACAGACATGTGGTAGTCTACACCCTCCCCAGACCAACAGACATGTGGTAGTCTACACCCTCCCCAGACCAACAGACATGTGGTAGTCTACACCCTCCCCAGACCAACAGACATGTGGTAGTCTACACCCTCCCCAGACCAACAGACATGTGGTAGTCTACACCCTCCCCAGACTGACAGTAGGGCAGCATGTGGTAGTCTACACCCTCCCCAGACTGACAGTAGGGCAGCATGTGGTAGTCTCTACACCCTCCCCAGACTGACAGTAGGGCAGCATGTGGTAGTCTACACCCTCCCCAGACTGACAGTAGGGCAGCATGTGGTAGTCTACTGAGTCATGCTTCAGTTAAACCTTCAACGTGTAGTTCTGTAATGGGGTTGGTTGACTGTTTGAAAGTTGACATCATTGCTCCCCTCCCTCCCTCCCTCCCCCTCCCTCCCTCCCTCTCTCCCTCCCTCCCTCCCTCTCTCCATCCCTCCCTCACTCCCCCTCTCTCCCTCCCTCCTTCCTTCCCTCCCTCTCTCCCTCCTCTCTCTCCCTCTCTCCCTCTCTCCCTCCTCTCCCTCCTCTCTCTCTCTCTCTCTCTCTCTCTCTCTCCTCTCTCTCTCGTCCCTCTCTCTCTCTCTCCCTCTCTCTCTCCCTCTCACCCTCGCTCTCTCTCTCTCTCCCTCGCTCTCTCTCTCCCCCCCCCCCCCCCCCCTCCCTCCCCCCAGCTCCTCAGGGCTCAGCAGAAGGCCGTGAGGAGGGAGGAGGAGGTTCAGGGGGAGACTGAGAGGAGGAGGCTGAGCACGGTGCTCCAGGTTCAGCACCTCCTCCACAGCCTGCAGCGGGAGCGCGTCAGGAAGGAGCTCCTCTCCGGACACAACCAGGCGCCCTGCCTCACTGCCCCCAAGCTGCACAGCCTGCTCCAGCTCGCCGCCCTGCTGGGAGTCCAGAGGGAGAGCGGCCTGAGGTAGCAAAACATGGGGAGACTCCCCCATACATGCATATATATACCAAGTTCAAGTTTCTTTATTAGTTGTCATACAGAAGTACAGAATACTTTTATACAAAATGCTTCTTTCTGTTTCGCTCCAGAGACTGTGCTAGGCAAAAATAGATAATAAAATAAGTATAGCAAGTATAAAATAGAAGTCAAGTACGTAGACAAATGTTCAGTATATACATATATACAATGCTCTATGTAGAGTAGAAGTAACTGAGTTACCATACAATATACTATTCAGTGCAAAGCAGAAGTGGGATGAGGTACAATATAATTTACAGTAAGGTGTAATGAGGTATGGGTTGTAGTGCAAATTCTTTACCGATAAATATAAAGTGTGCTTAGGTGTACTAAAGTGGGTGCTGCAGTGAGTTGTATGTTTAAAGTGAGTGTGTGTGCTGTGAGTGCATACATGGTTGTTACATAGTGTTATTGTTCGTTGAGCATCCTGATGGCCTGGGGATAGAAGCTTCTTCTGAGTTTTTCTGTGCTTGCCATGAGACTCCTGTATTGCTTGCCTGACCGCAGCAGTTCAAATAGGCAGTTGTTTGGGTGGCTCGAGTCTTTGATAATTCTCTTAGCCTTGCCCATGCACCGCTTGTTGTAAATGCCCTGGAGAGTGGGAAGCCCCCCTCCAATTGTGCGTTCGGCTGAGCGGGCCACTCTCTGTAGTCTGCTACGGTCTTGTGCGGTGCTATTCCCAAACCAGGAGGTGATATTGCCAGTCAGTATGCTCTCTATTGTGCATGAGTAGAAGTTCTTAAGGATCTTCTGACTGACTTGGAACTTCCTTAGGCGTTTGAGGAAGTAGAGGCGTTGCCGTGCCTTCTTCACAACACTGTCAATGTGTGAGGTCCATGTCAAGTCCAAGTGGACTACCGATACCGATATTCCGATATTGTCCAACTCTTAATTTCCGATACCGATACGATACCGATATCAACCGATACCGATATATGCAGGGTTTCCCCCAAAAAAAACGGAATAATTTCAGGTAACTAATAATTTCACTGGATGCATTCAAAAGGCTTTCTAAATGTAAGCATTATCTGTGCAAAATATGATCATTAAAAAAGTTAAAATTAACATACAAGTTGTTGAATTAAACCAACATGCATACTTTTGACAATAAATAAAATAAGAATTGGTTCTTACTTGCTTGCCTGGGTAAATAAAGGTTAAAAAAAAAAAAAAAAATTTTTTTTACCGATACCGATATTTTCCGATATCACATTTTACTGCCGATATCGGCCGATAATATCGGTCGGCCGATAATATCGGACATCCCTACTTAAAACTGTTCACTCTCTCAACCGGTGCCCCATCGATGCTTAGGGGGCTGTAGTCCCTGACCCCCGACCTCATAAAGTCCACAATCATCTCCTTTGTTTTGCTGATGTTCAGGGAGAGGCTGTTCTCTTGGCACCATCCCGCTAGAACCTTGACCTCCTCCAGGTAGGCCCTCTCGTCGTTTGCAGAGATCAGGCCCACCACTACTGTGTCGTCAGCAAATTTGATGATTGTGTTGTTGTTCCGCTGTGCCACACAGTCATGTGTGTACAGGGAGTAGAGGAGGGGACTCAGAACACAGCCCTGGGGGGCCCCTATGTTGAGAGTGATGGATGAGGAGGTGCAGTTACCTGCTCTCACCACCTGGGGTCTGCCCGTACATACATACACACATTTATATATGTGTATATACATACATATTATATATATATATATATATATATATATATATATATATATATATATATATATATATATATATATATATATATATATGCATACACATTTATACATATATACATATATACATACATACATGCATATATACATACGCATTTATATATGTATATACTAGGGCTGACCCCTATTAGTTTATACAATTTATAAAGTATAAACTATCATTCTTTCCAAAAGAAAAGAGGCCTAGAAGCGTGGCTAATGGCACGCATACCAGAGGCTAACTGCCTACGAAAACGGGCACAGAGGCACTGAAAGAGGATTTCACCCATCTAATGAACACACTAGACTAGACAAATATCAAGATGTATCCATCAGTGGACCAATTGCATGCTTTTGCAGAGGACAAGAAGCCTTCAGTCAACTCCTTCAGACATTAAGCACCCCCACAGCCCTTTTCTTTTTTTTTTTATTAAAAATATTATTATTATTATTTGTTTTAGTCTACTAACGGCAAATTTTGGCCAATCATAGTCGACCATCCAAATCCTTAGTCGGGGACAGCCCTAATGCATACATACACGCACACACCGCAGGGAACCGACACTGCCCCCCCTCCCAGTGAGCTGTGGTGTTCTACAAGGAAGCATACTAGGACCGTTACCGTTCCTAATTTATGCAAATGGTATGTCATCAGCTTGTGACTGCAACCTGTTCCTGTTCGCGGATGACTCGGCCCTGCTGGTCTCTGACAAGAACAAGTTACAGGTTGAAAAAACCCTCAGCTCTGAACTCGGCAGAATCTGCACCTGGCTCGCTGATAACAAACTATCATTACACATGGGCAAAACAGAGTCCATTCTCTTCGGTTCAAATAACAAACTCTGTGTCCGGTTCCGGGTCGAGAATGGGGTCAACATCTCTGAGCCATGCTGCCGCTCCTGAACTTTTATTTTACTTTAAAAAGCCAATTTTCTTTTTATTTCAAGATAAGTGAACCACTAATATACATCATCCATATCTCTGCCTGTATTATTCGACCCAAAAGAAGAACGAGCGTGATGGCTGCGCGAGTCTTGAGAAGCGGGACCGGACCCGTGGATGGAGCTACCATGGCGGAACTAATGGAGGAACTCAAACAGGCTTTCACCACGGAGTTCAGAACGTTTGCTGCCTCACTCGAGTCGAGACTCGACGGCTTCCAACTGGCGGTCGCAGACCATACCCAACGCCTGGCCTCCGTAGAAGACGGCCTGAATATGTGGTCGGGTAGGATGGTAGACGAAGTCATCGGCAAGCTAAAAAACAAGCTAATTGATGTCGAATCACGCAGCCGGCGTTCTAATATACGCATTCCTGGGCCTGGATGAATCTCTACACAGCAACTGTCCTAGTGTCTTTTTCGCAGAGGTCCTGGTGGAAATCATGGGGAAAGACGTCCTCGCTACACCACCGGAACTCGACCGATGTCACAGGACACTAACACCCAAGCCAGCGCCCGGCTCCAGGCCCAGGGCGGTAATCGCCCCGCTTGCACCACTACAAGATCAAGGAGACTATTATCCTGGAAGCTCGCAAACGTAGAGGGAATCTGACATACAGAGGGAAACCAGTTTCAATCTTCGAAGACTACTGCCTCGAGGTGGTCGAGCAGCGATCGCACTACAGAGATGTCATGGGGCCCCTGTACAAACGTGGATTTAAACCATCGCCCCATTTCCCCGTGAAGCTCATCAGAGCCAAGGATGGCACAAAGATGCATCTAATGTCGCCCGGGGACGCCGTGGACTTCCTGAGGACCCGGCAGAGAAACCCCGACCCCGACTCCGGCACCACCGGACCCAGACGCGAACCCGACGGACCCAATGCCGGCTTTGCCGGAGCCGGACGGGGACTCGATGCCTCTCATCAGATCCAGACGCGGTAGTAACATGATTCTGGGCCGTTAGCATCCTGCTACGGCTACCACACAGAGGGGTTGCATTTAATATTTTATTACATGTGGTTATGGATGAATACTGTTTTTTATTTTCCCTTTTTTTACATGAAACAAGACAAACAATACAGTAACAGTAATAATCAACGATAAATCACAGGACAATAACAGAAATAACAATGACAGTCCAGTAATTAAATCAGAATGAAAGTAGATTAAAAGACATAATAAATAATAATTCTAACTAATAATAAATACAATACATGGGCTCTTCCCCCCCCCCCCCCCCTCAGGACCCCCACTTGGACTATACATCCACTACTTCATTCAACATAAGAAAATTCCAAATGTATATGCGTTTCTTTATCCACCACAGCTACCCAGACTGCTATGCTGGCTACATTAACACCAAAAATTCGTGCAGTGGATATCTCTAGATAAATCACATCGAGATAGGTGAGAATCCATACCTTCCGGCACATTTTATCCGGTTGAATCCAGCGTGACGCGATCAACTTTTTGGCAGCCGTAAGACTCGCCAAAATTAGTCTCTTTACATGTACAGAGGCCGATAACTGAGAAACATCATTCAACAACAGTACAGAAGGCAATGTCGGTATGGTCAGACAAAAATTCTGATAATTGAGTGGTGACATTTTCCCAGAAAGTCTTGAAGATGTGCAGAATTCCTAACTCCGGAGTCGGTGATCCATGTTATCCAGGCTCTGATCCTTTCACATCTGGATTACTGTCCGGGGATCTGGGGAAGTGCTGGAAGAGAAACTGGGAAAACTACAAATGACACAGAACAAAGCAGCGCGCCTTGCTCTGAATTGTAGGAAAAGGTCAAACATAGTAAGCATGCATGAAAAACTGTCATGGTTAATGGTAGAACAAAGACTAAATGTAAATATCATAATGTTTTTTAGAAATATATATAAGAACAAAAAACCTGCTTGTCTATATGATGAGATACAATTCACAATCAATAGACACAGTTACTCCACCAGGCATGTGTCAATGGAAAGATGTACTGTAAAGATGCCAAGAACAAATGCAATGAAAAGGACTGATGTATAGAGCCATGACTGAATGGAATTCCTTACCACCTGCACTAACTAGGGTTGAAGACAAACAGACATTTAAAAAACACCTTAAAAATCATATAAGAGAGTGGTACTGTCAGTTAAGTAAACATAGTGGGTGATTGAGAAGATGGGTATGTGTGATTGTTGAACTTAGATTTTTAATATATTTGTATATTGTATTGAGATGTATTGTTATGCTTTAAGTGAACATATATGCCTTGAAACATGATTGAGTAGATGGGTATGTGTGATTGTTGAACTTAGATATTTTATTATATAATATTTTTAGGTGTTATTGAGGTGTATTGTATTGTTTTATTGTATTAATTGTATTGTATTGATTTGTGTGGACCCCAGTAATAGTAGCCTATGCCTGTGGCAATGGCTAATGGGGATCCGAATTTGCGTGATGATAGCCGAACATTTTCCCAAACTGCATCCCAATCAAAATATACTTCCAGGTTTGGGATATCCTTCCTCCAAACCGAGTCTAGGGGAAGGACCTTATGAGGACGTAAGTAAGTGGCGATAAAAGTCAGAGACGAAGCCCCTCGACGTCTCCTTGTCATAAAAGAATTTGTGAAATCTGTGGTGCTCAAGTGGAACATCTAATGGGACTCCGTGAGCCTTCAAAGCTGCTCTTATTTGTAAATAGAAGAGATAAGTGGAACTGGTGAGGTCAAATTGTTGAATATATCTCGATAACTGCGGAGACCATGGTCATCGAAGATATCCCCCAATGTGTGTATGCCTTTCTTTTCCCATCCAGGGTATCTGATGGTTGTTGTTCAATAAGGAGTAAATTGTTATTAAATAGGGGAGAATGCCTGTGCCATTTATGGTGGTTAGTACACGTTTTCTGTGTGTCATGCCATATCCGGATCACATGTGTAATAAGAGGGCCAAATCTTAAGTTGCATTGCTTAATTGATATGTTGGTGTAAACTATATCTTGCAGTCTATGTGGTGCCACTATGTTCTTATGGATGAATACTTGACGTTAGGCTTCGCCTGGAAGTTTATCTTTTTATTTTCTCTCGCTATCTGACATAAGGGGAGGAGGGGGACAATTCTGTTGTATATGACTGTTGTACTGTTGCACGACTATAGCCACGGGCTAGGATGCTAAGTGCTAACGTTCCGTTTCGGAAGAAGCGAGACCTATTTTGTTTCGGATATTTCTACCACGCCTATAACTTTTACGCGCTATGCCAGTGCCCAGCCTTGTTTTGGTTCATTGCCACCGGGAGGCGTTTACTGTTGCTTGCACATTGAACGAACTGGGGTATCGTGGCTGCGCCAGCTGGGCCTTGTCGGCTACATACAGCTAGCCACCCGCATGACTCCCGTCAATATCTGCTGCTGCTGACGTGCTCGCTGGAGCGGCAGACGGCCCCCTGCAGAGCGCCCTCCTCTGGCGGGGAGACCTAATTGCACAAGGTCAAACCAGCGTCACGGGAGATAACAGACCCACGGACAAATTATAGCCCCCTCCCGGCCTGGTGGATGTACTGTTCTATCGCAACATGCCTGGAAGATACAACCCCCCCCCCCCCCTTACCAATAGTTCTGGACTCCAGCCGTTGACCTTACTAATGGCTTATGGTTCAATTTGAATTTTCTTGTTTACTTTTGTATATAGGGGAATGTGGCAGTTAGCCACTGAGATGGTTCTACGAATAATAGGTTTGAAGTTTCTGGAAATGTTGGTGAGTCCCTGTGATGTTGGGGAAAGACCCACTGGTCCCACACCTTTATGTTTTAATGTCATTAATATTTGTTTTATGTATGGCTCAAAGTACGTGTGCATAGTGTTTAAGATAAGTGAATTCTGCATGCCCACAGGCTTGTCCAGGTTTGCCCCGCCTACACACCCCTCAATATTCTATGGCTACGGCTAACTCTGAGAGCTTCAAGGTCTGCTCCTGGAATGTTTGAGGTCTTCAGAAATTGGCAAAGAGGAAGGCGATTCTGACCTTTTTAAAGAAGGAGAATGTCTTGCTTTATTACAAGAAACCCATATGGGGCCCAACGACACCGCTAAACTCCAAAAGAGTTGGGTGGGACAGGTCTTCGCCACAAACTATTCTACATTCAGTAGGGGAGTGGCCATATTGATCAATAAAAATCTCCCCTTTAGACTCATAACTTCCTCTTTGAATAGCCAAGGTCGCTATGTGATCAAAGGGGTTCTTAAGGGTAAAGAAATTACATTTATGAATGTATACTGTCCCCCAGGCTACTCTCCTGACTTTCTATCCAAAATATTTACTGAATTTAATGGCCTGGCCTCTGAGAATGCTTTTGTGGGCGGAGACTTTAACTGTCTCTTGACAAACTCTCACCCAGTTTGGCTCCCCCTCTAGGCAAGCAAAGACGCTCTCCTCCCTAAGCAAAGACATCGGATTCTCCGATGTCTGGAGAACCCTTTGCCCATCCGAACTGAAGTTTACCTTTTTTAGCGGCCCACACGAGCAACAGTAGAATAGACTATTTCTTCATCCCTTCCTCTAAGCTCTTTCTAGTATCGTCCTGCACAATCGGAAGTATTGTTTTATCGGATCACGCCCCTATATATCTGGTCTACTCCCTGTCAGAAGAGAGGGCGCTGTCGAGGCGTTGGCGCCTCAACCTATACCTCCTCAAGGATGATATGTTTGTCTCCTATTTCGAATCGGAATTAAAAATGTTCTACTCAATTAACTCTCATTCTACGGATAACCCGTCTCTGCTCTGGGAAACATCCAAGGTATTTTCTCGCGGACTGATTATGTCTTGCGTATCATCCAAGAAACGCAAGAAAAATTAACAATGTAAACTTCTTGAATCCAAACTAGCCGACCTTGAGAATCAACATGTTTCAAACCCAGCCCCGGCTGTGCTTATAGAGCTTACGGCCACCAGAACCGCGTCAAACACTCTTTTGATCCAGGACGCCAAATACTCTCTTAAATTTGCCAGACAGAGAATGTACGAACACGGTGACAAGCCTGGTAGGTGCCTAGCTAACTTGGCAAAAAAAGGGTTGACACCCAAGTAATAGCCTCAATCTCGGACTCCAACAGGGTCAGGTCCTTTGACACCAAAACTATTAATAAAGAGTTTGCCTCTTTCTATGCCCAACTTTATAGGACCGAACGACCCGACGGTGCTCTCTCTGACATGCAAGCTTTTTTCGCTGACTTGCACCTCCGTTCAGGTATCGAAAGATCAGAATTTGCTCCTTAATGCCCCAATTACGAAGGAAGAAGCTCTGGGCGCCCTTAAGGCTATGCCATCTGGTAAGGCTCCAGGCCCGGACGGTTTCGGATGAGTTCTATAAGGAATTCGTCATATTCTTTTGGATCCCCTGCTGGCAATGCTTAATCACTCATCTGAGGTGGGGATATTACCCCAGTCCCTACGGGAAGCTAATATTTGCTTTCTCCAGGGTAAATGCCCTGAAAAGTGCGCCTCCTATAGGCCTATAGCCCTACTTAATTCGGACCAAAAATGGCTCTCAAAGATCCTGTCCATGCGCCTAGAAAAAGTACTTCCTTTTATTATTAACGAAGATCAGACTGGTTTTATTAAGCATAGGAACTCTACCGACAACATGACTGCTCCTTAATATCATCCAAATGACTCGTGAGACAGACCACCTCGCAGTGGTTTTGTCTATCGACGCGGAGAAGGCATTCGACGTGTAGAATGGCCGTATTTGTTTCGAACCCTCGCTGAATTTGGCCTAGGAGACACTTTTTTATTGACTGGGTCAAGGTTCTTTACAACTCCGTATGTCGGCGGTTCTGACTAACAGGCTTAGGTCTAACAACTTTCCTCTACAACGGGGGAACCCCCAAGGGGATCCTCTTAGCCCTTTCCTATTTGACATGGCCATAGAACCACTCGCTCAGGCCATAAGGCAGTCAGCCGAGATCTCAGATATTCGAGTGGGCGAGAGGGAACACAAAATCCCTCTTTACGCGGACGACGTACTGATCTTCATATCTAAACCTGACTCTTCTATCTCATGCCTAACCCGCATGATCTCCACATTTGGAACCTTCTCGGGGTACAAAATAAACTTTTCCAAATCCGAAGCAATGCCACTTGGGACACTTAAATCCATTCCGATCCTGCCCGAGCCCTTCCCATTTCGCTAGTCGCCCTCCGGCTTTGTTTACCTAGGAGTATTTGTGACACCCACCTATGATACATTGTTTAAGGCCAACTTTCCCCCCCTTTTAGACACCATAAGGGCAGACTTAGTTAGATGGGCCCCTTTACCAATCTCCTGGCTGGGTAGGATAGCCCTCGTCAAAATGAACGTACTCCCCAGACCATTATACCCTCTCCAAATCATCCCAGTGCTGCTGACAAACAAGATTATCAAGGTGCTAGAAGGCTGGCTAAACTCATTCATTTGGAATGGGAAGAAACTGTCTGAAAATGGCCAAATTACAGATGGATAGTGAAGATGGGGGTCTAGACCTACCTAATATTAGACATTACCAACTAGCAGCACACCTTAGGGTACTTGTCGGCTAGTTCAGATCAGACCCACTGTCAATCTGGCTGGACATTGAATCCTCGCAGTCTAAGTCCCCCCTATGGAACCTACTATTTATCAAAGACTTTAAGTCCGTTAGGAAAATATGCTCTAACCCCATCACACTATGCTCCGTCAAGGCCTGGAAGACTGTCCGTAAGGTGGAGGGCCAAGCCAAGCTGAGCTCCTCTTACCCCGATCGTAGGCAATCCTGACTTTAAGCCAGACCAAATTGGCGGCGGCTTCAAGACCTGGCATAAGCAGGGCATAACTGATCTTGGCCACCTGTTTGATGGCCAGACCCTAATGTCCTTTACACAGCTGCAGCAGCGGTATGGCCTATTGAAAGCGGAATTTTTTAGATACCTACAAATTAGGCAGTTTATCACCAAGGACACCTCACTTTTAACTAACAGCTCCACCTCGCAGGTGGAGAAAGCCCTCTCCTTGCAGATCCCCAAAAAACAAATATCTATCTTCTATAGTACTCTAAACCTTAATTCATCTTTATCTTCCCTTGTTACTAAACAGTCCTGGGAAAAAGACCTGGACATAGAGATCACAGATGTAGACTGGCAGGATGCATGGACCTACGCAAAAAAAATCTGTTTGCAACCGCACCAAGGCTATTCAAGTTAGAATCTTGCACCACATTCATATTACCCCTGCCCTTAAGAGTAAAATGGATCCCAATACATCCCCACTTTGCTTTAAATGCAAGATAGAGACTGGAAACCACGTCCACTGCTTTTGGACCCGTGTAAAGCTTCAGAGCTATTGGTTCGACATCGTAGAGCAACTATCTGACATATTTCACACCCCCATCGAGCTGGAATCCCCTCTGCCTTTTACTAGGCCTCCCAGATATTCATATTGCCAATTTCAAACATAGGGACTGTTCAATCTGCTGACATTTGCTGCTAGGAAGAACATCCTGTTTTGGATCAAGGATGAGGTCCCATCAAAGAGGTCATGGCACAATATCATAATGGAATGCATTCCCTGTGAGTATATCACGTGCATGCTGCATTCCAAGTTGGACACTTATGAAATATGGGACCCTTATCTGTCACATATTGGACCTGCGCTATCCACCACTGTACTCGCCGGATTTCCCCATTACCCATAACCTCCCAATAGACCAATGCTGCCTTGTTTTGTCTGATTGTGCTGGCATTGTTGCCAAGGGAACCGTAACTGATGCGAAGGTGCTTACATATACACGTACACATGCACACGCTCACACCACACATATACGCATGCACACACATGGAACACACGTCACTCACACACATGCAACATGCAAGCGTAAATTACACAGGCATATCAAACATTCACACATAAAACATGCACATAGGTAAGGCACACGCACACATGGGTAGGTAGAACACACATATATATAGCACACATAGATAACGCACACACATAAGAGCCACATTTATTTTAAAATTTATTTTTATTATTTTACTTTCTTGTTTGCCTGTCTTGTGCTGTTATTATTGTCGTTTTTTATTGTTACTATTATTATTATTATTATTATTATTATTGTTAATGTTATTGTATTGTGATGTCTTGTTCTATGTTGAAAAATTGAAAATAAAAACATGTATATAAAAAAAGAAGAAAAAAAAAACTCTGCAAGACCGACGGCTTCTCAGTTACAGTGGGTGACAATATTGTCACAAGGAAAGATGAATGAATGAAAACGTTTATTTTTGAACATGTATTCTCCATATTCCTCCAAACAAATCACGGTATCTAGCTCTGTCAAACAGAACAATCATAACAACTACAAATTTAAATAAAAACATTAAAAAAAGGAATTATAAACAAAAAGTAGAGTAATGTATTTAGTTAGCAGACATGTCCAAAAATGGAGTAGAGGGAAGCTAAGCTTATTGATCCCTACCCCCTTACATTTACATTTGTTCTTCCATAAATTTTACTAGATATAACATAATTTAGTATAATACAATATAGAATATATATATTTCTTTTACAATTTTTTTTTCTTTCATTTTTTCAACAACATAGTGTTAGATTTCGATCAATCAGCCAGTATCACCTCTTCATCTGTTGGCTTGTGTTATCACCTCTTTATCCGTTGACTCTGCGTTGTGTTTTATCTCTCCGACATCTCCTCATACTGGCTGTACAATCTTTGTCATTCCCCTTTAACCCTTTAATCGCGAAGGACGACTTAACACGTCATTCTCCGCCATGCGTAATCTGCCAATGACGTCGTACAGCGTCTTTGAGATCAATATTTAAAAAATCTGTCATGGCAATCATATTTCACCCACGGAGACTTGAGATCTCCTGTAGATCTCCTCTCAACTCTCCAACGGTTCAATACCGCCATCTGGTGGCCGATCGGCGAATCGCCAAAACCGGAAGTGACGCGCCGGAAGTGGTGCTCGCCCATATTTCGTCCTGGCACTCTATCGCTAGCGGGACTCCATCTTGATACACTGGACATCGATCGGTTGCAAATAACTCTATAAACAACATGATTTGGACGCATATAGTATTATACAACCTGGAAATGGATCGCATATATCAACATGCCATAATAGCGATCTTTCTGCTCCACGCTGATCACCCAACGGTCAGAGGAAGCCGTGGTGAGTTTCAGCGTGTTTGATTATTATTAACCGTATAATCTGCTCTGATATATATATCGCCCATACTACATGAATCATTTAACGTCGGCCACGGACTTATAAACCCCCCCCCCCCCCCCCCCCCCCTCCGGTCACCAGCAGATGATGAGGCATGACGTTTAGGACCTTGTACAATTGACATTTTTTATCTGACGTCAATCTGTATCAAACTACATTTGATGATCTAATATGTATTTGGCTATAACTCACGTTCTATGGAATGCTGCAGAAAACGATAAAAACATATTTATACTTTAGACCATATTTTAGTATGAATGTGTGAATGAAAAAGTAGAACGTTGCTACATCCTAAACGATAGATACTTGATGTTGAATGGGCCATAGTAATGTCAATTTAGCAATACAATTTAAAAAGTTATAGCCCTGCAAAGAAGGGGAACATCTCCATAGACAAATAGAGCTGGCAGAGGACGGTATAAGATCAGAATAATCCCTGGCAGATGAGGGTTAATGCAATCCGTAAGCATAAGAATTTGACACTAGGCCGCGTAGTACCTTTCTTGGAAAACATTGTTTATTACATAAACAAAAGCCTCAGATGTTACCCATTTCGTATTGTCCTTGAAAAAGTCTTTGATGGAACACTAAATTCATTATTCTATCGCCTTCTGCTGTTTGGTCCAATGGTGGCTAAGGCCTCGTCGTTAGCCACAACCCTTCTCCCGTTAGCCGAAGCTAATGTTGATGTGTCATCTCCCCTCCCCCACTGACGAGGGTGAGATAGAGATTAACGTCTCTGATCCACGTCCGCTCAAGTCAGCTTCGTGTCTAGATCGTTTCTTAGTCTGCCCTTACCCGGAAGAAACCTTAGTTATATGATCTTCGTCATAGCAACGACGGGCCCGCCCCCTTTCCTCGTTACTATGTGACACTGCCATCTTTGACCACAGCTATTTGACCCAGATCAAGTCAGATATCGAAGTCGAAATTCCAGTATCGTGACAACACTAATCTGAAATGAAGAGAAAACAAACCTTCTTACAGTCTTCTATCATCATGCGATATTACTACCTACTATACTAATATGTCTCTACTATCATGCACTCTTCCACTAATTAATATATATTACTACCTACTATACTAATGTCTACTATCATGCACTCTTCCACTAATTAATCTTCCCTGCGGATATTACTACCTACTATACTATGTCCTTACTACTATGCACTCAACACTGCAGCACCCAAGTTTCAACACCGTTTGTGCCCTTCCTGCTGACTTGTCGTACAGAACCTGTAAGTCGCTTTGGATAAAAGTGTTTCAGCTAAATGACAAAATGTAAATGTTTGTGAAACCCTTCCTGATGCTCAGCTGTTGTGTGTTGTTGTAGTTTGGAGGAACAGATGGAGAAATCGTCTCAGGTCTACGTGGACCTTCTGGAAGGGAAAAACAAGCCGGTAGCCGGCTCTACATGTGAGTATGAGCTTCATGGTGGAGGAGAGAGCTTCATGGTGGAGGGGAGAGTCGTGGAGGAGAGAGCGAGAGAGCCTCGTGGTGGAGGAGAGAGCGAGAGAGCCTTGTGGTGGAGGAGAGAGCTTCATGGTGGAGGAGAGAGACTAGCTGCTCTACATTCGGGCATCAAAGCAGCAGGGGGGAGGGGAGGTACAGGTATGGGCAGGGTAATGGTAGAAAGACATCAATTAGGTTTTTACAGTATAAACTAAGGTGCAGTTATCAGTTATATTATACGTTGCAATAAATAAAATAATAATTTCTTAAATTTATATAGCGGCTTTCAGAAAACCCAAGGCGCTTAACAGAGGAGGGGCACAAACTAAGGGGAAGGAAATCTGAGGAACAATTGGCTAAAGGAGCGAAGTCGGGTAGAGTCATTAATAAAAAGAGGTGATATTTGAAAGAGTCCAGGGTGGTGCGGATGTCTGGAGGGAGGGAGTTCCAGAGGATGGGTGCGGCAACAGAGAAGGCTCTGGGACCAACAGTGCGCATGTTGGTGGTGGGGATGGAGAGGAGACCGGAGTCAGAGGACCGAAGCCTCCGGGGCAGGATGTAGGGATGGAGGAGGTCAGCTAGGTACCGGAGTGAAGGGAGGGAGGTCAGCTAGGTACTGGGGGCCAGGGACTCCAGGGAGTGAAGGGATGTAGGGATGGAGGAGGTCAGCTAGGTACCGGGGGGCAGGGACTCCAGGGAGTGTAGGGATGGAGGAGGTCAGCTAGGTACCGGGGGGCAGGGGAGTGAAGGGATGGAGGTCAGCTAGGTACCGGGGGGCAGGGGAGTGAAGGGATGGAGGTCAGCTAGGTACCGGGGGGCAGGGAGTGTAGGGATGGAGGTCAGCTAGGTACCGGGGGGCAGGGAGTGAAGGGATGGAGGTCAGCTAGGTACCGGGGGGCAGGGGAGTGAAGGGATGGAGGTCAGCTAGGTACCGGGGGGCAGGGGAGTGAAGGGAGGGAGGAGGTCAGCTAGGTACCGGGGGTGAAGGGTTGTAGGGATGGAGGAGGTCAGCTAGGTACCGGGGAGTGTAGGGATGGAGGTCAGCTAGGTACTGGGGGCCAGAGAGTGAAGGGATGTAGGGATGGAGGAGGTCAGCTAGGTACCGGGGGTGAAGGGATGTAGGGATGGAGGAGGTCAGCTAGGTACCGGGGGGCCAGGGGGTGAAGGAATGTAGGGATCGAGGAGGTCAGCTAGGTACCGGGGGGCCAGGGGGTGAAGGAATGTAGGGATGGAGGAGGTCAGATAGGTACCGGGGGGCCAGGGGGTGAAGGAATGTAGGGATGGAGGAGGTCAGCTAGGTACCGGGGGGCCAGGGGGTGAAGGGATGTAGGGATGGAGGAGGTCAGCTAGGTGCCTCATGTCGTCAACCTGGTTTTCTTGTGCAATTTATTCATTTCCATCTTTTCATTTAAGAGTGTAAAGATTCAATCTAATAACAATTTGATCACAATGACGCCGGCAAAGATTTGATTGATCATAAAGTCTTGCATTTTGACTATGGACTCAGTCTCCAATAAGTAGTAGTAGTAGTTAACAGAATATGCTATTGAAATCATATCAGGGAATTGTTATTATCAAAGACGATAAACTATTTATTTTATATCAATTATACATTTTACAGATCGCCGCAGTTTGGGTTCCCCATTCATACTAATGCATTGTAATATATAACATAACTGGATGTTTTTGTATAGTATAGTTAGGATAACATAGTGACATAAGAGTATAACTGTATATTGAATAGTAGTGTACATAGGACTCATTACCTTTTGTATTTTATCTTAGTACTTTTATCATGTCTATTTTATTTCTATTTTATTTTATTATTTGTATTTTTTGCACAATCAAAGCGGGCATCCTTCATTTCACTATGTCTTGTGTATGTATGTGATTAATAAATCTCGAATATATATTAAAGGAACACGCCAACATTATGGGTAATGTGCTTACAGTCTTCTCCAGATACCAATTTCCTCTCTGTGCATTCAGTAAACCCTGCTGCAAGCTAGCCTAGCTTAGCGCAAATGAAGCACGTACAGACCAGCTAGCTTAGCTGTTGTCCAAAAACACCCCTCTCGGGAGTTTTAAGCTAGCCTAGTGGTAATTTGTTCTAAGATAGGCTAGCCTGTAGCCGGATAGCTTTCTACTCAATGCACAGAGGAAATTGAGTAGAATCAGTCTTCTTGTCTGACTCTGGAGAAGACTGTAAGCGCATTTCCCATAATATTGACGTTTTCTTTTCTTTTATATAAAAAAATTATGTTTTATACTTTCAGTTAAGCTCATGAAGGAGGAGCTTGATAACCTTTTGGATTGCGACTACTTCAATCATCTTCCTCCTCCGCCAAGCAAGACACCAAAAGAAGTGCAGAAGGTGGCTCTGCTGCAAACTACCAGCCTCTCGGGTAAAACATCAACCTTGACGACTCGGGCCTCTTTCTGGGCACAACCTTTGGAGCAGACTTTGAGCCCATTTTGGAAACCTTTTTTGGAAAGATGGAAAAGATACAATGTTGCATGTCCTGGTTTGATATCGATATTGATCATCGTTTAGGAGTTCAGGAAGATGGATGATACAATGTTGCAGGATGTAACGGACAGGATAAAGTACACCGCTTTTCTAGTGTACTGTTCAAATACCAGAAGGTGGATATGTATTATGTATCATGTATATGTATTATCATATCTTCAATTTCCCTCTTTTTCCCCCAGCCTTAATAAAGACAAACACAAATGAAGTTTCCAAAAAAGAGGTAAGAAATATAATTTTGCTCTTAACCCTTTCAATGCCACACGACAGCGGAGCTAATGATGCTAATGATGTAGCATCGCCGTTGGTTGTGTGATAGTAAAGGGCTAACCTTCTGTATTGTCACAGTGAAAGGGTTAACCGGCTGTCGTGTGGCAGTGAAAGGGTTAAAGGAAATGTTTGACTATTTTGGGGAAATTAGTTACTTCGCCGTCTTCCCCGGAGTCGGACTAGATGGGTGCCCTTCTCATCTCTGTACGTGCAGAGTACGCGGAGAGAGAGTCCTGCGGCGCGCTAGCTAGCTTACGCAATGACTGGGAGTGGATACGGGCCATTAGCCTACTGTCTAAATGTAACAAAATAAACTTTCCAACAAATCAAATGGTATGACTTGTGTATTTACCAGGGGTGTAAAAAGTACCCAGAAATTATACTTAAGTGAAAGTATGGGTACCGTCTCAAAAAAAGTATCTGGCTAAATTTGAGTAAAAGTCAAAGTTTCTACTTTGAAATGTACTTAAGTACTAAAAAGTTAAAGTAAAAACTTTTTTTTATTACAAGGGATAGACCAGGGGTCTCAAACTCATTCCATCGTGGGCCAAGTTTTCATTTGATATGAAATTATTCTTCTGAGAGCAGGTGTTTAATCAAAGATCCCCGCTTTCTAGTCTTGCACAAGGACCAATCAGCATGGGTATGGGCGGGTACATTGATGGGAATTTGATTGGCTGTTTTTAAATAAAGTGCGGCCACAGGATTAATAACGTTAGTTCGGCCAAAGAAACAAATATACGAATTAAAATTGCGGACAAAAAATATATATATTATTTTGGAATATTGCAACTATACTACACAAAAACGTGAGTACACAAGTTCAACTCATGTTCAGCCCTATGTTACTCATTAGCACTAAAAGTGATTTTTCTTTATTGTGTATGAAACTTATCTTTCAAAAGAGACCAGGCTTATGCATGTGCTATAAGCATAAAGTATAAAGATAAGCTTTGCAAAAAAAGTATGCAGTCAAGTTCAAGTAAAAAAAAATTGCTACTTTTCTGGGTGCATGTTATGTGGTTAAATTTGGGATATTGCAACCACAGCAGACATTTTAGTACACAAGTTCACGTTCAACTCAAGTTCAGACCTATATGCTACTCTATTTCATTAGCACTAAAAGTGATTTTCCTTTTTTGCATTAGTAACTTCAGAATGTTATCTTTCAAAAGAGACCAGGCTTATGCATGTGCTATAAGCATAATGTATAAAGATAAGCTTTGCAAAAAAAGTATGCAGTCAAGTTCAAGTATAAAAAAAAATTGTCGCTTTTCTGGGTGCATGTTTCCAAGCATATGTTAAAACAATAAAGGCATCTTTGAGTAGAGATTCAAGATTCAAGAGGTTTATTCATCACATACAGTACAGTACACAAGACATAGTGAAATGAAGGTGGCCATGCCCGCTTCGATTGTGCAAAGTATCATTAAGTATCTCGAGGCTGGGGCCAGCATGTCCTCTTTTTTGGAAATCAAAATATGGTCACCCTAGTTAACCCTAACCCTAACTGATCTGGCAGCTTCTCACCAGACTCCACTTGAAGGAGGCCAGCGCTCCTCAGCTTCTCACCAGACTCCACTTGAAGGAGGCCAGCGCTCCTCAGCTTCTCACCAGACTCCACCTGAAGGAGCCCGGCGCTCCTCAGCTTCTCACCAGACTCCACCTGAAGGAGGCCAGCGCTCCTCAGCTTCTCACCACACTCCACCTGAAGGAGGCCGGCGCTCCTCAGCTTCTCACCACACTCCACCTGAAGGAGGCCGGCGCTCCTCAGCTTCTCACCAGACTCCACCTGAAGGAGGCCGGCGCTCCTCAGCGTCTCACCAGACTCCACCTGAAGGAGGCCGGTGCTCCTCAGCGTCTCACCAGACTCCACCTGAAGGAGGCCGGCGCTCCTCAGCGTCTCACCAGACTCCACCTGAAGGAGGCCGGCGCTCCTCACAGCTGGAAGGCGGAGTTCCAGGCCATGAAGGAGCAGGAGCCCCCGGACTCCTGGGACATGGAGTCCTCCTCCGACAGACCGTGCTCCCCTCTGCGCTCCCCTCTGCCCGTCGCCCGCGCTCCCCGGAGAGCAGCGGCCACCTTGATCCCCAAAGCCCCCAGAGCCCCCGGCACCAAGAGGCGTAGCGCTGACGGGAAGCAGGTGAGGCTGTTGAAAACAATAAAGATAAGATGTTTAGGTTTATCTTTTTTTATTGGAAGAATTGGTACATATTTATACATTTCAGTTATCCAAATTATACAACTTCCATTTCCTTCCCCATTCCTATCCCCTAATCCCACCTCACCCCACCCAGTGAGGGCGACGACAAACATACATGTACTTTTTTTTTTTTTTTATAATTAAACATAAATACAGATGTGATAGACAAAGCTACGCAAAAAGAAATAGAAGTCAAATAAAAAATAAAAAATATATATATATATATAAATAGGAAAGATCGTAATATATAATATAAGTAATACTCTCCATTTTAGTAGCGTAATTTCCAGATGGTAAAACAAATAAAATGGAAAGTAAATTTAACACCCTCAGCAGACCACCACAATGCCATCTCCCCAGCCATACGTGGGCTAGCAGTGTCAGGAAGGTAGATGGGGGGGGGGGGGGGGGGGGGGGGTCATGGGGTCCCAAGTTTGGAAGGAGTCATATGGGTTTTGAAATGAGATAGGAAGGGCTGCCATGTTTTGTGGAAGGTATCTGTGTGGCCTTGTGTTGTAAATCTGATTTTCTCTATATGTATAAGAGACATAACATCCCTCATCCAGTGTAAGTGTGAAGGGGGAGTGGCTGCCTTCCAGTTGAATAGGATGAGGCGTCTGGCAATGAGTGAGGCAAAGGCCATGGCATTGGATTGCCCAATAGATATTGCAGCGTTCTCCGGTGTCAGACCAAATAATGCAATAAGAGGGCATGGGTCAACATTCATAAAAAATATGTCTGAATAAGATTTAAAAATGGAAGTCCAGAAAGGGGCCAGTGCTGGACAATGCCAAAACGTATGAATAAGTGAGCCAGGGGCTTGGTGGCACCGGTCGCATGTGGGATCCATGCCAGGATTTATCTTCGCAAGTCTAGTCTTTGACCAATATAGACGGTGGAGGAGCTTGAACTGTATCAGTGAATGGCGGGCACATATTGAAGAAGAGTGTATTCGGGCAAGAGCATTTTCCCATTCTTTGTCTGTAAGTTGATGATTTAGATCGGACTCCCAGTTTTGTCTTATAGCCAATACTGAGGAGGGTAGGGATATGATGTTATATAGTTTAGATATTGAGCCTTTGAAGATAAGATAAGATAAGATAAGATGTTGATGATAATAATTCATAAGATACGATTTCCCTTGGAGAAATTCGGGTGTCAAAGCGGCATGGGGGGGGGGGGATACAGGGCTTCACAGTCGTATATAGATACACTATAAAATATAAGTACAAATATAATCTAAAAGTACAAAACACAAGATAGTCCAGTGATGAGAGTCCAGTGATATGAGTCTCTAGTGCAAAATACAAGATGGTCAGTACGGTGATGTGAGTCTCTTAGTTCTCAAGTCCCGAGTTCTGACAGTCCTATAGTTTAGGGAAACACTTGAGTCATTACATGTCACTGCTATGGAAACCTGTTCTAATCAAAGCCCAATATCCTCTGTCCTCAGAGGAAGAAGTCCAAGACGGAGCAGAGAGCTGTGAGTATCAACCTTTCAGTCGTCCCGTCACCCGAGGACAGGGTTAGGGTTAGGGGAGAGGACGGGTTGTTTTCTGGCTGCTTTAAAACCATATCCTCTGCTCCCATTTCAGGCGCCGCGCCGGGATGCCTCGGTGGAGGTGTTCAACTCCCCTTCTTCCCTGCCCAAGGACCCCGCCCTGAGGAAGCGGCACCTCGAGGACCTGATGGTGAAGATCCACGGCTTGTTCAGCTTCATGCAGGTACAGACCGCTAATCAGTCCCTAACCCTAACCCAGGTACAGACCTCCAGGAAGCTCCACAACATTCAGCTTCATGCAGGTGCAGACCTCCAGGAAGCTCCAGAACATTCAGCTTCATGCAAGTGCAGACTGCTGGGAAGCTCCAGAACATTCTCCTATTAGAATGTATTGTCATCATTTAGCTGAATTTAGCTTTTATCCAAAGCGGCTTACAAGTTCTGTGTCAGCAGGAAGGGTACGACTCTTACAGCTGTGTAACGATGTTCATCAAACGGTGGTGAAACCTGGGTGCTGCAGTGTTGATTGATATTATAGTCGGGAGGCCAGCGAGCAGTGCATTGCAGTAGGCGAGACATGACTGTTGATTGGACAAGGAGTTGGGTGGCTTCTTTTGTCAGGAAGGGGCGGATCCTTCTGACGTTGCTCAGGAGGAATCTGCAGGTCCTGGTTGTTGCAGCGATGTGAGCGGAGAAGTTCAGCTGGTCATCAAGGACCACACCAAGGTTCTTGGCGTTGGGGGACGAGGCCACAGCTACATTCTCCATTGTGATGGAAAGGTCTGTCAGCGGGGAGGATTTGGCCGGCAGGTGAAGCAATTCTGTTTTGCTTAGGTTCAGTTTGAGGTGGTTGGTCGTCATCCAGGCGGAGATGTCGGACAGACGGGCCGAGATTCGCTCAGACATGAATAATTTAGGGGGGAAAGGAAGAGTTGGGTATCATTGGCATAGCAATGATTACGAGAAGGCATGAGACGTGATAATGTTACCCAGAGATTTGGTGTAGAGGGAGAAGAGGAGGGGTCCAAGGGCCGAGCCCTGGGGGACACCAGGGGGCGGGGGGCCGACCGGGTCCCTCTCCACGACACTTGGTAGGAGCGGTCATTGAGGTATGATGTCAGCCATGTCGGCGCAGAGCCAGCCACTCCCATTCCTGCGAGGGACGCGAGGAGGATCTGAGGGTTGACTGTCGAAGGCTGCAGACAGGTCTAGAAGAATCAGGACAGAGAGGCCCTTTGCTTTTAATAATAATACAACTTTATTTGTATAGCACCTTTCATACAGAAACTGCAGCTCAAAGTGCTTCACAACAGAAAAAAGACAAATAAAATAAAAATGTCACATTAGGATCTAACATCCCAACAGGCCACCTTGTTTATGGTTTGATTCAGTTTTAAAAATGGACAATAATAGGAGTAAGATGGAATAAACATAGTAAAATAGTGCAATAAGTAGTAGAATAGACAGGTTTCTACGTGCAGGTTTTGGCGATTAAAGATTCAGACACACTTAGTGGTCAGACATTCCTAGTAGTTGAGCTGTGATGGACCTGTAAGATAACCCTGGCAGAGGGCAGCAGGTCAACCGGGTGACGTGCTGAGAGGTCGGAGATCATTGTGTCTGCTGGCATGCAGGCAGCTTGGAAAGCCTTCCGTCAGCATGTCAGCATGTTCTCTTGTGTCCTGCAGGACTCCCTCCTGGATGGCGAGAGGTCCCCCACAGAGGAGCCCCCTGGACTGGGCCGGCTGGCCTCCGAGTCCTCCCCTCCACTCGGTACCACAGTGACTCATTTGACTTGTTTCAAGGACACATTTGCTTGAAACTAGTTACTATTTATATTTCTTATTTTTGTCGGACCATTGTAGTGTGGAGTTCTCTCTCCTGATTGGATAAAGTGTGAACTGGGTACCAGGAAATGTATTTTCTATTTACTGCAGAGTGGAGGGACTGAGAGACCCATGTTACTGACCAGACACTCTATATCAGTGATGGCTGTTTACTGCAGAGCGGAGGGACTGGGAGACCCATGTTACTGACCAGACACTCTATATCAGTGATAACTGTTTACTACAGAGCAGGAGGGACTGGGAGACCCATGTTACTGACCAGACACTCTATATCAGTGATGGCTGTTTACTGCAGAGTGGAGGGACTGGGAGACCCATGTTACTGACCAGACACTCTATATCAGTGATGACTGTTTACTACAGAGCAGGAGGGACTGGGAGACCCATGTTACTGACCAGACACTCTATATCAGTGATGGCTCTTTACTGCAGAGCGGAGGGACTGGGAGACCCATGTTACTGACCAGACACTCTATATCAGTGATGGCTGTTTACTGCAGAGTGGAGGGACTGGGAGACTCATGTTACTGACCAGACACTATATCAGTGATGCCATTATTTTAACATGTAGACTACTTATTTTATATAAAATAAAATAGAACCCACTTACAGCTCCTTTAA
Source organism: Notolepis coatsorum (assembly GCF_963971535.1). NCBI lineage: Eukaryota > Metazoa > Chordata > Actinopteri > Aulopiformes > Paralepididae > Notolepis > Notolepis coatsorum. The sequence continues at coordinate 17,948,799 of NC_140179.1, read as the reverse complement.
CCGTTTACTATCCTCTTTTCCCTTACCAGCTCAGGAAGAGTCTTCAGATGAAGCGGGAGATCCGAGAGAGTTCCTAGGGGAAGTCAGAGATCCGAGAAGAAGCCCGATCGGGTCTCCCGCCACGACGATGCGTGTAAGATCTTTTCTTTGTTGTCTTTTGATCAATAAAACATGTTCACTTGTGATGATTGATCTCTACTTGAGACTCACTCTGTATTGATCCCGTCCGTCCAGTCCCCCCCGCCGCCGCCCAGGCTCGTGACACGTGACGGCAGTCTGACCAATGGGCAGCCGGCTCTGGAGAACTGTGACCTGGAGACCGCAGAGGACGTCCCCCAGGTGAGGATGCTGCCACCGGTTAGGGTGAGGGTGGGGACCCTGCGCTAGTGCTACCCCTCAGATGTAGGGAGCTGGGATGGGTTAGAGATGATCATCAGAGACGCTGCCCCTCAGATGTAGGGAGCTGGGATGGGTTAGAGATGATCATCAGAGACGCTGCCCCTCAGAGATGTAGGGAGCTAGGATGGGTTAGAGATGATCATCAGAGACGCTGCCCCTCAGATGTAGGGAGCTGGGATGGGTTAGAGATGATCATCAGAGACGCTGCCCCTCAGATGTAGGGAGCTGGGATGGGTTAGAGATGATCATCAGAGACGCTGCCCCTCAGATGTAGGGAGCTGGGATGGGTTAGAGATGATCATCAGAGACGCTGCCCCTCAGAGATGTAGGGAGCTGGGATGGGTTAGAGATGATCCCTGTCTCCGGCTGTCCCTGAGCAACGACCGGAGTGTTAAATGTCCCTTGACTAAGACGGGGAGGACGTGACCCTCTTTGCGCCGCCCCTGTGCCTCAAATAGATTGCTATCAGCTCTATCTTTAATCTTTCAAAATGTTCAGTTGCTATCGCTATTAGCTCTATCTTTAATTTTTCAAAATGTACAGTTGCTATTGCATGCACTCATCTGTGTTCCACTACACACTTGAGTGCATGCTTACCAACTGTCCGTCTGCAACACTACTATCACCAACATCTAAGAAGGGAGATCCCCCCTTGAATGGCCCTTCTAAGGTTTCTCTCCTCCACACTGCCTGTGGAGCTTTTTTCCCTATTGTTAGGTTTTAGTGAGTTTTTCCTTACCTTCACGTGGGGTATGTCTGGGAGTGCTTGCATTCTTTCATTTATTTGCATCCATCTAAAAATGTTTGCACCTTATGGTGTTCTTGTTCTGTTCTTGACTTATTGTTATGTTTTCTTCTTGACTTGTTTAAAGAAGATCTGTACGGCCCATGGGGACATTAACGTGTGTTGTCGGGCCCTATAAATAAATTAGATTTGATTTGATTATGATCATCAGAGACGCTGCCCCTCAGAGATGTAGGGAGCTAGGATGGGTTAGAGATGATCATCAGAGACGCTGCCCCTCAGAGATGTAGGGAGCTGGGATGGGTTAGAGATGATCATCAGAGACGCTGCCCCTCAGAGATGTAGGGAGCTGGGATGGGTTAGAGATGATCATCAGAGACGCTGCCCCTCAGAGATGTAGGGAGCTGGGATGGGTTAGAGATGATCATCAGAGACGCTGCCCCTCAGAGATGTAGGGAGCTGGGATGGGTTAGAGATGATCATCAGAGACGCTGCCCCTCAGAGATGTAGGGAGCTAGGATGGGTTAGAGATGATCATCAGAGACGCTGCCCCTCAGAGATGTAGGGAGCTGGGATGGGTTAGAGATGATCATCAGAGACGCTGCCCCTCAGAGATGTAGGGAGCTAGGATGGGTTAGAGATGATCATCAGAGACGCTGCCCCTCAGAGATGTAGGGAGCTAGGATGGGTTAGAGATGATCATCAGAGACGCTGCCCCTCAGAGATGTAGGGAGCTAGGATGGGTTAGGGTGAGGACCCCGCGCTGCCCGTCAGAGATGTAGGGAGCTGGGATGGGTTAGAGGGTGAGGACCCTGCGCTGCCTGTCAGAGATGTAGGGAGCTGGGATGGGTTAGAGGGTGAGGACCCTGCGCTGCCTGTCAGAGATGTAGGGAGCTGGGATGGGTTAGAGGGAGCTGGGATGGGGTAGGGTTAGGGATGGGTACCGAATTCGGTACTTTTGAGGTACTGAACCAAAACACGTCGGTACTACCGAGTATCGAATCAAGTGAGATACCGAAAAAAAAAACTGTCTAGGGTGCGGACCCCGCGCTGCCTGTCAGAGATGTAGGGAGCTGGGATGGGTTAGAGTGAGGACCCCGTGCTGCCTGTCAGAGATGTAGGGAGCTGGGATGGGTGAGGGTGAGGACCCCGCGCTGCCCCTCAGATATGTAGGGAGCTGGGATGGGTGAGGGTGAGGACCCCGCGCTGCCCCTCAGATATGTAGGGAGCTGGGATGGGTGAGGGTGAGGACCCTGCGCTGCCCCTCAGAGATGTAGGGAGCTGGGATGGGTGAGGGTGAGGACCCTGCGCTACCCCTCAGAGATGTAGGGAGCTGGGATGGGTGAGGGTGAGGACCCTGCGCTACCCCTCAGAGATGTAGGGAGCTGGGATGGGTGAGGGTGAGGACCCTGCGCTGCCCGTCAGATGTAGGGAGCTGGGATGGGTTAGGGCAGTGCTTCTCAAACTTTTTCTGTCAGGCCCCCCTTTGGCGGACCAAAATATTTTGGGCCCCCCCTCGCCCCAACAAAATAGTCATGAAATGGGCCATGTTTAAATTTATTGAAATAACACCAATATCGTGACATTTCAAATTGGCCCTATATTTTGTTTTCAGAGCTGTCATGGATGAAAAGCCAGCTTCACACAGATACTGTATGTTGTGCTGAATGGTATCAACACCTTAACTGCTGCATCATGAGATACTTGGTGGGCCATGAGATGCTCAGATGTAGGGAGCTGGGATGGCTAGCGGTAAAGAGGCTGGCCAGTAACCCAAAGGTTGCTGATTCGATCCCCGCCATTGACGGGAGGGTGCATTCCAGCTGTGAGCTGGTGATTGACTGGTGGCTGGTATTACACCTACAGTGCGCATCGTCCTGCCTAAATGACCTTGAGCAAGGCACTGTGGGCGACCCGGCACTCTGACCTCTCTGAGGACTGTGTGTATCTAGGAGGGATGTGAGGACTCTGTGTAACTAGGAGGGATATGAGGAATGTGTATGTGTGTAACTAGGAGGGATATGAGGACTGTGTGTAACTAGGAGGGATATGAGGAATGTGTGTGTGTAACTAGGAGGGATATGAGGACTGTGTGTAACTAGGAGGGATATGAGGACTGTGTGTAACTAGGAGGGATATGAGGACTGTGTGTAACTAGGAGGGGTATGAGGACTGTGTGTAACTAGGAGGGATATGAGGACTGTGTGTAACTAGGAGGGATGTGAGGACTCTGTGTAACTAGGAGGGATATGAGGACTGTGTGTAACTAGGAGGGATATGAGGACTGTGTAACTAGGAGGGATGTGAGGAATGTGTAACTAGGAGGGATATGAGGAATGTGTAACTAGGAGGGATATGAGGACTGTGTGTAACTAGGAGGGATATGAGGACTGTATGTGTGTAACTAGGAGGGATATGAGGACTGTGTGTAACTAGGAGGGATATGAGGACTGTGTGTAATTAGGAGGGATATGAGGAATGTGTAACTAGGAGGGATATGAGGACTGTGTGTAACTAGGAGGGATATGACTAGGAATGTGTAACTAGGAGGGATATGACTAGGAATGTGTAACTAGGAGGGATATGAGGACTGTGTGTAACTAGGAGGGATATGAGGACTGTGTGTAACTAGGAGGGATATGAGGACTGTGTGTATGCTGGCACGTTGGAACTTTAAATCGGTAGGGGGTGCGGCCTTTGATTTTTTTTTTTTTTTTTTTGCGCAATGGAGAAAAGTCGGGACACATTTCCTTTAGTCTAGCCTGTGTTGCTGGCCCCGTCAAAACGGAATCCTATCAGCCTCCATGGGCAGGTCGAGGCGTAAAAGAATGTCTTTTATACACAAAAACAGTGTCTCGGCTGTTGGGTCTGGGCCGGGCATTGTAAAAACCCCAAAAGAAGTTCTGAGCTTCCAAGTTGTCATCGGCGAACTGTATATTACACGAGAATTGTTCTTTTCCAGTGACATCATTGGTTCCGTCAGCGCTCAAGCCAAATAATGGTCTTTTGGATGCTTTGCCTCTAATTTGTTGCTGAATATCATGGGCAAACGGCTGTAAGATTTCATTTTGGATGTTGTCTCACATCCAGTTGTCTCTCTTTTGGAGCCAATTCTTCAACTCGGGATCAGACTCGGTGCACACTCTTTCCATCATCAGCTGCCATAACACCCCATCCCTATTTGCATCACCCCTCAGTGGAAGCCCCTGGCGCCCGAGGGGGGGTATAGGCAGTGGTGCAGTCGTAATATCCGAACTGCCTGGACGCCACGTGCACGCGCATACATGTTCCCTCGCTTGCGCACAGAACAGATTATTATTATGCATAATTAGTAGGAAACATGTTTGTATAGGAAATTAACTTAAACTAGAAAAGTAAATACAAACTAAATTAACAATGTAACTTAGTTTACAGAAGGACAGTTTCCTTCTGAAGCACAACTTAATGTCTCAATTTGTCTCATCCTTCCAGTCGGGACCATTTGTCACATAGTGAGAGCTCCACAGATCAACCCCCACAGGGCTTGTATTTTGGTTTGGCTCTTCTCGTTCTTTGTTATGCTATCGGTATCCTATTATTATGCAAAGTCTAGGTGATGGATAAGTGCCGGCCGCCGGGTACTTGGCGCACGGCGCGACGAGTCCAGTGAAAATTGTGAACTCATTTTTGTGTGCTCGCGCATGCACATCCGTGCACGATTGCGCGCACTTCTGCTCAGCGAACTTCTAGGACGGCGTGTTACCGGGTGGTACCACCACTGCATCCCTCGGTATAGGGGAACAGACTCAGTTAACTCTTCAATACCTGAGGCTGAACCTGTCGTCTCTGTCTCTCTCTGACGTTTATCAGATTTAGTGGGACTGTCACTGGGACCGGCGGGACGTTTAGAAAAGAAATCTGATGTTTCTTTTCTGAGAGTGAGACATTCTGTGCTAGCAAAGTCTGACTACTAGCTAAAATCGACTGACTGCGCAAGCACTGTATCACAGTATAGCTCAGTGGTTCGTGGCGCGTGGGAAGGGCGGGAGACGGGAGGTGAATACAATTAGTTGTTTCACCTGTCATTCAATCAGTCTGTGACGGTCTGTCATCACTCGAAAATCTACTCTGCTGCAATCTTGTCGGTTTTACACGTATGATTGTGTACGTACAGTAGTGTAATGAATGAATGAAAACTTTATTTAACAGATTGGAGAATGGCTACAATACAGTACGGCTCAATACACATAATATTAAAATGGTGACGTGCTTTGAGCAGGATAAACTTATAATATACAGTGTTACAGTTATACAGTTACAGTATATAATATATAAATACTGTCATAAAAAAAATGATGTTTAATTTTTTCTTTTTTTTATTCTTTGAAATAATCTTGACTGCTGCCGCACCCTCCTCCCCCCCCCTCCCCCCCTTCCAACGTGCCTGTGTGTATGTGTAACTAGGAGGGATATGAGGACTAGGGATGCCCTGATCGATCGGCCACCGATCGGTATTGGCCGATACTCAGTATAAATATGCAATCTGTGAATTCCGATAATGAGTCATATTCGCCGATCGCGGAAACCGATCAAGCGAAGCTCTCACTCGCTGTCTGTCTCAGACACACACGACCTGCAAACTGCCGCTGCTCCTCCTCCCTAGCCCCGCCCGCCCCCGTGTAGAGTTTGTAAACAAAGAGGACTGAGAGGCGGCTCCTCTGCTCGAGTCTGTAGTGCATTCGACCTGCGCTAACGTTAGCTACCTAGCTATCGTTACTGTTTAAACAAAATTACCCAGTCAACTATTCACGTTTAGTAGGCATTGTCTAACGGTATTTAGCCGGCTAGCTACCGATAGCTCCTGATATCAACAAATGATCCAGAAAGTCTAGTAGTCCATGTTCATACCTCCGTTAGCTTGCGTTAGCTTGCGTTAGCTGACGTTAGTTTACTGTTCAAAACTAAATGTCCCATTGAACTAAAGTTCTGTCTTAACGTCATCTAGCCGGCTAGCAGTAGCTACAGATAGCTCTTGATATCAATGTCTTATAACATGGATTTAATGCGTATTCGAGCTGAGGGCTTGCTGAATGTGAAATGACCAAACGTTACCAATAGGGTCCCGCTGCAGCGCCGGAGAATCCTTTTTGGAGCTGGAGGCTACTACACAGACAGTGGAGCTGTTTGCAGATAGCGAGCATTTTGACTTGTTGCGTGGTGGCGATGTCTCGCAGATAATACAAGTACAAGTCTAATTATATAATATATATATTAAAAAAAAAAAAAAAATGTATATAACAATTTTTAATTTCTTTTTAATCAAAAACAATCGGTATCGGCCGATATGGCTCACGACGATCGGTGACTGTGTGTACCTAGGAGGGATATGAGGACTGTGTAACTAGGAGGGATATGAGGACTGTATGTGTAACTAGGAGGGATATGAGGACCGTGTATCTAGGAGAGATATGAGGACTGTGTATCTAGGAGGGATATGAGGACTGTGTAACTAGGAGGGATATGAGGACTGTATGTGTAACTAGTCGATTGTTAATTTTCAAATATTCTTTGCAATATATCGGATATCATTTTGAGACATTTTGGTTCATATCAGATGACCGTATCGTGGCACACAATCTGATAATTTGTTCATTACACGATCGTGTTGAAAGACGATTGAAGATATTGAATTGCTACTTCATTCCTTTTTCCCCTTCTCTCTCCCCCTGCTCCTAATTTATAGTATATTTTAAAGGTATTTTTTTGTTTGTTAAAATAATGGCTCTACACTCCGACAGCCATCACTGATACAGAGTTCAGTACCACACCCAGTGCCTCCGCTCTGCATTAAACTATTTTAATTTGAACACATTTTCTTGTACTTTTTTTTGTCCAAACAGGAGAGAGAAACCTAGATATTAGACTTATTTCAAAAGTCCTGCCAAGCCAGATTTGTTTACTTGTTTAAAGCACATCTTTATTTATTTATTTATTTTTTCACTTTTTCTCCCATCCCAATTTAGTCGTCGTGTCAATTCCCCCCTCCCCTACCTGATCATTGCTCGCATGTGCCCCCCACTGGTCGGACGTAGGGAGGGTTGATAGATACTATCACATGTCCCCTCCGATACATGCAGAGTCAGCCAGCCACTTCTTTTCACCTGCCAGCGCGGACTCTCATTGGTGAGGTGTAACGTGTGGGAGGCTCACACTACCCTCACCATCTCTCTCCCTCGCTGTGCAGGCGCCCTGACCGACCTGTAGGAGACCAGATTACCACCCACCGGCTTCCCTCCCGCTGACTCAGCCAATTGAGCCAGTATGACGGCCGGCCAAGCCGGAGGCAACGCCGACAGCCGGATTCGATACCAGTGTCTCTTGCGTTGGTGACGAGCACTTAGTCCGCTGCGCCACCCAGCCGCCCAAGCACATCTTTTCTTAAGGTTTTTATAATTTGTCTGACCATTTTATTTCCGTGTGGAGTTCTCTCTCCTGATTGGATGAAGTAGGAATGGGATACCAGGAAATGTACAGTATTTTACTGAGGAGGGACTGGGAGACCCATGTTACTGACCAGAACCAGACACTACAGTATATCAGTGATGGCTGTCTGAATGTAAACCACTTAGTTGAACATGTAGACCACTTATTTGAACATGTAGACCACTTATTTGAACATGTAGACCACTTATTTGAACATATAGACCACTTATTCTCACACAAAAGAAAAACGTACAGCACCTTTTTTAAAGAGAGATCCGTTGTTGTTCCCAGGAGCCCCTGCAGCTGTCCGCCGGCGAGGCCTCCCCCGCTCCTCCGCTGTATTGCAGGGACTCCACCGTCTCAGTCAGCCTGGAGGAGACCAGCGGTCCTCGGGTGAGCAGACCTCCCTGCCTGCCTGCCAGCCAGTGTTTGGGAGAATATTACTTCTACATTAGGTCATTCAGCTGAACCCTTTTATCCAAAGCGACTTAAATGTTCTGTACGACAGTGGGATGGGTACAACACTTACAGCGGAGTAACAATCAAACGGTGTTGAAACTTGGGTACTGCAGTCTTGAGTACATGGTAGTAGACATATTGGTATAGTAGGTAGTAATATAGACAAGAAGAGTATTTAGTGGAAGAGTGCATGATAGTAGAAGACGGTAATGAGGTTAGTCGTTTCCTTCTTTCATTTCAGATATTGATTGAAGAAGTGTGTTTTTAGTCTACGGTGAAAGATTGGTCGAGTTTCGGCTCCCAACTGTGGTGGGAAGTTTGTTCCACCATTGTGGACCGAGAATAGGCGACTTCTCTTTGATGACCCTCCCGGAGCTCGGATAGGAGTGGGTCTGAGGCGGCCAGAAGATGCAGAGCGTAGGGGTCTTGAGGGTGTGTAGTTAGAAGATGCAGAGCGTAGGGGTCTTGAGGATGTGTAGTAGGGCTGTCCCCGACTAAGGATTTGGATGGTCGACTAGGATTGGCCAAAATTTGCTGTTAGTCTACTATTGGTCGACTTAAAAAATAAAAATAAAATAAAAAGTATAATATATATATATATATATATATATATTTTTTTTTTTTTATCATTCCATTTGGGCTGTGGGGGGTGCTTAATGTCTGAAGGAGTCTACTGAAGGCTTCTTGTGCTTTGCAAAAGCATGCAATTGGTCCACTGATGGATACATCTTGATATTTGTCTAGTCTAGTGTGTTCATTAGATGGGTGAAATCCTCTTTCTGTGCCTGTTTTCGTAGGCAGTTAGCCTCTGGTATGCGTGCCATTAGCGTTAGCCATGCTTCTAGGCCTCTTTTCTTTTGGAAAGAATGATAAAAAAAATATTATTATTATTATATATATTTTTTTATTATATTCGACTAAGAGGTTGGCCAGTCGACTACGGCTCCTTTCGACAGATTAGTCGACTAATCGATTAATAGGGGTCAGCCCTAGTTAGAAGATGCAGAGTGTAGGGCTCTTGAGGGTGTGTAGTTAGAACAGGGGTCAGCAACCTTTACTATCAAAAGAGCCACTTTTCCCCCGTCCCACAAAATAAAATGCTCAGGGAGCCGCACAACCTATTTACCCTTAAAATGATGATAACAGTGTATAACATTTTATATATCCCCAAGCATACCCCACAATTGCATACCCAAAGTAATTTGCGATTTATTATACTTTATACTTATAGCACACAGTTTGTTGCATTAACCCATTCTCTGCCACCACTTTGATCATCCTAAACCATCCTCTGCCAGCGCTATTTGTCTATGGAGATGTTCACCTTCTTTGCAGGGCTATAACTTTTTAAATTGTATTGCTAAATTGACATTACTATGGCCGATTCAACATCAATTATCTGTCATTCCGGATGTAGGAACATTTAACTTTTTCATTCACACATTCATACTAAAATACCGTCTAGAGCAGGGGTCTGCAATTAGGTTTGCCCACGGGCCAAATGTTCCCCAAGCCATTGTGTGGCGGGCCAATGATAGTGATTTTTTTTAACTCTGTCAAAAAAAACGACATATACATGTTTGCACTGTCTTTTTTCTATTATAAAGTGCCTCTCACACAGTGCATAACACATGAACAGATCAGTAATTTGATTTTAATGCAGGTGCTCGCATTATAAATCGAATGTATTATTATTAGTATAACACATGAACAGATCAGTAGGGTGCATTTGATTTGAAGCACCACGGCAGGTGTATTTAACATTGAATGTATTATTATTATTATAACACATGAACAGATCAGTAGGGTGCATTTGATTTGAAGCACCATGGCGGGTGTATTATACATCGAATGTATTATTATTATTAAAACGCAACACTCACCATAATGCAGGCATCCCTGCCCTGGGCTTATTATTGTTTTTGCTTCGGTCCTCCAAAATCCATGCTCATGTTTGAAACATGTCAAATGTCCACTCTCATTGAATGCCCATCCAATGTCCACCCAACTTGAACACAGTTGCTTGCTTCATTGCCTCGTGTTGCCATGTCAACACACGAGAGTCACCGGTTGCTTATTATTGTTTCGGTCCTCCAAAAGCCAATGTTTGAAACATGTCAAAGTTAAGTATGACTCCTGTTTATTAAAAGAAGCTTTATAGGTTGTAGGCTCCTCTTCTGGCTCATCAGTTGGTATTTCCCCGCTGCAAAGAAGTTATCCAAAGACGTTTGTTTTGTTTTTGCAAACGTTCGCGCGCATGATGGCATCCCAAACGCGGAAGTGATAAGTGAAATTCCATTGATTCTCCCAGTCCATGTGACCATTTCTAGCATTTCAATTGGCTATAGTGACAGCCATAGATATGATGAATAGATATATACAGCTTCACAAAGACACTCTGGCGTCACGACGAGTGAATATTTCCTGCGCGTAAAATAAACATATTCTCAAAATAACCTGACGGGGCAGAAATGATTGCTGGCGGGCCCATTTCGGCCCACGGGCCGCCTATTGCCGATCCCTGGTCTAGAGTATAAATATGTTTTTATCGTTTTCTGCAGTATTTCATAGAACGTGAGATATAGGCATAAATGCATATATTAGATTATCAAATGCAGTTTGATACCGATCCATGCCATATTAAAAAATTCAACTGTACATGGTCCTAAACGTCATGACTGATCATCTGCGGGTGAACGGAGGGGGGGGGGGGGGGGGTCGTTTATAATTCAATGACCGACGTTAAATGATTTATGTAGTATGGGTGATATATTGATCAGAGCAGTTTGTATCGAAAATGATAAAGAAAAACGCTGAAACTCACCCCAGTCTCCTCGTAGCGTTGGGCGATGAGAGTGGAGCAAACGGATCCCAATTATGGGATGTTGATCGATGCAATCCATTTCCGGCTTGTATATTACTAATACACGTCCAAATCATGTTGATTATTGAGTTATGGCAAAGATCCATATCGACAGTGTCTGTATTGAGCCCCGGGACGATAAACGAGTGGCCGGATGAAAATAGCGGACGGACCGAGCTCCAATGGGCACTTCCGGTTTGGCAACTCGCCGATCGGCCACCAGGTGGCGGTATTGAAGCGTTGCAAAGTTGTGATGGCTCAGACAGCATCAGCCAAGACTCCGTGGGTGAAATATGAATACCATGACGAAAATATGAAATATTGATCTCAAACACGCCTTACGGCGTGATTGGCAGACAACGCATGGCGGAGAAACCCGCCTTAACACGTGATTGGCGGAGAATGGGTTAATGGGATTATAAAGCAATAAAAAGAAAAATTTAGACTTTTTATTGCTGTTTTTACCTGTTATAACAAAGGAAAACCTCAAACTCTTATGAAGAGGAGAAAAAATACTGGCTGTGTAGACCTATTTTTAAATAAAACACAGAAGAGGAGACAAAACACTGGTGTCTGTAGACCGACTTTGAAATAAAACCCTGAACTATTCAGGTATATTTGAGTCCTTCCCTTATTTGTGGAACATTTATAAAATAAAAAGTAGTCCACTTTGAAAAAAGACTACCATGTGTAGAGCTACTTTGAAATAAAACACAGAAAAGGAGAAAAAACACTGGCATCTGTAGACCTACTTTGAAATAAAACCCTGAACTATGCAGCTCTATTAGAGTCCTTCCCTTATTTGTGGAACATTTTCTCAAATTTCGCACCACATATCGGGCATACAGGTAAGCCTTTTGTTGACTAAATATCTTAGTTGATGAAATATTTTTTAGTGTCACAGTATGACATCGATCTCCAAAATAAAAAAAATAATAAAAAAAAGTTACAAATTATTATAATTTTTTGGCCAGGGAGCCGCAGCTGATTGGCTAAAGAGCCGCATGCGGCCTCGGAGCCGCAGGTTGCCGACCCCTGAGTTAGAAGATGCAGAGTGTAGGGGTCTTGAGGGTGTGTAGTTATAAGATGCAGAGCGTAGGGGTATTGAGGGTGTGTAGTTAGAAGATGCAGAGCGTAGGGGTCTTGAGGGTGTGTAGTTAGAAGATGCAGAGTGTAGGGGTCTTGAGGATGTGTAGTTAGAAGATGCAGAACGTAGGGGTCTTGAGGGTGTGTAGTTAGAAGATGCAGAGCGTAGGGGTCTTGAGGGTGTTTAGTTAGAAGATGCAGAGCGTAGGGCTCTTGAGGGTGTGTAGTTGGAAGATGCAGAGCGTAGGGGTCTTGAGGGTGTCTGTGTCCCCAGCAGGCCATGTGAGCGGCGCGTGAGCGGAGCGGGCGGTTTTGACGTGAGCGACTGAGTGGGTTTTAAAATGGGTCGGCGCGACGTCCGGAGCGAGAGTTTTCCTCCGCTCCAATCCACTCCGGGCCGCTCACAGTGGTTTAACACTGATGTAATATACATGTAGTACAATGCCAAAGCAACAGATGGCGATGTACAAACATGAAGGCCATTTTCAACCAATGAGAAGGGTGAACAGTCACTCACATCCTGTTAGAAAAAGTATATGACGCCATTGTTGTTGTCGTTAGCTTACATGCTAACGTTAATGGCAGCGACCATAGCATTGTGGCTAGGCTAGCTATCATCGCTTAGTAGAGCTATAAACAACGTTATTTAACATTGCAGAATGGGTACAATTACAATACGGCTCAATACAAACAATTGTTAAGTGGCCCAGGGGGTGTAGACTGTTGTAGTTTGGTCAAATCAAGCAAATTTACATCATGCTCCAATTTTTTTTTTTTTAAATCTGCCGAGTGATGTGGAGCGGGGACCGGGGAGAGCTCGATTCAAGGTGAGCGACTTGGGGGCGGGGTCAACATGAGCGATTAGCGGAGCGGAACAAGCCGTCTAGAGCGTAGAGCGGATTTCTCGCCCGCGCCGATCCGCTCACGGGCCCTGGTCCCCAGTGGAAAAAACGAGTCTCTGGAACAGACGTATCCGTTTATGTACTTGTGTCAAGTAAAAATACTTTGTCGCCACCATTATGGGAAATACGCTTACCATCTTCTCCGGAATCAGACAAAAGATGGATACCAATTTTCTCTCCGTACGTTCAGTAGAAAACGATCCCGCTGCAAGCTAGCCTAATTTAGCACAAATTAATGGAAGCGGTTACAAGCCTAGCTTAACCTCTTAACACTTTGATTACCAGCCATGCGGTCCACCTTACCCCCGTTAAATGCCACCACCCACTTCAATGATAGCGTTGTGAACGCATAATCTCTGTCTTAAATTATGGCTGTGTCTAATCTGCCCGTCGCTTATCAATGACTTGTTTGCAGTCAACATTGTCGAAACGGATTGTTTTTTAATCGCTTCATTTCCGTTTTATAGCATTTTGAAAAGCCCTCGTTTTCAAGGAAAATATAAAGATTCCGTGATAAACTGCATTTACTGGAATATTCTGGCATACACAAACGTTGTAATTTTTCGGTCTATTTATGAATCGTTTTCAAATAAACGCTAGATGATCGATATTATATGTGTACTTATGCACGCTATAGAAGTTGGCTGAAATATCGATTATCTCATTTCCTGATCTCGCACACACACACACACACGCATAGGGCAAACGCTGATATATAGGTGAAAATAGCTCTGATTATCCTAAGACTGGTAAAATAAATTCCTTATCCAAAAAGATTATTCCAATTCCTGATCGCCATTCCAAATATCGATCGCGTTTATTGATTCAGTGTTGGGTACTGTAAATACATAATCCACGCGTTTTCCGGGCCGGCGATCACTTGGTCTCTTCAGTTGGCTTGACGGAAAAGTAAAATGAGGAAACTGCCCCCCCCCAAAAATTGCCAGGCCTAATGCGAGCCTGGGAAGTCTTGTGCTTTGTAACGTGGCTTCATGTTTTCATCCACTGAGGCTCCACATGCTTGTTTGGTTGAGGTCTGAACTCGCAAATTGCCCATAAATATCGTTTGTGGGTATTGTCCAGTTGTTGCTGTATGTTTTTATCTGCCCAAAATTCAAGCAAGCATGAAAGCATTACAGTAACGACGTGTGTGTCAGCAAGTTGATACAGAAGCCTCTCCTGTGTTTTGGTAGAAGCTCGTACACCACGCCCCCCACTCCCACTGGCGCGCACCCGAGACCACCTATTTCTGTGGTCCAGGTTTGGAGCGAATCAGCGTCCCGGGGGACGGGGGGGGGGAGCGTTCTCAGTAGAATTAATGAATGAATGACACACCCTTTTCTGGTGCGATCCGGCTCTGATTCGACCCCGAATGGTGAGTGAGAAAGCACCCTTAGGCTGACAGGGCTCATACCAAGGGCTGACAGTTTGTTAAAAAGAAGGCTGTGGTTGACGGTGTCAAAAGCCTTTTGAAGGTCAATTAAAATCATACCACAGACAGTTTGCCAGCATCCATTTCAGCTCTGATCAAATCAGTTAAAAAAAGTAAACAAGAATCGGTGGAATGTGATTTCCTAAAACCTGATTGAAATTTATATAATAATGTACTTATAGCACATGCATGAGCCTGGTCTCTTTTGAAAGATAACATTCTAAAGTTACTAATTCAAAAAAGGAGATTTTTAGTGCTAATGAAAGAGTAAAAGTAATAGGTTTGAACTTGTGTACTCACATTTTTCTTTAGTGGTTGCAAGATTCCATATTCCATTATTCCAGCATTGAGGAATGAGCTGGAAAACACTGCAGTTAAGGTCCAGGTACATGGTCCAAATTTCATAAGAATCCATTCAGAAAATCCATTTTGGCCATCCACCTCGGTGCGTTCTGAAGTCTGTCACAACTCATGTTCGCTCGTCAACTTTCACCTACTTCCTATATTCGCACCCCCCATGTGGGCTATCGTTGGAAGCAGACACTCGTTGGCTACAATGCTGACCAATAATTTTCGCCATCAGCGGTGATTGGTCAGTTCTCAATCGTATACTGTCCGACGTTGACGCGTGGTTTGTAAAAAGACGCTCCCCTGACATATCGTCATGTAACTCGAGAAGTGAGGCACGGAATTGGTCGAGTGAGGTGGCGTTCAAATTGCGGAAAATTGATGTTTAGAACGGTATATTATATGTTCGGCGAAAAATGCAGCCCCCTTTACGTACCGGTTCGTGGTAAGAGGTTAAAACCCCGGGAGGCCACTTTTTGGCCAACAGCTAGCCTAGCTGATTCCGCTTCCATTAATTTGTGCTAAGCTAGGCTAGCATGCAGCCGGATAGCTTTCTACTGAAAGTACGGAGAGGAAATTGGTATCAATCTTCTTGTCTGACTCTAGAGAAGATGGTGAGCGCATTTCCCATAATGTTGGTGTGTTCCTTTTTAATGTAATTCTTCCATGTCCCGTAGACCCCCATCACTCAGTCAAGGAAGCAGTCGCCTGCCCCTCGCTCCCCTAGTCCGCCTCAGACTCAGGACTTCTCTACACCTCCTCCCCAGGCTCAGGACTTCTCTACACCTCCTCCCCAGGCTCAGGACTTCTCTACACCTCCTCCCCAGGCTCAGGACTTCTCTACACCTCCTCCCCAGGCTCGGGACTTCTCTACACCTCCTCCCCAGGCTCAGGACTTCTCTACACCTCCTTCCCAGACAAAGGACTTCTCTACACCTCCTCCCCAGGCTCAGGACTTCTCTACACCTCCTCCCCAGGCTCAGGACTTCTCTACACCTCCTCCCCAGGCTCAGGACTTCTCTACACCTCCTCCCCAGGCTCAGGACTTCTCTACACCTCCTCCCCAGGCTCAGGACTTCTCTACACCTCCTCCCCAGGCTCAGGACTTCTCTACACCTCCTCTCCAGGCTCAGGACTTCTCTACACCTCTCCAGGCTCAGGACTTCTCTACACCTCTCCAGGCTCAGGACTTCTCTACACCTCCTAGCAGACGGTCCCTCACCATAGTACCCCCTGCACCCTTTCAAAACATGCACTCAGTAAGTACATCTTATTTCCCCCTCATAGAATCTTCACTCGAGATGGTCTGAGATTGTCCTGGAAACTCTGGCTGTAAATTGTGTGGCATGCCAGAACTTCTGTATGCAGCGTACTGACCCGGTAGATGCTAGGTGGGGGCGATGCTTGGGAGGTAGAGCAGAACTTCTGTATGCAGCGTACTGACCCGGTAGATGCTAGGTGGGGGCGATGCTTGGGAGGTAGAGCAGAACTTCTGTATGCAGCGTACTGACCCGGTAGATGCTAGGTGGGGGCGATGCTTGGGAGGTAGAGCAGAACTTCTGTATGCAGCGTACTGACCCGGTAGATGCTAGGTGGGGGACGATGCTTGGGAGGTAGAGCAGAACTTCTGTATGCAGCATACTGACCCGGTAGATGCTAGGTGGGGGACGATGCTTGGGAGGTAGAGCAGAACTTCTGTATGCAGAGTACTGACCCTGTAGATGCTAGGTGGGGGGCGATGCTTGGGAGGTAGAGCAGAACTTCTGTATGCAGCTTACTGACCCGGTAGATGCTAGGTGGGGGGCGACAGTGAGGTGTTTTGGGTCTTCCTGGTTTTTAATTGATTGAAAAGCCTCCATGTTGATTTCAGATCTGCCATCTCCAGTATGAGGCTCTCTTCCTGAAAGGAAGGGTCAGTCGGAGCACTACCCACAGTCTTCTTGGTCAGGGATGGTGTCCTCACCTGTTGATGTGATTTCACCTTCCATTGAGTTGTAGACCTGACTGTTCCTTTTTGCTCGTCTGGTCCTTCCTTGTCATCTGTTTCTATGTGTAGCAGTCAGTTTTTTCTGGCAATTCTGACAACTCATCCTCTTGTTACAGTTTATACTGAGATGTCCCTTGGTGAGACAACTAAAACAAAGTCCATTCACTTTTAAGAACTCTATTTTCTCCAGATGTTTCTGAGCTCTTATCTTCTTGCAGGCTTCAAGTGAATGTTCGCCTGCACAGTATAAACATGGGAGTTCTAAAGGCCTCAGAGCCATCTGCCTTGGGTCCCACATCACTGACTGTAGACTGTTTGTTTGTGGCTGGTGTCACTGTCGTGACAAAGCTGCTTCTCTCCTTAGCCGGTGCAGCCGATGTTCCTGCTCGTGTTTGCCATTCAGAGGCTGCAGTCTTGAGGTACCTTGGGGAAGCTCTGTCAGGACCATAATCCTGAATATTGCCAAACAATGGGTCGGCAGCGATTTTGGCTTGTTTCTCCAGATAAGTCACAAGATCCTTGAATTGGGCTCTTTGCTTAGTGCGCTCCTGGATATCGTAAGCCGTTGACCTCCACCTTTCTCTGATCCTAAAGGGTATCTTGGATAAGATCAGTCTCAGATTAGATGGATTATCCAGCTCATCCATATAGTGAAGCTCCTGCATTGCATTACTGCATCCTCTCAGATAGATGGCATAGGCGTGCAAAGCTTGACTATCCTCCGGTTTGATGCTGGACCAGTCCAAGGCTTTCTTTATGTATGCATTTGTGATCCTTATTTCATCTCCAAAATTCTCTTTGAGCAGTCTTTTAGCTTCCACATCCTGCGGAGGCATGTGTAGGCAGCTCCGCACAAGATCTTTAGGCTGATCTGTTGTGTACTGTTCCAAAAAGTAGAGTCTATCTTGATCACTTGTGGTTCTGTCTTCAATGCCGTACTCGAAAGCTTGCATGAATGATCTAAAGTTCAGAGGATCTCCGTCAAACATGGGAATCTCCCTGGTTGGGAGTAGCGCCAGGTTCTGTTGTGTGACAAGTATATCCGTAATGTCTCATTCTGTCTTGCCATGACATTTGATAGAACCTGGTTTGTTTGGTTTTGACCCTGTTGTCCTGCTGTAACTCCAGATGGTTGTAGCTGAAGCTGTACAGGGTGCTGAAGCTGATATTGTGCAGGTGGTTGTTGCCGAGGTTGTGGCTGTACATGTGGCTGTGTCTGATATTGTACATGTGGCTGATATTGTACATGTGGCTGATATTGTACATGTGGCTGATATTGTACATGTGGCTGTGGCTGATATTGTACATGTGGCTGATATTGTACATGTGGTTGTGGGCCTGATATTGTACATGTGGCTGTGGCTGATATTGTACATGTGGTTGTGGCTGATATTGTACATGTGGCTGTGTCTGATATTGTATATGTGGCTGATATTGTACAGGTGGCTGTGGCTGATATTGTACATGTGGCTGATATTGTACATGTGGCTGTGGCTGATATTGTACATGTGGCTGATATTGTACATGTGGCTGATATTGTACATGTGGCTGATATTGTACATGTGGCTGATATTGTACATGTGGCTGTGGCTGATATTGTACAGGTGGTTGTGGCTGATATTGTACATGTGGTTGTGGCTGATATTGTACAGGTGGTTGTGGCTGATATTGTACAGGTGGTTGTGGCTGTACATATGGTAGTCTGGGTCTCACTACTTGTGGAGGCCTCTGTGTTTGTTGTTGAGGTTGCTGCTGTGAAGGTTGCAGAGTTTGTTGCTGTGTAGGTTGTTGTTGCTGTAAAGGTTGTTGAGGTGTCTGTGCCCATGCATACTGGTCCAAGATCTGTCTTTGAACAGGGATTTTTGGAACAGCATTTATGGATGCATACTAGGCTTGGGCGGTATGACGGTATTACGGTATACCAGGGTTTTTCAAAATCCCGTTGGTCTGATTTTCAATACCGTGACGTCACAGACTGTGCGCCATGCGACGTTATTATAGTGTGTTCCTGTGGGTCGCCCATCTCATGTGTGTGACAAATAAAGACTTAGACTTAATAAAGATAGAATGCGGTTATGGACCGGTGGCCATCAGTTTATTAAGGTCGAATGGACCATGGGTCCACTTCCAGTCATCGGATGATTGTTGATTCGGGTATCGGAGTGTTTTTCTAACGTTTTGAGAGTATGGATTCTTGCATGAATGTGGAACTCGGGAACACATTGTTTGGGTAAGTAAATGGAAGCCGCAGCTCTGGTTTGTGAAGCCGCAGCCCTCTTTTGTTTTCTTATGTGCTGCACGTTATGTTAATGACCAATAACATTGAATTGAAACTCGAGTAACTCACCCTGCAACTCTTTTACAACTCTTTCACTTTAATGCTTTTTATCTCCTTTTTTTCCCCTGGAGGTTTTCAAGGCGAGTAGCCCATTGTCTCAGAACGGGCACTTCTCCGAGATCAGATACAGCACAGCGAGCACCCAGACGCCACCCGAGTTCAACATCCCAGATGACGAGTTGCAGCCAGGTAGGTTGACCTCGGATGAAATGGTCTCTAGCCAGTTATCTGCGTGTGCCTGAAATGGACTCTAGCCGGTTATCTGCTTGTGCCTGAAATGGACTCTAACCGGTTATCTGCTTGTGCCTGAAATGAACTCTAGTCGGTTATCTGCTTGTGCCTGAAATGGACTCTAGCCGGTTATCTGCTTGTGCCTGAAATGGACTCTAGCTAGGCTCTAGGTTATCTGCTTGTGCCTGAAATGGACTCTAGCTAGGTTATCTGCTTGTGCCTGAAATTGACTCTAGCTAGGCTCTAGGTTATCTGCTTGTGCCTGAAATGGACTCTAGCTAGGCTCTAGGTTATCTGCTTGTGCCTGAAATGGACTCTAGCTAGGCTCTAGGTTATCTGCTTGTGCCTGAAATGGACTCTAGCTAGGCTCTAGGTTATCTGCTTGTGCCTGAAATGGACTCTAGCTAGGCTCTAGGTTATCTGCTTGTGCCTGTAATGGACTCTAGCTAGGCTCTAGGACGGTTATCTGCTTGACACACTAAAGATGCACAGATACTGGTATTTCATATTGGGCCGATACCAGCCAGAAATGTGGAATCTGGGACTTTATCCGGTAAGAAGGTCTGATGCCTAGAACTAGTGATGCACCGATGTGAAAATTGTGGCCGATACCGATAACCGATATTAATATTGCTGTTCTGGCCGATACCGATATTTACCGATGTCGATATCTCTGTATAGAAAACACTTTTTTATGATAATCAAATAAAGAGCTATTTTCCAAAACTCATAATTTTTTTACTTTTGTAACTTATTTTCAGAAATGACTGATTTTTGAAACTATTTAAGGCCAAAACATGTAAAAAGATTTTTTTTTTTTTTTTTTATCGGATATCGGTCCCATCTTGATATCGGACCGATACCGATGTGTAAAAAAACGGCCATATCGGCCGATATTATATCGGCGGCCGATATATCGTGCATCACTACCTAGAACCATGTGTAACCTGTATGATATCATGTATAACCTGTCTGATATCATGTATAACCTGTCTGATATCATGATATCATGTATAACCTGTCTGCAGGGACCGAAACTAAAGCCCGCCGCCCGCCAGGGGCGATCAGTTTTTACCTTTGGCGCTTGACACTTAGAGGGCTGCCCGCCTTGTGGCGTGTAATCTATCAAGTTCATAACGATACTCTTATTTTGAAAATCTGTGTGGGTCTCATTTCCGCCCCAAGCGCATCTCCAGTCATAATATCGATGGCTCCGTCAGTTAGCAACAATTAGGTTCGTATGATACTCTTATTTTGAAGAAAACCGTGGCAACGAGTCATATCCGCCCAGCCCTGCAGCGGGATACTATTGGCTAAGGGCTTCTGCTCGCAGTGCTCATGTCAACACAGGCAGTCTGCTCTAGTCTAGACCGGACCTCCATGAGCTACCGTTACTGTTTAAACAATGACCCAGTCAACTATTCACTTTTAGTTTAATACATGACGAGGCATTGTCTAACGGTATCTAGCTGGCTAGCTACTGATATCAACAAATGCTCCAGCAATAGTCGACTCGAGTGCATAATTAATACCTCCGTTCCCTCGTTAGCTAGCTCGCGTTAGCTAGCTCACGTTAGATCGATCTGTCCCAGTAAACTAAATTGTCTTAACGTTATCTACCGGGCTAGCAGTAGCTACAGATAGCTCCTGATATCAATGTCTTATAACATTGATTGAATGCGTATTCTAGCTGAGGGCATGTTGAATGTGATTTGACAAATGAACCGTAACGTTATAAATAGGGTCCAGCTGCATCGCCGGAGAATCCTTGCATGCTGAATGTAGGGTCTAGCTGAATATAGGGTCTAGCTGCAGGGCCGGAGAATCCTTGCTGGAGCTGGAGGTTACTCAAGTATACACACAGACAGTGGAGCTGTTTGCAGATAGCAAGCATTTTGACTTATTGCGTGGTGGCGATGTCTCGCAGATAATACAACTACAAGTATGATTATATAATATATATTTTATTTAAAAAATTTTTTTTATATAAAATATATATATATATTTTTTAATCAAAAAAATGTTGGCAGGTAAGAAATATGCTTGGCGGGTAGACTCTTCCCATCTACCCGCCACTGGCAGGTGAGTCAAAAAGTTAATTTCGCTCCCTGCCTGTCTGATATCATGTATAACCTGTCTGATATCATGATATCATGTATATATAACCTGTCTGATATCATGTATAACCTGTCTGTCTGATATCATGTATAACCTGTCTGATATCATGTATAACCTGTCCGATAACCTGTCTGATATCATGTATAACCTGTCTGTCTGATATCATGTATAACCTGTCTGTCTGATATCATGTATAACCTACCTGTCTGATATCATGTATAACCTGTCTGATATCATGTATAACCTGTCTGATATCATGTGTAACCTGTCTGATACCATGATATCATGTGTAACCTGTCTGATATCATGTGTAACCTGTCTGATATCATGTGTAACCTGTCTGATATCATGTATAACCTGTCTGATATCATGTGTAACCTGTCTGATATCATGTATAACCTGTCTGATATCATAATATCATGTATAACCTGTCTCATATCATGTATAACCTGTCTGATATCATTATCATGTATAACCTGTCTGATATCATGTATAACCCGTCTGATATCATGTATAACCTGACGGTGAAACTAATACATTTCTATATTATACAGTGACGAGTGGTTGTATTGATGTATCCCTAATACTTTTTTCTGTATTTTTTTTTCTCTTTCCAGTGTACCAGTCTGAGTACATGGTGGGTAATGGTGGGCAGGTCTTCCTGTCCCCTGGCCAATCGGGCGGAAGCATGGGTCGTTCTGGCCAATCCTACTACAGGGGATCAGTGAGAGGTATGGCACGTGGTGGTGGCGGCAACAAGGGCCTGGCGCACTCCTTTCGCTCTTCCAGCTGGCACCGAGGTATCTACCCTCAACCTTCAACCTCCCTTTCCTATTGGCTGCAGAAGTCACCTGGTAACTTGTCCACAGCCCCCCCCCCCCCCATGTCTTACACCCCCCCCATGTCTTACCCCCCCTAACACTTGGCACACCTAGCCTGGTTCTAAGCTAACACTTGGCACACCTAGCCTGGTCCTAAGCTAACACTTGGCACACCTAGCCTGGTCCTAATCACACTCATTAACTGGAAAATGTGAATGAGTGAGTTTTATTAATGTAAGACCAGACCGATATTATTCTGATGGAGCACCTCTTTGATCAGGACAGCTAGCTTGTCGGGGCAATGCTGCACCTTGACCCCTGAAAAAAAAAGTTTATCTCTTGTTGAGGTGGGTTTGAAAGCAAAGAGGTTGAAGCTAGAGGGGGCAGTTCCTATCTACAGTGTGGTTAGGGTTCGTGTAAGGTAAGTGTGTTTAGGGTTATGGTTAGTTTAAAGTAACAGTGTGGTTGGGGTTTAGGTGAGTGTGTTTAGGGTTATGGTTAGTTTAAAGTAACAGTGTGGTTAAGGTTGGGGTTTAGGTGAGTCTAACAGAAGTGTCTTGGTGTCTTGAGGTTAAGGCACTTGTCTCCCAGCAGGGGAACTCAAATGTTTTTTGAAAACGTCCGTAAATATGTCAATATATGATTGACTTTGCATGATAGCATGTACAATAATGATGTAGAGTTGTATGGGTTATGTGCAGGTGTATATGTAGGTATATAGAAGGATTTATATTCAGATATATATGCATGTGTCGTAAATATAAATGTATAAATGGCTCGAGGAACAGGCTTGTTTGTATGTGCACACCAAGTCTCTCTGTGGCTCACACTCCAAGGGCTAGATCCACAAAGAATGGATTGCACGGTGCTACTTGCACCCTTACTTCATTATGAATTGAAAATGGGGGACCCTGATGTAAACAAGACGAAAGTCTTTCTCTGGTCTGCAACCCCTTAACAATTGTGTGTATTGAGCCGTACTCTATTGTACCCATTCTGCAATCTGTTAATAAAATGTTCAATCAATCACCATGCAGGTTATTAACAGATTGCAGAATGGGTACAATACAGTACGGCTCAATACACACAATTGTTAAGGGGATGCAGACCAGAGAAAGACTTTCGTCTGCGAATTGTAAGTAAGGGTGCAGGTAGCACCGTGCAATCCATTATTTGTGGATCTAGCCCCAAGTCTCTCTCTGTGAGGCTCACACTCCAGCCTCTCTGTTCTCACCGTGGTCTTCTTCACTCCAAGCCTCTCTGTTCTCACCACGGTCTTCTTCACTCCAAGCCTCTCTGTTCTCACCACGGTCTTCTTCACTCCAAGCCTCTCTGTTCTCACCACGGTCTTCTTCACTCCAAGCCTCTCTGTTCTCACCACGGTCTTCTTCACTCCAAGCCTCTCTGTTCTCACCATGGTCTTCGTCACTCCAAGCCTCTCTGTTCTCACCGTGGTCTTCTTCACCCCCCCCCCCCCCCCCAGGTGGAACCTTTGTCCCCCAGACGCACCTCAGGGACTACGGCCACATCTTGTATGGAGCTCGGGTAAGATATGTGTCCTCTACCTGTCTGTTAGGGTTAGAGTTAGAGATGTCCATTAACCTCTTAACATGCGGGCAGGAAAGTGGCCATTTTTGTTTTCGTTTTTGAGGACTGCATACTTTTTCTGCAAACAAATACTATATATTATACTTATAGCACATGCATACGCCTGGTCTCTCTTGAAAGATAACATTCTGAAGTTTCTGATACAATAAAGATCACTTAGTGCTAATGAAATGGAGCAACCTAGGTCTGAACTTGAGTTGTAGAAAAACTTGCTACTCATATTTTTCTGTACATTTAGTCATTTAGCTGACTTTTATCCAAAGCGACTTACAAGTTCTGTACGACAAGACAGCAAGAAGGGTACAACTCTATCAGCTGAGTAAAAATGTTCATCAAAGTGTTGCGTGTTACAGTGTAGGTTAGTTTATTAGGACAAGTGCATGACAGTAAGGTTAGTCAGGGTTAGATTTTTTTTATTTTTTTTATTATTATTTTTATTTTTTTATTATCATTTCAGATAATGGTTGAAGAAGTGAGTCTTTAGTCGACGGCGAAAGATTGGTCGGGATTCGGCTGTCCTAACTGGGATGGGTAGTTCATTCCACCATTGTGGGGCAAGGATTGAGAATAGGCGGCTTCTCTTTGATGACCCTCCGGGAGCTTGGATAGGAGTAGGTCTGAGGCGGCCAGAAGATGCAGAGCGTAGGGGTCTGCATCTTCTGTAGTAGTTGCAATATCCAAATATAGTATTTCCAAAACAATTGGTATGAGCTGGAAAACACCCTCCATAGCCTGACGTCTTATGTAGTAGATGCCCAAATTGCATAAAAATCCGTTCAGAAATGAGTGATTAGGAGCGATTTTGATAAACTGTATAAAAAGAAAAAAGCTCTGCAGGTTTCCATTTCCTCATAGACTTCAATTCATTCAGCGTTTTTTTCTCTTCCTGTATTTGCTTGTGACTTTTCACCTAGATCCCTGATTTGCACATCCCCACGTGGGGTATCATTGGAAAGCCACACTCATTGGCTACAAGCCTATTGGAACATGAGGTTCTGATATGATTTGATTAATATATCTGCATTATTTCATCCCACTTGCTCTTGCTGCTTGTTTTACACTGATTTGATGTCTTATTTCTTACTGATTTAAAGCACTTTGAATGGCAATAACCCTGTATGAAAGGTGCTATACAAATTAGGGATGTCCCGATCACGTGATTTTCAGAAGATCGAGATGATAAAGAGTTTTTTTTTTTATTCAACAAACATGACCATGTTCACGTCTTAAACTCATACTGAGGCCTTAGTTTTGGTTTTAAATTGCATATCATCATTCATTTATTTATTGTCACACAGAGCAGAAGAATATTGCCAAAACAAACTCATTTCCTTTTGTAACTGAGGGGTACAATTCCCTGACTGTATTACTAGATATGATACTTACTACCACTACCTTTGTACTTAATATTCGGCCACCCAGTACACGGCATAAATATATTATCATGAACACTCTCACGTAGATGAAACGGATCCAACACAAATGTACGAAGTCGAAGTATGCGTTTATTACTACACAGCAATGGTGTGTAGAGCAAGCACTTAATCACTTAATTACATTTATGAATTGAAATAGTATGCACTTTTATGGCAAAGAGTATTCGTCGGTATATCAATAGAGAATGTCCAATCTCTGATGGCGCAGGTGGTAAATATACGACCTGGAATAGTTAAGGAATAACAGCAATGATACTTTAATGATTATATACTAGATACACTAAGGGGGGGTTAATCCGGTCGCTTGTAAGCCGACAGGAGTAGGAGGGGGGGGGGGTAGAATCCGGCTGCCTCGTCCGGCCAAGGGTATCCCAGGTGAACCCACTGTAGTGCCGTTCAATGCGCCGGCGATCCTTGGACCACAGATGAAAGCAGGTGGACTCTTTGTGGGCCGGCTCTCTCCGGTCCACGGGGGAGAGACGTGAAGCGACCTCGTCTTGCAGAGCGTCTCCTCACCTTGCGTCCTCTCCAGGGGGGGGGGTTCCAACACACGGCAGTGTCGGGGGTCTTTATCCATGGAATAATCAAAGTATACAAAGCATAATCCGTGCCTGGGAAGGCGGGCTGTCGTCGGTAGAATAATCCGGTATACAGGTCCACTCGCTCGTCGGCTCTGGGGCTCCTCGGGTGCAGCTTCACATGGGGTCAACCACCCTGGGTAAGCAGCCAGTTCTCTGCCCGAAACGATGGGGTACTGACTACGGTAGTATTCTCACCGCACGAAGCACTATATATTAACAGACTATTATTAGCTTAATAGACTACGTCCAACTCGACGATATAGTGCCAAATATGACTATTCAAATATTAATATACACGATGTCTCAATACCGATGGTAGGCGAACTTGGCCTTACTCCCACACGTGGCGTCGCGGGGAGGCTTTACGTCTGTGACTCTATTGGAGGGTAAGAAACTGGACTGAAAAGAAAGTCCTACTTTAGTAGCGCAGTATATATACGCACTATGAACAAATAGTCCCATTAGTGGTGCGGTAGCCAGATTCCTACGCGGAACTAGGACTTGTTCGTACATGTGGAGCGGTACGTTTGAACTGGGTCTGAGGGGTATGGCAGCCTGGCACCAAGGTCTCGACCAATAGTAGAATGGAGACTATTATGGGATGTTCAGTAGGCTAGAATGGATATTCAATGCATATTGTACAAGGAATATACAAGGGATATCAGGGAATATTAGAGAATATACAAATACAATTAAATATATATATATAAATAAATATATATATTCGGTTTAATCTGGCCCTTCACAACACCTTTGATTTAATTATACATCAACTGATTTATGTCAAGGATGAGGGACATCCACTAGTTGCAGAACTTGCAGTCACCTGATTTTTACAGACGATGGCGCCATTGCTCTCATGAAGCAGCAGGTTGGAGGCAGAGTTTTTAGATTACTCCGGTTGCAATGCCTTGCTTGAATGAAGTTAACTTTTCACCTGGATAACATCAACATTCAGGGTGAATGTAATGTGAGAAATTGGGATGGATTTTTTTTTTAAATTTTCTTTAATTTTACTTTTTTTTGATCGGATCGGGAAAGATCGGTATCGGTAGATACTCAAAATCACATGATCGGGAGCAAAAAAAAATTATTGGGACATCCCTAATACAAATTAAGTTGTTATTATTATTATTATTATTAACCTTGTCCAATAATTTTCGAGATCGCCAATGACTCGGTAACATGGGTCTCCCAGTCCCTCCACTCTGCAGTAAACAGCCATCACTGATATAGAGTGTCTGGTCAGTAACATGGGTCTCCCAGTCCCTCCACTCTGCAGTAAACAGCCATCACTGATATAGAGTGTCTGGTCAGTAACATGGGTCTCCCAGTCCCTCCACTCTGCAGTAAACAGCCATCACTGATATAGTGTCTGGTCAGTAACATGGGTCTCCCAGTCTCTCTGCTCTGCAGTAAACAGCCATCACTGATATAGATTGTCTGGTCAGTAGCATGGGTCTCCCAGTCCCTCCACTCTGCAGTAAACAGTCATCACTGATATAGTGTCTGGTCAGTAACATGGGTCTCCCAGTCCCTCCACTCTGCAGTAAACAGTCATCACTGATATAGTGTCTGGTCAGTAACATGGGTCTCCCAGTCCCTCTGCTCTGCAGTAAACAGCCATCACTGATATAGAGTGTCTGGTCAGTAGCATGGGTCTCCCAGTCCCTCTGCTCTGCAGTAAACAGCCAGCCCCCGTCAATCATCTGACTTCTTTTTCAGTTTCTTTTTTCCTCTTTACTTTCGGGATCATATCTCACGTCGGGAACAAACCTGAACGTTATTGCCATAATACATTTTTACATTATAAAAAAAAGTAACTGTACTTACAGTAGATTTCATTCACGGTTTTTGCTGCACGCCTGGTTATAATAAATCCAGATTGAACTCTGCCATTGGAAAGGGGAGATTTGACCCGATCCATAGATGTGTGACTTGGCCATAATAAGGTCATTTATAGGCCTGGTATTCTATATTCTATAATAATATTTCAAATTGCATGTGTCCGGATGGCAGAATTCAGTACTGTATCTACAAATCCGTTGAATCATCTTCCCTTTATTCATTTGCTTATATTTTTGGTACACATGATCTCAAGGTGCTGAATGAGCTCAGTTGTTTTAATGTCTGGTCAATTTTAGCATGGTGTTATTCACTGTCAAATATGAACAAAAGGAAATTTGATATTCTCCTTTGGTTCATTACAATTTACTCAAGCCTGGTAACACTCAGACACAATATTTCTGACACTGGGAATACATTCCCTGAGCCATAGATGTCACTAGATACCAAGAACATGCAAATAGACCTTGTAGAAGTGGAGCAATCTTCCATTTACTTAGGTATGTATTTTTAGGCAGATTTTCAGAAAATAGGACTAGGGCTTAAGAGGTAAAAAAAATGTAATAATAATAATGGTAAATGGCTGCTTTTTTATATAGCTATTTTATCCAAGGCGATTTACAATTTGTTACTCACATTTTACCCATTCACTCACACACCGACGGCGGAGGTAACCATGCAAGGTGCCAACCTGCTCATCGGGAGCAATTAGGGGTTAAGTGTCTTGCTCAAGGACACATCGACACACTGCCCCGGAGGAGCGGGAATCGAACCGGGAACCTCCGGATTGCCAGACGACTGCTCTACCTGTCACTGTCGCCCCTAATAATGATCCTGTAGCTTCAATCATCTGCCTGCTTTAGGTTTTTCTTTAATTTTGTTCCTTCAGGACCATGGCTACCAGCACAGCAACAGGCGAGGAGGACCGAGACACAACTCCAGTGGTAAGAGCCTTTCTGTTTGATGTAGTGTTACAGTATATATTACTGTATATAAGAGCCTTTCTGTTTGATGTAGTGTTACAGTATATATTACTGTATATAAGAGCCTTTCTGTTTGATGTAGTGTTATATATTACTGTATATAAGAGCCTTTCTGTTTGATGTAGTGTTATATATTACTGTATATAAGAGCCTTTCTGTTTGATGTAGTGTTATATATATTACTGTATATAAGAGCCTTTCTGTTTGATGTAGTGTTACAGTATACATTACTGTATATAAGAGCCTTTCTGTTTGATGTAGTGTTATATATTACTGTATATAAGAGCCTTTCTGTTTGATGTAGTGTTATATATATTACTGTATATAAGAGCCTTTCTGTTTGATGTAGTGTTATATATTACTGTATATAAGAGCCTTTCTGTTTGATGTAGTGTTACAGTATATATTACTGTATATAAGAGCCTTTCTGTTTGATGTAGTGTTACAGTATACATTACTGTATATAAGAGCCTTTCTGTTTGATGTAGTGTTACAGTATATATTACTGTATATAAGAGCCTTTCTGTTTGATGTAGTGTTATATATTACTGTATATAAGAGCCTTTCTGTTTGATGTAGTGTTATATATTACTGTATATAAGAGCCTTTCTGTTTGATGTAGTGTTATATATATTACTGTATATAAGAGCCTTTCTGTTTGATGTAGTGTTACAGTATACATTACTGTATATAAGAGCCTTTCTGTTTGATGTAGTGTTACAGTATACATTACTGTATATAAGAGCATTTCTGTTTGATGTAGTGTTACAGTATATATTACTGTATATAAGAGCCTTTCTGTTTGATGTAGTGTTATATATTACTGTATATAAGAGCCTTTCTGTTTGATGTAGTGTTATATATATTACTGTATATAAGAGCCTTTCTGTTTGATGTAGTGTTACAGTATACATTACTGTATATAAGAGCCTTTCTGTTTGATGTAGTGTTACAGTATACATTACTGTATATAAGAGCCTTTCTGTTTGATGTAGTGTTACAGTATATATTACTGTATATAAGAGCCTTTCTGTTTGATGTAGTGTTACAGTATATATTACTGTATATAAGAGCCTTTCTGTTTGATGTAGTGTTATATATATTACTGTATATAAGAACCTTTCTGTTTGATGTAGTGTTATATATATTACTGTATATAAGAACCTTTCTGTTTGATGTAGTGTTATATATATTACTGTATATAAGAGCCTTTCTGTTTGATGTAGTGTTATATATATTACTGTATATAAGAGCCTTTCTGTTTGATGTAGTGTTATATATATTACTGTATATAAGAGCCTTTCTGTTTGATGTAGTGTTATACATTACTGTATATAAGAGCCTTTCTGTTTCATGTAGTGTTATATATATTACTGTATATAAGAGCCTTTCTGTTTGATGTAGTGTTATATATATTACTGTATATAAGAGCCTTTCTGTTTGATGTAGTGTTATATATATTACTGTATATAAGAGCCTTTCTGTTTGATGTAGTGTTGTATATATTACTGTATATGAGAGCCTTTCTGTTTGATGTAGTGTTATATATTACTGTATATATGAGCCTTTCTGTTTGATGTAGTGTTGTATATATTACTGTATATAAGAGCCTTTCTGTTTGATGTAGTGTTATACATTACTGTATATAAGAGGCTTTCTGTTTGATGTAGTGTTATATATTGCTGTATATACGTAAGAGCCTTTCTGTTTGACATTCACACAGCCAGACACCGTTACACTACATCAACCTGTTTACATACCCGTTTATTAACGACAAAATAAAAAATTATGACTATTACTATACAATGTACAAAACTATAAATAAAAGGGTGATCACAAACACTAGCCACATCGTTACTAGAGAACTAATAATATGACAACAAGTTGACTCTTGACGCTGCTGTCAGACATCAGGTGAAGCAGAAGTGAAAACACTGGCTCAGGTTAAATAAACATGTAGCTACATTAGGCACAAACAATGGAGCGCCACCCAGTGACCAAACACGGCACTGCAAACAAACGACAACACAGAAATAGAATAGGCACATTAAGTGACTGTTACAAGTGTTATATACAGTATATATAAGAGCCTTTCTGTTTGATGTAGTGTTATATAAATATATATATCTCTCTCTCCCAGCAGACTGGATCTAACTGGTCTCTCTCTCTCCCAGCAGACTGGTTCTAACCGGTCTCTCTCTCTCCCAGCAGACTGGTTGAATGAATGAGAACTTTATTTAACAGATTGCAGAATGGGTACAATACAGTACGGCTCAATACACACAATTGTTAAGGGGATGCAGACCAGAGAAAGATGTTTGTCTTGTTTACATCAGGGTCCCCCATTTTCAATTCATAGTGACATTTATGACATACACAACATACATGACATTTATGGCATAGGGACATACATGACATACTGTACAGGTATTTAGTACCGTTACATTTGTGACATATACGATATTCAAATATACAGTACTGTTACCCATAGATCCTGACTGAGTATATATATGATGGGGAGGGGACTGTACATTAGGAGGGGGTGGGTGGGTGGGAGAGAAATATACATACGGTGGGGAGAGAATATACATACGGTGGGGAGGAGACTGTACATTAGGAGGGGGTAGGTGGGTGGGAGAGAAATATACATACGGTGGGGAGAGAATATATACATGCGGTGGGGAGGAGACTGTATTAGGAGGGGGTGGCAGGGTTTGGACATTTACGGTGGCCAGTTTCGAATGGCAGCCTCCCGTAGGTGCTCTTTAAGAGCGGTTTTGAATGTGGGTAGGGATTCACATTCCTTTACAGCTTTGGGTAGGGCGTTCCACATTGATGTGGCATAATTGCGAAACGTGTTTAGTCCCTTGTTTGAGCCGAATCTGGGTTTAACATGATTTGTTGAGCTTCCTCTGGTGTCGTGGTATTCGCTGACCTTTGGGAAGTATTTTGACATAAGTATAGTGTATCTTGTAGACCAGGCCCATTGCAAGTTGCTGTACTCTGTCGTCTAATCTAAGCCATCCTACTGTAGGTTGTCAAAGTGGGCAGGGGTGAGGTGGGTTCTAGGGGTAAGGTCAAGTAGAAGTCTGACCAGTTTGTTTTGTGATGTTTGTAATCTTGTTTTTAGCGCCTTTGAGGTGCTTTGGTACCATGAGGTGCAAACATAGTCGTAGTACCCTTGAATGAGTGCTCCTGCCAGAGTCCTCAGGGTATTCTTGTTTACCAGAGAGGAGATCCGGTACAAGAATCTAGTTCGTTGGTTGACTTTTTTTATTACCTTGGATGCCATTTTGTCACAGGAAAGATTTGCCTCTAGGATGGAACCTAGGTATGTAATTTCATCTTTCCTTGTGACAATATTGTCACCCACTGTAACTGAAAAGCCGTCGGTTTTGCTGAGTTTGTTATTTGATCCGAAGAGAATGGACTCTGTTTTACCCAGGTGTAATGATGGTTTGTTATCAGCGAGCCAGGTGCAGATTCTGCCGAGTTCAGAGCTGAGTGTTTTTTCAACCTGTAACTTGTTCTTGTCAGAGACCAGCAGGGCTGAGTCGTCCGCGAACAAGAACAAGTTGCAGTCACAAGCTGACGACATTTCATTTGCATAAATTAGGAACAGTAGCGGTCCTAGTATGCTTCCTTGTGGAACACCACAGCTCACTGTGAGGGGGGGGGAATAGAGTACCGTTTACCTCCACCATCTGTTCTCTCCCCTCCAGGTAGGATTGCATCCAGCCTCAAAATCAATTGCTTTTAGCTTGTCAATCAGAATGGAGTGATTGATAGTGGCGAAGGCCTTTTGTAGGTCCAGCATGACCATGCCGCATTATTTGCCCGCGTCCACCTCTTGTTTGATGTGGTCGTTCAAATAGAGAAGGCATGTGTCAGTGGAGTGGGATGTTTTGAAGCCAGATTGGAATTCGTAGATTCGATTTTTATTTTGAGTACCTCATCGGTTGTTAACATTTCTAGTTTGAAGTCGTTTTTGTAGTATGCTACTATGTGTTCTACCCCATAATGCCCTGAGTGGGAGGGTAGTTTGTTTACCAGTGTTGTGGCTATGTTTGTGAAGAAGATGTTTAAGTAATTGGCTACATCCAGCTTGTCTGTGATGAGCGTGTTGTCCGTCTTTATGTTTATGTTTGAGAATCTGGTTTTAAGTTTTTTTTTACTGCAGCCTAGTTGATTATTGAGTAATTTCCAAAGTTCACATGGTTTGTTTTTGTTTTCCTCAGTTTTGTCATTGATGAAATTTCTTTTTGAGGTTTTGATCATGGTGTTTACGTCATTTCTTAGTCTGTTTCTTTGAATTTTTTGTTCAACCACGTGGGCTTGGAGTTCACTGTTTGAGCTTTTGGAAAGCTTTGTCTGACTTTTATGAAGTTCAGAGCATTTTTTGGTACAGGGATGAGGAAGGGACTTGATATTCATGGGTGTTTACATTTTAATTGTATTTCTTTCATGTTTTACATATATAGTTTTGCATATATATATATATTTTTTTTTATGTTTTAAAATGGTACACTCATTTGAGTAGTGGAAAAGGAGTAGGATTAAATAAGTGTATACTTCTTCCTACTCCTTTTCGAACATGTAAATTGAGTTATGTTTTGCTTTTGTTTAGTTATTATTTTGTTTTGCTTTTGTTTAGTTATTATTTTGTTTGAGTTATGTTTTGATTTTGTTTAGTTATTTATTTTGTTTGTATTCATTTACATGTTCGAAATAAAGATTTCAAATAAAAAAAATAAAAAATCATAGCGGCCAGTATTTCAGTGTGCATCCATGGCTCAGCGCGATTTTTAACCCTGGTGGTTCTTAGGGGTGCCATGTTGTTGAGTATTGTTGTGAATTTGGTTTTGAATCCAAGCCATGTTTCTTCAACCTGTGTACCACTGAATTCATCTGACCAGTCCATGCTCTCCAGGTCTTTGTTAAAGGCCTCTCTAGAGTTCTAACTGGTCTCTCTCTCTGTCTCCGAGCAGACTGGTTCTAACCGGTCTCTCTCTCTCTCTGCCAGCAGACTGGTTCTAACTGGTCTCTCTCTGTCTCCCAGCAGACTGGTTCTAACCGGTCTCTCTCTCTCTCTGCCAGCAGACTGGTTCTAACTGGTCTCTCTCTGTCTCCCAGCAGACTGGTTCTAACTGGTCTCTCTCTGTCTCCCAGCAGACTGGTTCTAACTAGTCTCTCTCTGTCTCCCAGCAGACTGGTTCCAACTGGTCTCTCTCTGTCTCCCAGCAGACTGGTTCCAACTGGTCTCTCTCTCTCTCCCAGCAGACTGGTTCTAACTGGCCTCTCTCTCTCTCTCCCAGCAGACTGGTTCTAACTGGCCTCTCTCTCTCTCTCTCTGCCAGCAGACTGGTTCTAACTGGTCTCTCTCTGTCTCCCAGCAGACTGGTTCTAACTGGTCTCTCTCTGTCTCCCAGCAGACTGGTTCTAACTAGTCTCTCTCTGTCTCCCAGCAGACTGGTTCCAACTGGTCTCTCTCTGTCTCCCAGCAGACTGGTTCCAACTGGTCTCTCTCTCTCTCCCAGCAGACTGGTTCTAACTGGCCTCTCTCTCTCTCTCCCAGCAGACTGGTTCTAACTGGCCTCTCTCTCTCTCTCTCTCCCAGCAGACTGGTTCTAACCGGTCTCTCTCTCTGTCTCCCAGCAGACTGGAGCGACTCGTCCCAGGTGAGCAGCCCTGACCGAGACGGCACCTTCACCCTCCTGGACTCCGGCCACGGCGACTCCCTCTCGGTGTCCACAGTGGAGATGCCAGTGGCGCCGCACGCCACCCTGCTGCCCATGCAGCTCTACCCGCTCTCGCAGCCCCTCCGCGTGGCCTTCACGGCCTCGCGCACCGCCAACTTCTCCCCGGGCAGCCTGGACCAGCCCATCGTGTTCGACCAGACGCACAGCAACCTGGGCGACATGTACTGCGCGCGCGGCGGCCGCTTCACCTGCCCCTCGGGCGGCACCTACGTCTTCCTCTTCCACGTGCTGAAGCTCGCCGTCACCACGCCGCTCTACGTCAACCTGATGCGGAACGAGGAGGTGATGGTGTCGGCGTACGCCAACGACGGGGCGCCGGACCACGAGACGGCCAGCAACCACGCCGTGCTGCCGCTCTACCAGGGCGACCAGGTGTGGCTGCGGCTGCACCGCGGGGCCGTGTACGGCAGCACCTGGAAGTACAGCACCTTCTCCGGCTTCCTGCTCTACCAGGACTGAAGCTGTGGTCGCTATGGCGGCGACGACGACGACAACCAGGCGGGCCACTTGACTCTGGTGCCTCCGGTGGAGGAGGAACTGAATAGCTTTGCACACAAAGAGAAAACAAACTGACTGAACTCTCTCCACGCCGTGTGGTCGGGCTGCATGCCGGCTCTCGCCGCGCTCCGCGATGCCGGGTCGGTCGATGACTTAGCGAGAGGTAGTTTTTCAACCAGTATTTTGCAGCCATTATCTACATTGGAATTGGGGGGGCGTGGGGGGGCGAGCGATCAGGGGGTCGAACGGGGAACGTGTTTAAAGATTTGAGGAAGGATCTAAATTTGTGACATCTGTGTCTAGTGTGTGTAACCGCCCCCCATGTGTGCCCCCCCCCAGGGCCGGGCCATGCCACGTCTTACTGTAGCAGCCGCTGCTAATCACCTCAGCTCAGTCACACCACAGGTCAACCCACAGGTCAACCCATTTCCACAGAGCGCTATGATGCAATGTTATCAATTTGTGCCTTTTTTTTTGTTTTTGTAAATGGCTCCACTGGGTTTATACTTTTCTTTTTTGAAGCCTAATTACTTGAATGAATGGCTTATTTATGAGATGAATGTTGCCGGCTTTGACGTTGTGCATTTACTCGATGCTGGATTCTTGAGATGCATTCAGTGTTGCCTTTTTCTGTGTGGAATGTGAAGTAAAGAGGGGGTTTGGGTTCTGTTCTTGGTGACTGGGACGATGTCGGAAAAGCACTTGAGGCCAAATTGTTGCACTGACAGACTACTGTGAAGGAGATGGAAGTGGTCCCTTGATGTGCCTAAATAAAACAAGAATATAAGCAGTAAATGATTGGTTCCTTTTTCATTCATTTAATTTTAGATCGTCTCACCTGCCGTGGTATATTTCTGTATATTTTTGGCTGGATCGTTTATATTTAAGATTTTAGAATGTATATACATGCCAGAATGTATATCCCGGACAGTATTTTATTCTTTATTCTTATTTGTAATATTATATTATT
The DNA here is from genome assembly GCF_963971535.1 of Notolepis coatsorum. Taxonomy (NCBI): domain Eukaryota; kingdom Metazoa; phylum Chordata; class Actinopteri; order Aulopiformes; family Paralepididae; genus Notolepis; species Notolepis coatsorum. The sequence goes on along the minus strand of NC_140179.1, from coordinate 17,912,928 downwards.
ATTCTAGTCCTGTTGACTACCTAAATGTTTATTGTTGTTCAATGTGAGCGATCTGTAGTGCCGAATTTCCCCCTGGATTATTAAAGGATTTCTATTCTATAAGGGGGAGGTGTCACGGTTGGTGGCGAGGACAGGACCAAATGCAGACGGGTGGATGAGGTTTAGAGTCCAGGCCACGTGTATGCCTTCTACAACGCTGTTCCAGTTCCGCGTTGCCGTTTTGCGCTCTGATTGGCCGAGCGCGCGCATGAGCCGCGACAAGCCCCTCCGCCGTGCTGCGATGAGGCTTTCGCAAAGCGGGAGGCGCAGAGTAGGCGCCGCGAGCGGCATCGCTGCGCTCATCAACGCCCCTCCGTGCTCCGGCTTTCAACAGCGGGGAAAGTATTATGGGGCTTATGCCGCGAAGCAGTAACACAACAGTGAACACATAGTTGAGTACGACTGACGGATGCATTGCAACTATGTGTTCACTGTTGTGTTACTGCTTCTCGGCATAAGCCCCATAATAAGACCGTCTCTGGCTTCGTCCAGCGGACACCATGGCGAGCTCAGCGATGCCGCTTGCGGCAGCATACTCTCCCCGCTGTTGAAAGCCTTATCGCAGCACGGAGGGTCGTGGACCCGCAATGCAGCCGCGAAGGCGGCGATGAAGCCAGAGTCGCACGATTTTTTTATTGGTTTGTCATGACAAACCAATTACATAATCCAACATATGTGTAAAGAAACAACATATTCCAGTTAACGGTATATTTTTTTAATGATTGCTTACGGTATAAATTAGGTTAACTGGAGCTTAGTATTGCTGCCTGGCTGAGGGCCGCGTCGCGGCGCATGCGCAAAACAGCAACGCGGAACTGGAACAGTGTTGTAGAAGGCATACACGCGTCCAGGCCAGGACCCTCATTTATCAACAATTCTTAGAAAGTGTTCTATTTTCGTCCTTAACACTTTGAATGCCAGCGACGACAATTGTCGTCTTATCAGACCCCCCATTGAGTGCCGACAACCTGAATTGTCGTTTGTTTGCCGTATTTTTTTTTATTGGCGATTTGAATTCATATTTCATCAATCGAGCCTCGGATTAGTGCTGCAGAGTCTGTGAGCTCAATTGGGAAGATACCGCCCCCTATCGTCTCTCCCTGTGTAACTGCACCCCATCAGTTCTGACTTATGCAGGGGGAGTGGTCAGTTTCCTCATTTTATTTTTCCCTCAAGGCATCTGAAGGATCGATTGTGCTCGCCGGCCCGGAAAACCTGTGGATTATGTATTTACAGGACTCAACACTGTAATCAATAAGCGTGATCGGTATTTGGAATGGCGATCAGGAATTGGAATAATCTTTTTGGATAACATCTGATCTCGGGTAATGTTATGTCGTAGTAAGAACGAGTAATGGACACTTTAGTACCAGCGTCTGTCTTTATTCACATCCATACCAAGAGCTACCTTGCTCAGTCATTTACTCCAGTGATTCCCAACCTGGGGTCCGCGGACCCCTGGGGGTCCGCCAGGGGGCGCAGGGGGTCCGCCAGACCACAGATGATTTGAGGTCTTTTTTTTTATTTTTTTTTTTATAATTTCTTTTTTATCATCAGAAGCATGAATAGTCTCTCCACTACAATAAAAAATAAAGATAAATAAATAAACATCTAGACATGATTTTTGAACGTTAACAGTAGGCTACCGGGTAGCCGCTAAAACGCGAATCAGTTGACTATCACTTTCTGTAGCTAGCCTAGCACGCTAGTTAACTTTCTCGGCTCGTCTGCAGTCAGCCGCCAGAGGCGAAAGTGTGACAAACGAAAAGGAGATGACGGCAGCTCATCTGCAAAAAAAGTTAGGACCTACAGCAATCGCGAAAATTACATCACCATGGGCTTCACTGAGGGACCAGACAAACGACCTGAGTGTGTGATTTGTGGAGAAAAGTTGGCAAACTCGAGCCTGAAGCCCAGCAAGCTGAAGAGACATCAGGCGTCTAAGCACCCAGAAACCGTTGGGAAGGATCCAGACTTTTTTCGGAGGAAAGAACAGTCTCTCAAGGCGAACAAGCCTGTTGATGTTAGAGTAGCGTGGAGCAGGGGTGGCAGTGATTTACAGAAGGCTACCGAAGCCTCCTTTGAGTGTTCGCTTTTAATTGCAAAAGCAAAGAAACCGCACAATATTGGCGAGCAGCTCATCAAACCAGCCTGCATCAAAATGGTTTAGAAACTGTGCGGCCCACAGGTGGCGGATAAACTAAAATCAGTACCACTCTCGAACAATGTAGTGAAAGACCGAATTGATAAGATGTCAAGTGATTGCGAGCAGCAGCTGTCAGAAAAGCTTAGAAAGGGTCCATTTGCCATACAACTTGATGAAACTACAACTGTCGCAGACGAGGCTGTGCTCATCGTTTATGTGCAATATATTGAAAATGAGGATCTGAAGCAGGACATTCTCATGTCAGTCAACCGTACTACCACCACTCGAGGTGAGGATATTTTTACTGCAGTGGATTCTTACTTCATTCAACATAAATGCAAACCGTTCACCATTAGGGCCTGATTTGAGAGGATGAATACAGGATTTGAATATTGGCCAAAATTTTGAAATACATATGGTGCAAGATTAGATTTGTTGATTGAAGGCACAAGTCAAAGAAGCATAGTGGGTCTAATTATGATGCATATGCCTGTGTATAAGCAGTTTGTTATTAAAATGACAAAAAAAAGGTATTAAACCCAGCTAGGACAGATTCTCTCTGCTACTGATTGGAATTTCCTGTCTCATATTTAGTTTAATTTGTTGCATTGATTTGTTCCATAAATGCAAACCGTTCACCATTAGGGACTGATTTGAGAGGATGAATACAGGATTTGAATATTGGCCAAACATTTTGAAATGCATATGGTGCAAGATGAGATTTGTTGATTGAAGGCACAAGTTAAAGACGCATAGTGGGTCTAATTGTGATGCATATGCCTGTGTATAAGCAGTTTGTTATTAAAATGACAAAAAAAAGGTATTAAACCCAGCTAGGACAGATTCTCTCTGCTACTGATTGGAATTTCCTGTCTCATATTTAGTTTAATTTGTTGCATTGATTTGTTCCATAAATGCAAACCGTTCACCATTAGGGCCTGATTTGAGAGGATGAATACAGCATTTGAATATTGGCCAAACATTTTGAAATGCATATGGTGCAAGATGAGATTTGTTGATTGAAGGCACAAGTCAAAGAAGCATAGTGGGTCTAATTGTGATGCATATGCCTGTGTATAAGCAGTTTGTTATTAAAATGAAAAAAAAAAAAGTATTTTATGGTATCTTATTAGGAGGGGGTCCGCGAATTTCATCAGAGATGTTTGGGGGTCCCTGGGGGGAAAAAGGTTGGGAACCACTGATTTACTCTACCTTGTGTGTCACACAGGAGCACATCCAGCCCGGTGTAACACATACTCTATGTTAGAGCTCCGCCTACAGGCCTAATGGAGACACCACATATCCTTCTCAATAAGACAGCACTTACAGGGCTGGTTATAACTGTAACTTAGAATCCATTAAGGCTAAACAGTAAAGAACATTTCAAAGTGTGTAGGCTACTCTTACCTTTCTTAAGTTCTAACTAAGATAGAGTCCATTACGGCTAAGCAGTAAAAAGAACATTTACTCTACCTTTCTTATTCTGGCCTATGAAAAACAGAATAAACATTTGTATACATATTTCAATTCTATGCATTACTAGCATTCAAATCTGCCACAATTATAATTAACCAGAACTGTTAACTCTTTCACCTTTCAGCATTACTAATATCAATATTACATAACACTTTTCTCAGTGGCTCATCACAAAGTCCTGAGTCCACACAGGTGCTCGTCTCGGCCTGGCCTGTCTTACAGGTTCTGTGTGTGTGTCAGAAGGTGGCACTGCTGTAATGTCACCGTCCAAAGGCGACCCCTTGCCGTCCCCCTCTCCTCTCCAAAGAGAGACCGTGCCAGATGGGAAGCATTCCAACAGCGTCCATCAGCCAGCATGTAGGTGTGCGGCCCTTTCTGTCCCACCACCTTGAGTGGCTTGGAGAACTTGCACTGAGTCTTAGGAAGAATGCCAGGTTTCTTGACCCGGAACGTATGAGCCACATGGGAATGACACACTCTTTGCACCTCGCCTTTGATCCGTGTACGCCTTGCTTCTGTCCTGTTGCACGGCTACTCTGGCGGCTATGTCCTCCGACGAGTGTGGTGTGGCTTGTGGAATCTGAAATCCAGCCACATGGAGTTTGGTGCGCATAGGCCTATCATGCAACAGTTCTGCTGGTGAGTGCTGTGTCGCAGAGTGAGGAGTAGACCGGTAGGCCTGTAAGAAGTCTGTTGTAAACTCCTTCCATTGCTTGCCTTCCAGCGAGGCCGTCTGCAAACTGTCTTTCAAACTGCGGTTAAAGCGTTCTATTTCACCATTTGCCCATGGATAATACACAGATGACTTCCTGTGCACTATGCCCCTGTCTTGGAGAAACGCCTCAAACTCCTGAGACACAAACTGAGAGCCATTGTCAGAGACGAGCTCTTTCGGATTGCCCTCTCTGCTGAAAACTGTAGATAGGAATATCGTCACGGTCTGTGATGTAACCTGTGGCACAAAAGCTATCTCAGGCCACTTACTGTAGTAGTCTATTAGTGTGATTGCAAAGCGACAGTCCAGGGGCGCTTTATCAAAGGGCCCCACCACGTCAATTGCCAGTTTCTCCCAAGCCCCAGTAGGATAGGGCACAGGCTGCAGTGGAGAGGTGCGTGTGACTGCTGACTTGTCATGTGACTGGCATGTGTTGCATGCTTTGATAGCCGACTCAACCTGGGCATCCATGCCAGGCCACCAGTATACTTCTCTGAGTCTCTGTTTTGTCCTCACGATTCCCTGGTGAGTGTCGTGAGCCAGGGAGATCAGTTTGGGCTGTAGACTATGGGACGAGCAGTCTATATGTGCCTCGCACGACACAGTCATCGTGTAGAGAGAGTTCGTTCTGTAGTTTGAAGAACATCCGTAGGTCCGGGTCTAGATCCTTTTCGGATTTAGGCCATCTGGAGGTGAGTATCTCACGTAGTTTCAGTTGCACCGGGCAGGCAGTGCATGCAGCTTTGAACTCCGCCGCCGTGATAGCTGAGAGATTAGCGACAAGGGCTACCACTTCCACGTCCTCCTCCTGGCTAGGTTCTGAGCCGGGTAGTGGGAGACGGGACAGGCAGTCCGCAGTGACGTTTTCTCTGCCGGGCTTGTACTGAATGTCATAGCAGAATGACATTAGCCTAGCGGACCACCTGGCTACGCGCATGCCCGCTCTACCTTGACCTTTTGAAGAGAGCAGTGTGGTCAGGGGACTGTGATCTGTCCGTAGTGTGAAGTGTCTTCCCCACAGGTATGTCCTCCACTTTTCCGTTGCCCACACACAGCCCAGCGCCTCTTTTTCCACAGTAGAATATTTTCTCTCTGCCTGGGACAGCGTGCGGGAGGCGAACGCCACAGTCCTTTCTGAGGCGTCCGGATGCATCTGGGTGAGGATGGCGCCCAGACCGTAGTCCGATGCGCTCACGTCAAAACCGCCCGCTCCACTCCCCGCGCCGCTCCCCGCGCCGCTCACGTGCACTGGTCTTGAGGAGGACCCTGATGTAAACAAGACGAAAGTATTTTTCTGGTCTGCATCCTCGTAGCAATTGTGTGTATTGAGCTGTACTGTATTGTAACCATTCTGCAATCTGTTAATAAAGTTTTCAATCAATCAATCAATCAAACTAATTTCCGACCCCAATGTGTGTTCAGGCATTGACCACAAGAGGGAGTTCAACAACAATGAGCAGAGATTTAGACCTTTATTTATTTTTATTGACAAGTATTTTCTTGCCTATTCTACAATATATGGTTTATTGTGAAAGGGTCCCTGTAGCATGTATTTATGCAGTAGCCATTGTGTTTCATTGTGTGTCAATCGTCAAATGTATATACTCTCTTTTTAGACTATTTTTGTACTCATAAACAGTACTGTATATTTGTAGATCTGGTATGTCATAAATGTATAGATGTAACAGTACTGTATCTGTATGTCATGTATGTCATGACAATGTAAATGTAAATGTGTGTCATATATGTTATGATGAATTGAAAATGGGACCCTGATGTAAACAAGACGAAATTTTAATGAATAAGCTTGATCCAACCTCATCCAAACCGTATCTGTATGAAATACAAATGCATACAAAAGATACTATTACTATGACAAGTCCACTACCAATGGTCGGAACGTCACTAAACATATACCACAATTATTATCTCCATTAATCAATACCTTATTGGCTGCGTGCCAGTACATGAGAACATCGATGCGTTACTGTAGTATGTCTTCTGTCAGTTTCTTGGAAGATTGTCTTGTTACGTTGGCGTAATGGATTGTTCTTTACTTATTAGAACGCCAGGTAATCCCATTACCATACAAGTTCATGGTCCAACGCAAGAGAGAGAAGGCGGAAACACGTCACCGGATACCAGGTGTGTCAACTCTCGTGAGATGTGGTAATTGCACAAATAAAATAGAAAACAGTGCGCCACTAATATATATCTTATATAAAACAAATAAGAAATACATTGAAAAGCAATTGAGTGTATTATTACTATTATACAAAATAAGCATATAAATTGTAAACATAAATAACTATATTAACCAACTCTTAACCATAGCTGCAGTTACACATGCCTTCTCTATTTAAACGACCACATCAAACAAGAGGTGGACGCGGGCAAATACTGCGGCATGGTCATGCTGGACCTACAAAAGGCCTTCGACACTGTCAATCACACCATTCTGATTGACAAGCTAAAAGCAATTGGTTTTGATAGTCTATCAGTGAGCTGGATGCAATCCTACCTGGAGGGGAGAGAATAGATGGTGGAGGTAAACGGTACCCTACCCCCCCCCCCCCCTCCCAGTGAGCTGTGGTGTTCCACAAGGAAGCATACTAGGACCGCTACTGTTCCTAATTTATGCAAATTACATGTTGTCAGCTTGTGACTGCAACTTGTTCCTGTTTGCGGACGACTCAGCCCTGCTGGTCTCTGACAAGAACAAGTTACAGGTTGAAAAAACCCTCAGCTCGGAACTAGGCAAAATCTGCATATGGCTCGCAGCTGCTGATAACAAACTATCATTACACATGGGCAAAACAGAGTCCATTCTCTTCGGTTCAAATAACAAACTCAGCAAGACCGACGGCTTCTCAGTTACAGTGGGTGACAATATTGTCACAAGGAAAGATGAAATTACCTACCTGGGTTCCATCCTAGAGGCTAATCTTTCCTGTGACAAAATGGCATCCAATGTAATAAAAAAAGTCAACCAACAAACTCGATTCTTGTACCACATCTCCTCTCTGGTAAACAAGAATACCCTGAAGACTCTGGCAGGAGCACTCATTCAAGGGTACTACGACTATGCTTGCACCTCATGGTACCAAAGCACCTCAAAGGCACTAAAAACAAGATTACAAACATCACAAAACAAACTGGTCAGACTACTGCTTGACCTTACTCCTAGAACCCACCTCACCCCTGCCCACTTTGACAACCTAGGATGGCTTAGAGATTGATTGATTGATTGATTGAAAACTTTATTAACAGATTGCAGAATGGGTACAGTACAGTACAGCTCAATACATACAATTGTTAAGGGGATGCAGACCAGAGAAAGACTTTCGTCTTGTTTACATCAGGGTCCCCCATTTTCAATTCATCGTAAGTAGACGACAGAGTACAGCACAAATCATGTTAAACCCAGATTCGGCTCAAACAAGAGACTAAACACGTTTAGCAATTATGCCACATCATTGTGGAACGCCCTACCCAAAGCTGTAAAGGAATGTGAATCACTACCCACTTTCAAAACCACTCTCAAGGAACACGGTGCAATTCGAAACTGGCCCCTGTAAATGTCCTAACCCAACCCCCTCCAATGTACAGTAAATGACCAAGTATGGTTTTGTCAATATTCCAATGTACAGTTTTGCTTGTACAGTGTCCCCCACCCACCCCTCCGTTTTCAATCATTCATTCATTCATTCATTCATTCATCAAAGAAAATCAGCCCATCTCAAACTCAGTCCGCTATCGCGAGAACGGAGGGGGGGGGGAAGCGCGTCGGCGAGAAGTCCGTCACCAATAACCCTCCGACGCCGCGCCCACCGGAACCATACAGTTCAGAACACGGTAACCGGGGAGCTTCTGCCACAGATGTAGAGAACGCTCGGCTGAATCCAGGGCAGTACATCTATTTGATTGTGTGGAAAACAAACATAAATAATAATTAAAGCGTGTTAATAAAACAGGAATACCATGGATCCCCGGCGGATCATCGCGGCGCTGAAGGGGACCATCGATCCCAACCTGAGGATCGCGGCGGAGCATGAACTCAATCAGGTGGGTTCTGCAGGAGTTTGTTGTTGTGTCGGAGCAGCATCATGTACCCGTGTTGTTTACCCCCAGAGTGGTGCCCGTGTTTATACATCACGACGATAGGTCCCGTGTGTTTAGGGATCGATTGCGTCACTGCGTCGATCAATCAATCTTAGAAAAAGGCCCTTCTGATTCTGATTCTCCCACCATCACTTGTACGTTTCTACTACAGGCCCGTTAGTTAGTTACATGTAGCTGCCTTTGATTGATTGATTGGAAATGTTATTAACAGATTGCAGAACGGGTACAATACAGTACGGCTCAATACACACAATTGTTAAGGGGATGCAGACCAGAGAAAGACTTTCGTCTTGTTTACATCAGGGTCCCCCATTTTCAATTCATCATAACATTTATGACATACCAGATATAGATATAGATAGACAGTACTGTTACATCTAGACATTTATGACATACCAGATCTACAAATATACAGTACTGTTACATCTAGACATTTATGACAGACCAGAGTCTTTCTCTGGTCTGCATCCCCTTAACAATTGTATGTATTGAGCTGTACTCTACTGTACCCATTCTGCAATGAATGAATGAATGAAAACTTTATTTAACAGATTGCAGAATGGGTACAATACAGTACGGCTCAATACATACAATTGTTAAGGGGATGCAGACCTGAGAAAGACGTTTGTCTTGTTTCCATCAGGGTCCCCCATTTTCAATTCATATAGACATTTATGACATACACAACATACATGACATTCTGTTAATCTGTTAATAAAGTTTTCAATCAATCAATTGATTGATTGATTGAAAAGTTTATTACCAGATTGCAGAATGGGTACAGTACAGTACAGCTCAATACATACAATTGTTAAGGGGATGCAGACCTACCCTCCCACTCAGGGCTTTATGGGGTAGAACACATAGTAGCTTACTACAAAAACCTAGGGGTCCGCAAGGACGACTTCAAGCTGGAAATGGTAACAACAGATGAGGTACTCAATAAACTGAGCGCCCTCCAACCTAACAAGGCCACTGGCCACGACAACATCCCCTCCAAATTCCTCAGAGACTCAGCAGCCGCCATCACCCCAATCATCACACACATAATAAACCTCTCCATAAAACAGGGACACGTCCCCAAGGACTTCAAAATTGCTAGGGTGACCCCTCTGCACAAAAAGGGCAGCAAATTAGACCCAGGCAACTACCGCCCTGTTTCTATTCTCACCTCCATCTCGAAAGTCATGGAAAAAATAGTCTACGAACAGGTCGAAAAGTACCTAGCGGAAAAAAATCTAATCTACGAATTCCAATCTGGCTTCAGAACATCCCACTCCACTGACACATGCCTTCTCTATTTGAATGACCACATCAAACAAGAGGTGGACGCAGGCAAATACTGCGGCATGGTCATGCTGGACCTACAAAAGGCCTTTGACACGGTCAATCACTCCATTCTGATTGACAAGCTAAAAGCAATTGGTTTTGATAGTCTATCAGTGAGCTGGATGCAATCCTACCTTGAGGGGAGGGAACAGATGGTGGAGGTAAACGGTACCCTATCCCCCCCTCTCACAGTGAGCTGTGGTGTTCCACAAGGAAGCATACTAGGACCGCTACTGTTCCTAATTTATGCAAATGACATGTCGTCAGCTTGTGACTGCAACTTGTTCCTGTTTGCGGACGACTCAGCCCTGCTGGTCTCTGACAAGAACAAGTTACAGGTTGAAAAAACCCTCAGCTCGGAACTAGGCAGAATCTGCATATGGCTCGCTGATAACAAACTATCATTACACATGGGCAAAACAGAGTCCATTCTCTTCGGTTCAAATAACAAACTCAGCAAGACCGACGGCTTCTCAGTTACAGTGGGTGACAATATTGTCACAAGGAAAGATGAAATTACCTACCTGGGTTCCATCCTAGAGGCTAATCTCTCCTGTGACAAAATGGCATCCAATGTAATAAAAAAAGTCAACCAACGAACTCGATTCTTGTACCGGATCTCCTCTCTGGTAAACAAGAATACCCTGAAGACTCTGGCAGGAGCACTCATTCAGGGGTACTACGACTATGCTTGCACCTCATGGTACCAAAGCACCTCAAAGGCGCTAAAAACAAAATTACAAACATCTCAAAACAAACTGGTCAGACTACTGCTTGACCTTACTCCTAGAACCCACCTCACCCCTGCCCACTTTGACAACCTAGGATGGCTTAGAGTAGATGACAGAGTACAGCAACTTGCAATGGGCCTGGTCTACAAGATACACTACACGACCAAGGTACCCATGTACATGGCAAAATACTTCCCAAAGGTCAGTGAATACCACGATCACAACACCAGAGGGAGCTCCACAAATCATGTTAAACCCAGATTCGGCTCAAATAAGGGACTAAACACGTTTCGCAATTATGCCACATCAATGTGGAACGCCCTACCCAAAGCTGTAAAGGAATGTGGATCACTACCCACTTTCAAAACCTCTCTCAAGAGACACCTACGGGAGACTGCAATTCAACACTGGCCCCTGTAAATATCCTAACCCAACCCCCTCCAATGTACAGTCATTTACCTAGTATGGTTTTGTCAATAGTCCAATGTACAATTTTGTTTGTTTGTACAGAGTCTCCCCCCCCTCAATGTACAGTTTTGCTTGTCTATACAGTGTGCCCCCCCCCCCCCCCAACCACCTCCAATGTAAATTACCCAGTATGGTTGTCAATATCCCAGTGTACCCAACCCCCCCCACCCAACCTCCTCCAATGTACAGTTTCTACGTCAAATGTATATACTCCCTTTTCTTGACTCCTTCTGTATCACAAACAGTACTGTATTTGCAAATCTGGTATGTCATAAATGTATAGATGTAGCAGTACTGACTATCTGTATGTCATGTATGTCATATATGTCCTGATGAATTGAAAATGGGGGACCCTGGTGGAAACAAGACGAAAGTCTTTCTCTGGTCTGCATCCCCTTAACAATTGTGTGTATTGAGCTGTACTGTATTGTACCCATTCTGCAATCTGTTAATAAAGTTTTCAATCAATCAATCAATCAATCAATTTTCAATCAATCAATCAATGAGAAAGACGTTTGTCTTGTTTCCATCAGGGTCCCCCATTTTCAATTCATATAGACATTTATGACATACACAACATACATGACATTCTGTTAATCTGTTAATAAAGTTTTCAATCAATCAATTGATTGATTGATTGAAAAGTTTATTAACAGATTGCAGAATGGGTACAGTACAGTACAGCTCAATACATACAATTGTTAAGGGGATGCAGACCAGAGAAAGACTTTCGTCTTGTTTACATCAGGGTCCCCCATTTTCAATTCATCATAACATATATGACATACATGACATACAGATAGACAGTACTGCTACATCTATACATTTATGACATATCAGATTTGCAAATACAGTACTGTTTGTGATACAAAAGTGTCCAGAAAAAGAGTGTATATACATTTGGCGTAGAAACTGTACATTGGAGGAGGTTGGGTGGGTGGGGTTGGGTGGGTGGGTGAGGGGGGCTGTACATTGGAGGGGGGGGGGGGGGTTGGGTAGGGGACAAGCACACATTTTACACTGTACATTGGAATACTGACAAAGCCTTACTTGCTCATTTACTGTACAACTAGGTTAGGACATTTGTAGGGGCCAGTTTCGAATTGCAGTCTCACGTAGGTGTTTTTTGAGAGTGTTTTTGAAAGTGGGTAGTAATTCACATTCCTTTACAGCTTTAGGTAGGGTGTTCCACATTGATGTGGCATAATTGCGAAACGTGTTTAGTCCCTTGTTTGAGCCAAATCTGGGTTTTACATTATTTGTGGAGCTCCCTCTGGTGTTGTGATCGTGGTATTCACTGACCTACCAGATCTACAAATATACAGTACTGCTACATCTATAAATTTATGACATACCAGATCTACAAATATACAGTACAATATACCAACCCTTTCACAGTGGTCAAGCAGCAGAATCTGAGACAAACTCCAATAGGCTGTACGGCACTACTTTCACTACCACACTACAGAAGGTTAACCTTTCACTATCACACTACAGAAGGTTTGAACCCTTTCACTACCACACTACAGAAGATTAACCTTTCACTACCACACTACAGACGGTTAACCTTTCACTACCACACTACAGACGATTAACCTTTCACTACCACACTACAGACGGTTAACCTTTCACTACCACACTACAGAAGGTTAACCTTTCACTACCACACTACAGAAGGTTAACCTTTCACTACCACACTACAGAAGGTTAACCTTTCACTACCACACTACAGAAGGTTAACCTTTCACTACCACTCTGTCTCCCTCTCTCTCTCTCTCTCTCTCTCTCTCTCTCTCTCTCTCTCTCTCTCTCTCTCTCCCCGCTCCAGTCATACAAGATCATCAACTTCGCCCCCACGCTCCTGCAGATCATCATGTCTGAACAGGTTGAGTTCCCTGTTCGCCAGGCAGGTAAGAGACAACGTCTGAGCAGGTTGAGTTCGCTGTTGGCCAGGCAGGTAAGAGACAACGTCTGAGCAGGTTGAGTTCCCTGTTCGCCAGGCAGGTAAGAGTAGAGCCATATGAAATCTGTTTTATTATTTTCCAAATTCCATTATATTTTTTCCCAAATTCCGTTTTTTCAGTTTTAATATTTCAGAATTCTGTATTTTGCTTTTTATGCTCATTTTACCATCAGAAATAGTGTCTAATAAGTGGGAATGAATAAATGTCCACAATTTAATAAGATATAACAGCCAATTTAATGTTTTTAAGTGCTGCAACTCAGAAATACAGTTCAATTTTACACAATATCTTTCAAATAATATTGTGACAAAATATAAATGCACACAAAATATAAATACACATTTCAAGTGTAAACAATAGATACAGCTAGCTACTACTGACATTATCACAATGACAATGTCAGTAGCCTAGCTATATCTTTTATATTGTGATGAAATATAGTAATGCATAATTTAGGCACTTTTAGTTTAGTTTATTTCATTTATAAAGGACAGTGTGTACTGACAATCATTTGCATTAAACAAATGGATGGGTGCACCAGATTTAGCTAGAAGCTATCATTTCCATCTATAGTCCTATGTACTGTAACGTTACATAGCTATTTAAGTTTATTTAGTTTATAAAGGACAGTGTGCAATGACAATCGTTTGCATTAAACAAATGGATGGGTGCACCAGATTTAGCAAGAAGCTATCATTTCCATCTATAGTCCTATGTACTGTAATGTTAGCTATTTAATCACAATAGTGTCGCACGTGTTTTTGCGGGTCCAGTCCACGGAACGTTGACAGAATTAGCAAAACGCCTTATCGCCGGAGGCATAAAAGTCATTAGGATACTGCTCTGCTCTGAATTTAGGGCTTATTGCGGAATTTCTTAGCTTATTGACTATGTTAACATGAAAGCAGCCAGACGGCAGACGCTTGGACACTGCTGTGTTGTGTGTAACACGCAGCGGTCCCCGGTCATGTTTGCTTTGCACCAAACGTTTCACCCAAAAATGGAATTTCAGTCCAGATTAGGCCAAATTCTGCAATATTCGACGTTTTGCAGTTGATTCCATTTTTATTGGTCAATTCCACAATTCCGTCCGCGATTCCTTGAACGCGGATTTCATATGGCTCTAGGTAAGAGACAACGTCTGAGCAGGTTGAGTTCCCTGTTCACGTGTCATGATGATCTGATACAATAGAAAGGCTCAGCACTGTATGTAATATGTGATAAACCATTATGTTTTGAATCTTATTCAAATGACTAGCAGGACAAACACATAATGGTCTTATATTTGTTTCACATGTTGTCACAATCGGGTCCTCGTTTGAAATGTGTGTGTCTGTGTGTCTGTCTGTCTGTCTGTCTGTCTGTGTGTGTGTGTGTGTCTCTCTGTGTGTGTGTGTCTCTGTGTGTGTGTGTATCTCTGTGTGTGTGTCTCTGTGTGTGTGTCTGTGTGTGTGTCTCTGTGTGTGTGTCTCTCTGTGTCTGTGTGTGTGTCTGTGTGTGTGTCTCTGTGTGTGTGTCTCTCTGTGTGTGTCTCTCTCTGTGTGTGTGTGTGCAGCTGCCATCTACCTGAAGAACATGGTAGTGCAGTACTGGCAGGATCGCGAGCCGTCTCTGGGAGAGGTGCTGTTTCCCTTCAACATCCACGAGAACGACAGGCAGCACATCAGAGCCCACATCGTGGAGGGAATCATCCAGTGTCCCGAGTCCATACGGTCTGTAGTGCCAACCCTAACCATGTAGACCAGTGTCCCGAGTCCATACGGTCTGTAGTGCCAACCCTAACCATGTAGACCAGTGTCCCGAGTCCATACGGTCTGTAGTGCCAACCCTAACCATGTAGACCAGTGTCCCGAGTCCATACGGTCTGTAGTGCCAACCCTAACCATGTAGACCAGTGTCCCGAGTCCATACGGTCTGTAGTGCCAACCCTAACCATGTAGACCAGTGTCCCGAGTCCATACGGTCTGTAGTGCCAACCCTAACCATGTAGACCAGTGTCCCGAGTCCATACGGTCTGTAGTGCCAACCCTAACCATGTAGACCAGTGTCCCGAGTCCATACGGTCTGTAGTGCCAACCCTAACCATGTAGACCACATATAGACTATAGACCACATATAGACCACATATAGACCACATATAGACCACATACAGACTATAGACCATGATAAAATCAAATTTATTTGTAAAGCCCGCAATCACACGTTAATGTCCCCATGGGCTGCTGGACAAGTCTTCTTTAAACGAGTCAAGAAGAAACATCACAATAAATCAAGAACAAAAAAACCCACCATGAAATCCAAAACAACACTCCCAGACATACGCCAGCGAAGGTAAGGAAAAACTCACTAAAAACCTAGCAATAGGAAAAAAGCACCACAGGCAATGTGGAGGAGAGAACCCTTAGAAGGGTCGTTCAAAGGGGGATCCCCCTTCTTAGATGTCGGTGATAGTAGTGTTGCTATGGATGATCGATGGGTGGAGAATAAAACAGGCAAAATAGTTGGTATGTATGTACATTTATACAACGGCATGCAAATTTCTCGATTCTGATTGGCTGAAACAGTCATTTTACACGTCTTTATTGGCAACAATCCACGCTGCTGGCCCAGGACCCGCCCACAACCGACCCACATCACATCACTCCGCCGGATCACAAGAAGGTGGCCAATAATATTTACAAATGGATATGTTAATGGCGACTAAACGACTAAATATGAAGCGATTCTGTCAAGGGGAATGTGTTAGCCCTTTAAACAATGTTGGATGATGTAATTGATGGGTCTTGAGGCAATCTAGAACAAAAGAAAAATCGCGGTTTGATTGATAGATTAATTGATTGATTTAAATTTCTACTTCCTTCTTGCTACTGACTGCAGCGTTCTCTCTCACTGTCCGACGCTGGCGTACCCACAAACACACACACACACATACACACACACACACACACACACACACATACACACACACACGCACACACACACTGTGACACACACACACACACACACACACGCACACACACACACACACACTCCTGTCTGCAACAGCGGGGGAGTCAGACTGAGAGAGAAGCAGCGCTGTTTTAAGTGAGCATGGTCTATTGAATTGATTGATTGGTTGATTGCTAATTTTATTACTGTACCCCTGGTTTCCAACTGGTTAAGTTTAGGCTAAAAGAAATAAATAAAAAAATAGGGCGAAGAAAACGTTTTTTTCCTATGCATTCCCTTAACAATTGTGTGTATTGAGCCGTACTGTATTGTACCCATTCTGCATCTGGTAATAAAATTTTCAATCAATCATTCCAATAATACACAGTTGGATGTGTTAGTTGGTTGGATGCACTTCAAGCTGCTTCCACATGAGGCAACTTCTCTCAATCATTCCAATAATACACAGTTGGATGTGTTAGTTTGGTTGGATGCACTTCAAGCTGCTTCCACATGGAGTTGTGGGAACTACTTTTTCTGGCGGATGGTTTTTTCAATAAATCTTCGATTAATGTGTGTTTATTGTATAGAAATAAGGTTGGATGAATCTGGCAGTTGTATAAAAGCTTTACACCACGTGCAGTCGTGATTTGTGACCAATAAACCATGCCTAGGGGGGTCTAACGACCCTCGGCTGCGCCTCGGGCCTAACAACCACCCCTAGGCATGGTTTATTGGTCACAAACCACTCCTGCGTGTGATGTAATGCTTAAATAGGTGTAATAAAACACATGCAATAGCAACTGGGGTACATAAGAAAATGTTTGAAAGATTTAAATAGAATAGGGCTAAGAACAGCAACAACAAGAGAGAAAGCATAGGGAGACGAGCGCTAGTGTGAAAATAGGATAAAGGCTCAGAGCTCAAAATATCAGTCATATTCCGCTTGCACATGAGTATGTATTCCGGTCGGATCCATTTGACGTATGGGGGCGATGTAGAGAGGATCACATCAAGTTGGTCATCACCACGAGACATCCACCACCTTGGTCATCACCACGAGACATCCACCACCTTGGTCATCACCACAAGAGAGACATCCACCACCTTGGTCATCACCACGAGACATCCACCACCTTGGTCATCACCACGAGACATCCACCACCTTGGTCATCACCACAAGAGAGACATCCACCACCTTGGTCATCACCACGAGACATCCACCACCTTGGTCATCACCACGAGACATCCACCACCTTGGTCATCACCACAAGACATCCACCACCTTGGTCATCACCACGAGACATCCACCACCTTGGTCATCACCACGAGACATCCACCACCTTGGTCATCACCACGAGACATCCACCACCTTGGTCATCACCACAAGACATCCACCACCTTGGTCATCACCACGAGACATCCACCACCTTGGTCATCACAACAAGACATCCACCACCTTGGTCATCACCACAAGACATCCACCACCTTGGTCATCACCACAAGACATCCACCACCTTGGTCATCACCACGAGACATCCACCACCTTGGTCATCACCACAAGACATCCACCACCTTGGTCATCACCATGAGACATCCACCACCTTGGTCATCACCACGAGACACCACTCACAGGGAGACGAGGAGACTGGGACAGCCGTTAGACAGGTTGCGTGTTTGTGGTGGGGGCGGACATAGCAATAGATGCATGTAGTAAGATAATTTAGTTTAATTTCAGATATATTGGTTTCCATTCATGAATTGATTTTTTTTTATCCACTTTTTCTCCTTATTTTCTATTTTTCTCCCATCCCAATTTCATGTATCCAATTCTCCCCTCCCCTGTCTTGAACGTTGCTCGACTATGCCCCCCACTGGCCGGTTGTAGGGAGGATAGAAGCCTTGCGTCACGTGTTCCCTCCGGCACACGAGGAGGCAGCCTGTCACATCTTTTCGCCTGCCAGCGCGGACTCTCATTGGCGAGGTGTAACGCATGGGAGGCTCACACTACCCTCGCCACTTCCTGTCTCTGCTGTGCAGGCGTCTCCCAACCGACCTGTAGGGGTCGCTGTCCACAACGTCCAATCCCCACCCATCGACTTCCACCCGCTGACTCTGCCAAATGAGCCAGTACGACGGTCGGCCCAAGCCGAAGGCAATGCTGAGACTGGGATTCGATACCGGAGTCTCTTGCATTGGTGATGAGCGCAATCTCCGCTACGCCACCCAGCCGCCCTCAAATTGATATATTTTATACCCAGTTTAATGAACTGTAGATTGTATATTACTGTTGCACTTTACTGTTACATTTGCACTCTGGTTGGATGTCAAATCTCTTTTAGTTGTACTGCATTGGTTCTGGGTGATTTTAACAGCGCGCGTCTTAAAAAGGTGCTGCCGAATTTCTATCAGCATGTGACCTGTCCCACCAGAGGCGAGAACATATTAGACCATGTATACTCGCAATTTAAGAATGGGTACAAGTCACAGGCTCTTAGTCCATTCGGTAAAAGCGATCACGCTGCAATATTTCTTTTGCCAAAGTACAAACAAAGTCTCAAGCGAACGCCGGTGGTCTCGCGAGAGGTTAAGCGTTGGGCCGTGACGTCAGAGGAGTCACTCCAAGCTGTACTGGGAAGTACAGACTGGAGTGTATTCCGTGATAACACAGCCAATATTAACGAATACACCGAAACGGTGATTGACTATGTCTGTACTCAGGTAGAAGAAACAATCCCCTCCACCAAAATTAAAATCTACCCAAATCAAAAGCCCTGGGTAGACAAATCCGTCCGTGAGGCTCTGAAAGTACGCACATCAGCATACAACACCGGGCTGGTGACAGGCAACATGGAAGAACACAAGATGGCAAGATACAATGTCAGGAGAGCAGTAATAGGGGCAAAACGGCGTTACAGGGATAAAGTTGAACTTCAGTTTGAACAGGCTGACTCTAGAGGCATGTGGCAGGGCCTCAGAACAATGACAGACTACAAAGGAACCCCCCTCAAACTGAACAGTGACATCTCCTTAGCAAATGATCTCAATTCCTTCTATGCGAGGTTTGAGGCTGTGAATAACAACACCAGCCTACAAACCACGGCAATGGGGGGGGGGGGTCTGCTGATGGAGACTCAGTGTTCAGGGTAACAGAGCATGAGGTGAGACGGATCTTTAAAAAAGTGAATATCAGGAAGGCAGCAGGACCGGACGGCATCCCCGGCCGCGTCCTAAAAGTCTGTGCCGACCAACTGGCCCCGGTATTCACTGACATCTTCAACCTGTCCTTGGAACAGGCTGTCATCCCCACCTGTCTGAAGAAGTCCACCATCATCCCTGTACCCAAAAAATCTACGCCCGCTTGCCTCAACGACTACCGCCCTGTAGCCCTCACCTCCATAGCCATGAAGTGCTTTGAGAAGCTAGTGAAGGGCTACATCTGTTCCTCCCTCCCCATCAACCTGGACCCTCTGCAATTTGCATATCGCCCCAACAGGTCCACGGAGGACGCCATAGCCCATGTGCTGCACACAGCAGCATCACATCTGGACAAGAGGCAGGGGAACTATGTGAGAATGCTGTTCATCGACTACAGCTCAGCATTCAATACCATAGTCCCCTCCAAACTCATAGCCAAGCTCAGGGACCTGGGCTTGAACTATGACCTGTGCCAGTGGGTCTTGGACTTCCTGACGGGCAGACCCCAGGTGGTAAGAGCCGGCAACTGCACCTCCTCATCCATCACGCTCAACATAGGGGCCCCCCAGGGCTGTGTTCTGAGCCCCCTCCTCTACTCCCTGTACACACATGACTGCGTAGCACAGCGGAACAACAACACCATCATCAAATTTGCTGATGACACAGTAGTGGTGGGCCTGATCTCTGCCAACGACGAAAGGGCCTACCTGGAAGAGGTAGAGAACCTGTCACAGTGGTGTCAGGAGAACTGCCTCTCCCTGAACGTCAGCAAAACAAAAGAGATGATTGTGGACTTCAGGAGGTCGGGGGTCAAGGACTACAGCCCCCTCAGCATCGACGGGGCACCGGTTGAGAGAGTGAACAGTTTCAAGTACCTCGGAGCCCACATATCCGAGGACTTGACATGGACCACACACATTGACAGTGTTGTGAAGAAGGCACGACAACGCCTCTACTTCCTCAGGCGCCTAAGGAAGTTCCAAGTCAGTCAGAAGATCCTTAGGAACTTCTACTCATGTACAATAGAGAGCATCCTGACCGGCAACATCACCTCCTGGTTTGGGAATAGCACTGCACAAGACCGTAGCAGACTACAAAGAGTGACACGTTCAGCCGAACGCACAATTGGAGGGGGGCTTCCCACCCTCCAGAACATTTACATCAAGCGGTGCAAGGGGAAGGCTAAGAGAATTATTAAGGACTCGAGCCACCCGAACAACTGCCTCTTTGAACTGCTGCGGTCAGGCAAGCGATACCGGAGTCTTAAGGCGAGCACAGAAAGACTCAGAAGAAGCTTCTATCCCCAGGCCATCAGGCTGCTAAACGAACAATAATCGCTAAACGAACAATAATCACTATGCAACAACCATCAAATGCACACAGCACACACACCCACACGCACACACTCACTCAAACAAACAACACACTGCAGCACCCACTCTCCACACTTTAGATCACACAAACACACTTACACTTTATATTTATTGATAAAGGATTTGCACTACAACTCGTACACCTACTGTGAATTGTACCTAAATTGCACCTCGTCCCATTTCTCCATTTCTGCCTTGCACTATATAGTATTGTATATTAGTACACTGCACAGTATTGTATATTGTATGGTAACTACGTCTATTCTGCATCGAACATTGTACATATGTCTAAACTGAACACTGTGACCTCTTTTTTTACTTCTAATTTTACTATGTTTTTATTTCATACTTATCTTGTCTTGCACAGTCTCTGGAGCGCAACAGTAAGAAGCATTTTGTACAAAAGTATTCTGTACTTCTGTATGACAACTATTAAAGAAACTTGAACTTGAAACTTGAACTTGATGACAATACTTTTGAATCTGATCTCATCTGTCTCCCCAGGGCTCAGCTAACCATGTGTCTGCGCGCCGTCATAAAGCACGACTTCCCCGGTCGCTGGACCGGCATCGTGGATAAGATCGGCCTGTACCTGCAGTCCCAGAGCAGTGGCAGCTGGTACGGAAGCCTGCTGGCCCTCTACCAGCTGGTCAAGACCTACGAGTGAGTCCCACATCACTCCTGAGTCCCACATCACTCCTGAGTCCCACATCACTCCTCTGAGTCCCACATCACTCCTCTGAGTCCCACGTCACTCCCCTGAGTCCCACGTCACTCCTCTGAGTCCCACGTCACTCCTCTGAGTCCCACATCACTCCTCTGAGTCCCACATCACTCCTCTGAGTCCCACATCACTCCTCTGAGTCCCACGTCACTCCTCTGAGTCCCACGTCACTCCTGAGTCCCACATCACTCCTCTGAGTCCCACATCACTCCTCTGAGTCCCACATCACTCCTCTGAGTCCCACGTCACTCCTCTGAGTCCCACGTCACTCCTCTGAGTCCCACATCACTTCTCTGAGTCCCACGTCACTCCTCTGAGTCCCACATCACTCCTCTGAGTCCCACATCACTCCTCTGAGTCCCACATCACTCCTCTGAGTCCCACATCACTCCTCTGAGTCCCACATCACTCCTCTGAGTCCCACATCACTCCTGAGTCCCACATCACTCCTGAGCAGTGTTGGGCAAGTTACTTTTAAAAAGTAACTAGTTACAGTTACTAGTTACTTCTTCCAAAAAGTAACTAAATTACTTACTCAGTTACAAATTATAAAAGTAACTAGTTACTTCAGAAAGTAACTATTGCGTTACTTTCAATATATATATTTTTTACATAAACAACATACACAAATCTAAACTATTTTAATGTTGCTGTGGGACAAAGTGAGACTAGCCTCCAATCAAATGCCATGTATGTAGATATTATAATTACTATGTTTATATATTAGTGGATCATACAAATACAATAGATGTTTTGGAACTTTTGATATGTATTGCCCCTCAACAGGCCACAACTGGGCAACATTAAATTATGCTTGTTAAGCACTATACCAAAAATAAATAACAAATATATACTGATTGATTGAACATTTTAATTAACAGATTGCAGAATGGGTACAGCACTACGGCTCAATACACACTTTTTAATTTTTTTTTTTTTATCCACTTTTTCTCCCATTTTCTATTTTCTCCCATCCCAATTTCGTATCATCCAATTCAACCCTCCCCTGTCACGGACGCTGTTTCTTGCCTCCCACAAGCCGGCTGCAATGTGGACTAAGTCATACATAGCACAAGTCCCCTCCGGTACTTGAGGTAACAGCAGTCGCATCTTTTCACCTGCGCAGCTCGATCTCTCAGTGGCGAGGAGTAACGCGTGGGAGGCTCACGCTGCCCCCGACACTTCCTGATTCTACTGCGCAGGCGCACCAACCGACCTGTAGGAGTCGCTGTCCACAACGCCCGATCCCCACCCATCAGTTTCCCACCCCCTAATACGGCCAATGTGTATTAGTATGGACGACCAGCTAAACTGAAAGCAATGTGGAGCGCTGGGATCGAACAGGCGATCCCAGCGTCTCCGCATTCGTGCCGAGCGCCTTGCCCACTATGCCACGTAGCCGCCAATACACACAATTGTTAAGGGGATGCAGATCGGAGAAAGACTTTCGTCTTGTTTACATCAGGGTCCCCCATTTTCAATTCATGACATACACAACATACAGATATAAGAATCTAATCGAATCATTCTAAACCAATCTAATCATGACATTTAAGACATGCATGACATACAGATATATATCTCTGCGCACCAGACTGTGCTATTAAACCAGGAAGTGCAGCACTATGTTGAGCCCATAGATATATACTGTATGGTTGAGCCTGTCAGCAGTAGAGCCACTACTGCCCTGCGCTGCAACACAAGAGTGAACCGCGGTCTCACGCTGACTGCTCGCTTATTATGTTGTTCCGTTGGATTCGTTTTAGATTATTTGGGCTCAAACCGTACACTACACAGACCCGCGGTCTCCGCTGACTGAATCGCTTGTGTTGTGGCTCAGACTCTGGATGCGTTAGACCCGCCCACCTCTACCTTTGATTGGCTTACCATGACATTTTACTCAGCCTCAGCCAATCGTCACTCGTCAGCATGTATCCGCTTGACTCGCGCACTGCCCACTAAACAAGGAAGAACATAATATTGCCTCTCAGCGCAGATATCTGTCTGATGAAAGAAACAGGTTAATTCATAGTAACGCGCCGGATTTATTTGCAGTAACGGTAACAGCGTTATTGAGATTGGAAGAGTAATCCGTTAGATTACTCGTTACTGAAAAAACTAACGCCGTTAGTAACGTTGTTACTTATAGCGCCGTTATTCCCATCACTGCTCCTGAGTCCCACATCACTCCTCTGAGTCCCACATCACTCCTCTGAGTCCCACGTCACTCCTCTGAGTCCCACGTCACTCCTCTGAGTCCCACATCACTCCTCTGAGTCCCACATCACTCCTCTGAGTCCCACATCACTCCTCTGAGTAGGGGTGGACGGTATAAACGGTATACGGTATAAACGGTATGAATTTGCTCTACGGTATGGATTTTCACTATACCGTGTAACCGGTAGGGCAGCTCTAAAATAGCAATGACGTCATGTAACCACAGCACGACTATTTCAATCGCATTTGCCCCTAAAAATAGATCGAATTAGTCATAGATAATAGATATGTGCAAACTGGAAACAGTTATTTAGGAGGCTTCGCGCAGTGGGCGCACTGGGCGTGTCAACACGCAATTGTCATTTCATAATAAACACATATCACCGCGGCGCACAGCAAGTTTCAATTAAAGTTCCTGGCATTTTTAACCAGTGGAGAAAGGTAAGAGATCTTACCTATCGTTTTTCTTATATGAATTATTCTACGTTAATAAAACATACCTGGTGATCAACTACAGTTTGCTGTAAACATTATGATATGTGTGTAGTGTTATGATAACGACGGGAGGACCGAGGACGGCTGCTGCAGCAGTGGATTTGCGAAATAGCATGCAGCTGCAGAGCCGCAGAGCCAGTGGCTCTTTCAGGTCTGGTCACAGGCCCGCTCAACAGCGCCCCCCCACCAAACGGCTGAACGACCTGAAAGAGCCACTGGCTCTGCGGCTCTGCAGCTACATATGCTTCTAGCAAAATCCAGCCCTGCTGTTTGCAATGGGAGCAGCACGGAGTCTCGACTCGGGACTTATTTTATTTGGAATATAATGACTTTATACGCAAAAGTAGCCTAGTTTTAAGTTAAAATATTATAAATCTACATGCCTTGAGGATGTCATTCTTTATATAGCCTGCCTATCAGGCAAAAAAAATTATTCTAACGGAAACACTGATACCGTGATATATACCGTTACCGTCTATGCTTCAAATTATACCGTGATATAAATTTTAGACCATACCGTCCACCCCTACCTCTGAGTCCCACATCACTCCTCTGAGTCCCACATCACTCCTCTGAGTCCCACGTCACTCCTCTGAGTCCCACATCACTCCTGAGTCCCACATCACTCCTCTGAGTCCCACATCACTCCTCTGAGTCCCACGTCACTCCTGAGTCCCACATCACTCCTCTGAGTCCCACATCACTCCTCTGAGTCCCACATCACTCCTCTGAGTCCCACATCACTCCTCTGAGTCCCACATCACTCCTGACGCACCACGTCACTCCTGTTGTTGGTACCAGCCCTAGCTGCTTCATGTTGGTACCAGCCCCTAGCTGCTTCATGTTGGTACCAGCCCCTAGCTGCTTCATGTTGGTACCAGCCCTAGCTGCTTCATGTTGGTACCAGCCCCTAGCTGCTTCATGTTGGTACCAGCCCCTAGCTGCTTCATGTTGGTACCAGCCCTAGCTGCTTCATGTTGGTACCAGCCCCAGCACCTAGCTGCTTCATGTTGGTACCAGCCCCAGCCCCTAGCTGCTTCATGTTGGTACCAGCCCCTAGCTGCTTCATGTTGGTACCAGCCCCAGCCGCGTCTATATTAAAGGCAGCCCAAGAGTGCTTCCACATTGGCATTTTGCGCTCTGATTGGCCGAGCGCGCGCATGCGCATGATCCGCGACGCGCTCCTCTAGCCAGGAATCGAAACTCCGTTTAAGCTCCAGAGAGCGAGGCTGAAAATCCGCAGTTCTTGCCCCACTGATGGTAGCTGAATCCCGCATCTGAGTTTTCTGATGAATACCCCCAAAATATGGAGGTCCCGAACGCAATTAAGTATTGATTACGCCGTAACGAACCATTAAAAAAATATACCGTTAACTGGAGTATGTTGTTTCTTTACATATTATGTTGGATTAGAGAATTGGTTTGTCATGACAATCCAATAAAAAATTGCGATTTACCCGGTGGTACAATGAACGGTGGGGCTGGGCTGGGGCGCGCGGTGCTCCCAGGCGGCGGCGGTTGACCGATGGCGATGCCGAGGACGAGCGCGACCAACCGTTTTTGGTGCGCCAAAACTGCGCAGGGAAAAAAATAAATAAAAAAAAACGACAAGAGATATGTAATGTTAATTACCTGAAATTATTCCGTTTTTGGGGGGGGGGGGGGAACCCTGCATATATCGGTATCTGTTGATATCGGTATTGGAAATTAAGAGTTGGACAATATCGGTATATCGGTATCGGTAAAAAAGCCAATATCGAACATCCCTAGTTAATACCAAAGTATGGTGAAAATTTCACTTGAATGGCCACATTGGAAATATATTTATGGGACAAAATGCTTATGTGTTCAATACTTATTTCCAAAAAATGGAGTAGGGACTGACTTTTTTTTTTTTTTTTTTACTTTATTTTTTAGCGTTTATCGCTTTTTCTGGTCAAGCATGACCGACAGAAACAGGTTGAAATGGGATGTAGAGCAGGGGAAGACATTCTGAGAAATGACGGCGGGTCCGGGAATCGAACTCGTGTCCCCCAGATCCGTGACGAGCACGGTTTTCCCCGACGCAGAAATAGCGCCGAGATATGCGGTGAGCTACGGGAGCTCCCGGGACTGACTATTTTTATATGCACAAGTTGTATAACTCTCTCTCTCTCTCTCTCTCTCTCTCTCTCTCTCTCTCTCTCTCTCTCTCTCTCTCTCTCTCTCAGGTATAAGAAGGCAGATGAACGGCAGCCCCTGCTGGCAGCCATGCAGATCTTCCTGCCCCGCATGCAGCACCTCCTCACGCAGCTCCTGGCTGACGCCACCATCTTCTCTGTCCTCATCCAGAAACAGATCCTCAAGATCTTCCACGCCCTCGTACAGGTGTGTGTGTGTTCTGATCCATTGCTTTTCCAGAGACCAATGCCTTTTATTGAGATAAGTAATCTTGAGAGATCTAACATCGTTCTGTGTTGAAAATGGAGCAAGTCACTTTGCTTTGATTTCTGACACGTTGCACGTTTCTTGGTTTCAGATTTTAGTATTGGGGAAATTCTCAGATACTGATATCCTGTATAGGGATGTTCGATATTGGCTTTTTTACCGATACCGATATACCGATATTGTCCAACTCTTAATTTCCGATACCGATATCAACCGATACCGATATATGCAGGGTTTCCCCCCAAAAAAAACGGAATAATTTCAGGTAATTAACATTACATATCTCTTGTTGTGGAATTAACACAACATTATGCATACTTTTGACAACAAATTAAATGAGAATGTGTTCTTACTTGCTTGCCTGTGTAAATACAGCTTGAATAAATGCTAAAAAAAAAAATTGTAAACCGATACCGATATTTTCCGATATTACATTTTAATGCCGATATCGGCCGATAATATCGGACATCCCTAATCCTGTATCTATCTATCTGTATATATTATAAATGCAAATATCATATCATATCTGTATCTATTAGGGATGTCCGATATTATCGGCCGATATCGGCATTAAAATGTGATATCGGAAAATATCGGTATCGGTTTACAATTTTTTCTTTTTCTTTTTTTTTTTATATTTCTATAACCTTTATTTACCCAGGCAAGCAAGTAAGAACAAATTCTGATTTTATTTATTGTCAAAAGTATGCATAATGTGTTAATTCCACAACAAGAGATATGTAATGTTAATTACCTGAAATTATAAAAAAAAATTGGGGGCGGGGGGAACCCTGCATATATCGATATCGGTTGATATCGGTATTGGAAATTAAGAGTTGGACAATATCGGTATATCGGTATCGGTAAAAAAGCCAATATCGAGCATCCCTAGTATCTATCTGTATCTATCTGTTTCTGTTTCAGTATCTGTATCTATCTGTATCTGTATTGGTATCCATATCCTTCAGTCTCACTATGCCTTTTCTTTTTGCTAATATGGCCATGAAATTGGTATTACATTTAGCTCTAAGTGGTATTAAAAAGGTCTTAAAAAGTTATAAATGTAACTGCTAGAGGCTGCTGTTTGATTACAGATTCTAGTTGTCAGCTTATCGTAATGGATGATTGCGCTACATGTAACCAACTAACATGAACTCGGGGTGTAACCTGCTTGTTCCCTGCCTCTCCAGCTGATCAATAACCTGCTTGTTCCCTGCCTCTCCAGCTGATCAATAACCTGCTTGTTCCCTGCCTCTCCAGCTGATCAATAACCTGCTTGTTCCCTGCCTCTCCAGCTGATCAATAACCTGCTTGTTCCTCTGCAGTATTCCCTGCCTCTCCAGCTGATCAATAACCTGCTTGTTCCTCTGCAGTATTCCCTGCCTCTCCAGCTGATCAATAACCTGCTTGTTCCTCTGCAGTATTCCCTGCCTCTCCAGCTGATCAATAACCTGCTTGTTCCTCTGCAGTATTCCCTGCCTCTCCAGCTGATCAATAACACACTGATGACCCAGTGGATGGAGCTGCTCCGAGCCGTGATGGACAGAGACATCCCTCCTGTAAGACACACACACACACACACACACACACACACACACACACACACACACACACACACACACATATATATACAGTACACACACACACATATATATTATACAGTATACACGCACACGCACATATATATACAGTACACACACACATATATATACAGTATACACACACACACATATATATACAGTACACACACACACACACACACACATATATATATATATACAGTACACACACACACACACACACACACATATATAGTACACACACACACACACACACACACAGACACGCATATATACAGTACACACACATATATATATACAGTACACACACATATATATATATACAGTACACACACAAACACACACATGCCCGACTAGTTATAGTTGAAAGTGGGGGTGCAAGATTATTAAGTGACAGGCAGATTTTTTATTTATTTAATGAACACCTGTACGTGCAATTTCCTGCAATATAGAGCCTTCAATCTTGACCAATAAAGCTGCTCTTTTCACTATAAAACTCAGTTTATATTGCAGTATGATAGCCAATTACTATAATAATAATAATAATAATAATATATTAATATATATACTGTATATATACTGTATATTGATTTTTCGCTCTTTTATTTGTATTAAATCAATCTCCTCAAATAGGCCAAGTTTTTAATAAGAGAAAAAATATCTATTTCCATTACCTGTAACACTTGTGTCTCTTTCTCTCCTTCTCTGCCTCCTCCCTGAGTCTGCACAGTCACCATATCATTCTACATTAAGGAGAGCAATACACTTATGAATACACTGAACTGGTTTGAATACACAATCTTTATGCTACTCTGTAAAGAAAGGAGAGAGGGGGGGATATATGATCCAAGTATTTGTGCCTTAATTTGTTATGTTATCCTACACTTTAAGCTGACTGTCTGATATTTCCATTACCTGTAACTCTTGTGTCTCTTTCTCTTCTTCCTGAGTCTGCACAGTCACCATATCATTCTACATTAAGGACACAGGATAGGGGAAAAAGGGGAGGAGAATGTCTTTACAAGAGAGAGTTGGGGAATCATTATATTATTCCACAGGGCACTCAGCCTATGCAGCAGCATGCGCCACTGACTGCTGGGGGAGGGACCATGGGAGGCACTGGATCAAACCATTAAAATGTGGGGGGCAGGGGGGTCACAATCTTTGGAAACTTAAAAACTCGCTATTAATACTTTCAGAGCCCACCAGGGGGTGCACGATTTAGTGCTTGAATGCCCAGCATCCACTGCCAATGTTAACGTTAATATCGCCTAATCTATGTTTTAAATTATGGCTGCCCGTTATAATCTGCCCGTCGCTTATCAAAGACTCATTTTCCAGTCAACATTGGCAAGGCAGATTGTATTTTTATCGCTTCATTTACCGACTCGACAGAGCTATCCTCACTTTCAGTTGTGGTTGAAAGTTCCGTTTGATAGCATTTTGAAAATCACCCGTTTTCCGGAGAAAAAAAACCCATGCCTATGATAATCGCCTTTTACTGGAATATTCCAGAACGTTGTCATTTGTCGGCCTATTTATGAATCGTTTTCAAATAAACGCTAGATGATCGATAGTATATGTGTACACTCCTGATCTGATAATCGCTGCTCTTATTTCCTCATGGCTTTTACAGTCAAAACAGCCATATCACATATCACATAAACGCTTATATATCCGTGAAAACGAGTCTGATTATCCTAACACTGATAACATAGATTCCTTACTTGAGGTCAGATGGTATCCAAATGGTTTATTCCAATTTCCGATCACCATTCGAAAAATCGTACAGTATAACACATGATCCGCGCGGCTCAGAGGCTCCAGAATGAACTCTGGTAGACCCCGGCTGCATCAGTGAGAAGTAAAATGTGGAGTCAGAAATCCGTTCTCCCATTCACTTTCATTGAGTCCATTCCAAAAGGGTGATTTACCACCTGAGAGACGATAGGGGGCGCTTTTTTCACATCTGAGCACCGGCGGTCCCTGGATCTCCAACGGTAGGCTCTCGTGATGCAATTTGATTTCAGATCGCTAATAAAAAAACACCTGAATACTCGTGACCGTGGCATTCAACGGTCGGGGCGTAAACCCGAGAAAAGCCGTGAGTGGCATACAAAGTGTTAACGTATGTAAATAAATAATAATACAATTTTTAATTCATTGGGGAGCTCACAACGAAACACGACCTCACTCCATGTCGCCTAGACCACGCCCTCTCATCCTTTTAAGAATAGGGGCGGTATTGTTGCTCAATGCTGATTGGTCTGAGCCACTGTGGCTCAATGCTGATTGGTCTGAGCCACTGTGGCTCGATGCTGATTGGTCTGAGCCACTGTGGCTCGATGCTGATTGGTCTGAGCCACTGTGGCTCGATGCTGATTGGTACGTGATGGATTTCTTGTGTGCTCTCGCCAAGCCTGCTGCCCAGCGTTTCCGTTAGCCGGTAATTACCGGTATTTGACCGGCAAAATCTGTTGAAGTCCGACATATTTCATCTCTCCGGTCTTAATGTCCGGTGAAAATTATTCCCTGAGTCTAAGCACAATTTGATTATTTGAATTGTATTAAAATAGGCTCAAATTAAATAGCCTATGCGATGAACGAAACGATCATTACATTTGTTTCCTCGTTGCTTCTAATAATGACAACGACGTTGTCAGACGGGAGCTTAGTGCTGGGTGTGCGAACTTTTGTGAAGCTGCAGAGCCAGAGCACTATCAGCACAATGCAGTATTCCAGCAGTACTCCAATTCAGCCATTTTCAGCCAATGTTGGGTGGGGGGCGCTGCTGTGCGGTTCCCAGAAAAGAGCCAATAACAGCTAAATCAGCTTCTCTGCAGCGCCATACTCTTTGCAAATAAGTCGTTGCGAGGTGGAGAGAGTCGTCACGCAAACCACGATAATGTTGCCGTCTCTCTGCTTTCTCAGTTCTTCGCTTGATATAATTAATACAAATGTCCAATATAACGGAATTCGTTAGCTCATAAAAATGTGATTATAACAGACTGCTGTTTAGTGTCGGACCGACTGCCCACATATACGCGGTCTATTTTATTTCAAGTCAGCAGCAGCACGGAGTATCGAGGGACTTATTTTATTTGGAATATATTAATTAATGACTGTATACGCAAAAGTAGACTAGTTTTAAGTAATAATATTATAAATCTACATGCCTTGAGGATGACATTCTTTATATAGCCTGCCTATCAATTGTTTTAAAGCTCAAACTATGACCGGAATTAATCTCATTTGTCCGGTAGATTGAAATCTTGCAGGTCACGGAGACCGGCAACAATTTTTTCTAACGGAAACCCTGCTGCTGCCGTGCAAATTGTGCTGGATTCAAAACACACACACACACTCAAACACGCACACACGCACACACACCCACACTCAACCACACACACACACCCACACTCAAACTCTGTTGATTAATTGTGTGTCTGTGTGCGTGTGCGTGTGTCCACTAGGAAACTCTGGAAGTGGATGAAGACGACCGCCCGGAGCTGATCTGGTGGAAGTGTAAGAAGTGGGCGTTACACATCATCACCAGACTGTTTGAGAGGTGAGCGAGGGTCACATGACCCAACACACGCAGGGCGAGCGAGGGTCACATGACACGCAGGGTGAGCGAGGGTCACATGACGGCAAACACACACGCAGGGTGAACGAGGGTCAACACACAGACGCACATGAAACAAAGGAGAATATAAATTATGATTTTTCTTTGCATTTTTGACAGTGAATAACACCAGGCTAAAAATGACCAGACATGAAAAACTGCCACTGAGCTCGTTCAGCACCTTCTTGAGATCACGTGCACAGAAAATCTAAGGAAATGAATAAAGGGAAGATGATTAAACAGAAGGTTTGTAGATACACTACTGAATTCTGCCATCCGGACACATGCAATTTGAAATATTATTATAGAATATAGAATATCAGGCCTATGAATGACCTTATTATAGCCAACTTGCACATCTAGTAATAATGCCTATGTCTGGTTTCAGGATTATCTATCTATATATCTGGCAGTGTGTGAAGTTAGGTCAAGCACAATCTGAATTCTTGGCCATGACTAAAGGTGTGCCACAAGGTTCAGTTTTGGGTCCTGTTCTTTTTACAATTTATATTTATTTTTTTTGTCCACTTTTTCTCACATCCCAATTTCGCTGTGCCAATTCTCCCCTCCCCTGTCTTGAACGTTGCTCGCATATGCCCCCCACTGGCCGGTTGTAGGGAGGATAGAAGCCTTGCATCACGTGTCCCCTCCGATACACGAGGAGGCAGCCTGTCACATCTTTTCACCTGCCAGCACGGACTCTCATTGGCGAGGTGTAACGTGTGGGAGGCTCACACTACCCCCGCCATTTCCTGTCTCTGCTGTGCAGGCGTCCCCCAACCGACCTGTAGGAGTCGCTGTCCACAACGTCCAGATTACCACCCATTGACTTCCACCCGCTAACTCTGCCAATTGAGTTAGTATGACGGCCGGCCCAAGCCGGAGGCAACGCCGACAGCCGGATTCGATCCCGGTGTCACTTGCGTTGGTGACGATGATAATGATATTGTTTCTTCTTTGTATGCTGATGACACAATTGTGTACTGTATTGCTGACTCTGTACAGTTGGCCATTGAGACATTGCAACTTTCCTTTTATGCTCTACAGCAGGGGTTCCCAAACTTTTCAGGCCGCGACCCAAAAATAACGGTGTCAGAGAGCCGCGACCCCCACTATTATAGGAGGTCAATAAAAAAAATTATTTAAATTTTTTTTTAAATTTTTTTTATAAATGGAAATGTATGGTTGAAACATGCACACGTTCAAACGCACACACACTAATAAGAATTGGAGGTTTTTAACCAGGGCCGGACTGGGGAAATCATTCAGGCCAGGAAATATAGTGCAAAATATAGCCCCAGTCAGGACATTTAAGCAGGGGTTCTGGGGGTCCCCCACCAGGACATTTCTTGCAGGCATTTTTTTTTATTTGTTCCCTTTAAATGCCAGTGTTTGTGATGGCATCACAAATTATTGTTAAAAAACAGGCTAGCATAATATGATTAGCAACAACACTGATTTAGATGGATTTTCAGTTTTTTTGTAATGTCAGATTGAAAATAATACAATCTTTTATTGAACTTCAGCCCTGATTGTGTGTGTGTGTGAGAGCAAGAGAGAGAGAGAGAGAGAGAGAGAGATAGTTCTCCAACTTGTGTGAGTTGCAGTGATCTCCTGGTTGTTCCCCACCTAGGTTATCTAACTATTGCGCTGCTGCAACTAGAAATACTGTCCTGGTCTGCTTCTAAGTTTTTTTATTTATTTTTTAAAATCATCTGGCAACCCCTGCTCTACAGGATGTTCTGCTCTACAGGATGCCCTTACTAGTCTTAAATTGGTTCTCAATGCTAGTAAGACAAAGTTTACCGTACTTTTCGCACTATAAGCCGCACCTGACTATAAGCCGCAGCAGCTAAATTGAATGATGTGTACATATATAAGCCACACTGGACTATAAGCCGCAGGTGTTTTAATGTTTAATTACCATATGTAATTAGCATTGGGACACAATACTGTCGGACAAATAACAAGAATTAACTCATTTACAAGTTGTATTAAGTTTAGCAAATAAGGGAACAGATGAATAACATTTCAATGCAGTCAAAAAAGCAATATTTAGATTTTTACATTTTCGGGTTTGGTCACGTCGAGTCACATATAAGCCGCACCGTTATATAAGCCGCAGGGTCGAAAAATGGGGGGAAAAGCCGCGGCTTATAGTCCGAAAAGTACGGTATGTTGTTTTCAAGAGCCAGAAATATTAACTTTGATGATGCACGGATATCTACTGTCAGTGGCTCTTGTATAGAGAGAGTCACTGAGTATAAATATCTTGGCCTGTGGCTTGATGAGAAATTTGCATTTAAGTTCCATGTGGACAATCTTGCCTCTAAACTGCGACAGAAAATTGGTTTCCTGTACAGAAACAGATCAGATTTGCCTCTATTTAGTAGAAAAAGAATAGTTGAATCAGTCTTCTTATCAGTTTGGATTATGGTGATGTAATTTATAGGCATGCTGCAGCATCAACTCTTAAACCTCTGGAATCTGTATATCACTCAGCTATCAGATTTATTACTGGTGACAGATATGATACTCACCATTGTGTCCTGTATGCTAGGGTGGGTTGGCCTTCTCTTACAGAACAACAAACACTGGTCTTTCCTCATCATAGTATCTTTGAATGTGTTATCTTTCCTCATCATAGTATCTTTGAATGTGTTATCTTTCCTCATCATAGTATCTTTGGATGTGTTATCTTTCCTCATCATAGTATCTTTGGATGTGTTATCTTTCCTCATAGTATCTTTGGATGTGTTATCTTTCCTCATAGTATCTTTGGATGTGTTATCTTTCCTCATAGTATCTTTGGATGTGTTATCTTTCCTCATCATAGTATCTTTGAATGTGTTATCTTTCCTCATCATAGTATCTTTGGATGTGTTATCTTTCTTCATCATAGTATCTTTGAATGTGTTATCTTTCCTCATCATAGTATCTTTGGATGTGTTATCTTTGCTCATCATAGTATCTTTGGATGTGTTATCTTTCCTCATAGTATCTTTGAATGTGTTATCTTTCCTCATAGCACAGAAACAGCCCTCCTCAAAATCACTAATGACCTCCTGATGGCAGCTGACTCCGGACTATTATCCATCCTCATCCTCCTCGATCTAAGCGCCGCATTTGACACCATATCTCACTCCACCCTCCTTAACCAACTAGCCTCCATTGGAATCTCCCACACATCCCTAGACTGGTTCCATTCATATCTCTCTGGTCGTACTCAGTTCATTCGGTTAAAATCATTCACACATCCCATCCATGCCCCCTCTCCTCCGGTGTTCCCCAGGGATCTGTCCTTGGCCCTATCCTCTTCATCATCTACCTCCTCCCACTTGGTCGGATTCTCCGTAAATACAACATCAATTTCCACTGTTACGCGGACGACACCCAGCTCTGTTTCCTCCAAACCCACTTCCACCCTCCCTCCCTCTTCCCTCTGTGCCTGTTTACAGGAAATCAAATCCTGGTTCACTTCAAACTTCCTCAAACTAAACAGTGATAAAACAGAGGTAGTGCTCATTGGCTCCAAGTCCACACTCACCAAGCACCCCAGTTTCACCCTCACCATAGACAACTCCTTGGTTTCCCTTTCCCCCCAGGTCAAGAGTCTGGGTGTCGTCCTTGACAGCACCCTATCATTCCATTCCCACATCAATAACACCATCCAGTCCACCTACTTCCACCTTCGCAACATCAACCGCCTCCGCCCTTCACTCACTCCCAACAGCGCCGCAATCCTGGTCCACTCCCTCATCACTCTCCTTTTTTGAATAGCGTCACCACATACAGGGCCATAGACTCCCTTTCCACTCCGTCCTCCAATCCCCATAACCGGGTATTATTTCTCCGCGATCTCCCTTCCATGTCCGACAGCTTTTTCTTAATTTTTTCTTGTTGCAGAATTGCGATTGTCAGTACTTCGTGTATCTCCGGCTTCCATTCCTCCGCCTCTGCCGTTCTCCCTTCCAACGCCGCCACGCTCCCACCCTGTTCCACCATCTTTTCATTGACCGCTTCGAGTCCCGCGTCCGCAATTGTTTTCATATACGCCAATATCTCGGCCTGCATGCAGACCGCCCATCCTGGCATTTCCCTGTCGAGCGCGGCCGGCCCACCTCCTCCTTCCACCTGGTCCCTCTCTCCCTCGCGTCGGGGATTTTGTATCTTCAAATTCTCCCTTCTCAGAGACCCCTCATTTTCTCTGTTCTTCTCATTCCTTGTTTCCTCCTTGTTCCTTGATTGCATCTCCATTTTTTCTTTCTTTTCGGGTCTTTATTCATCAGTTTTTTTACTTATTCGACCAGGAGCTCCAGTGCACGCGTGCTACCCGTTTCCTCTCTTACCGGAAGTCCTCTTTCTTTCCTTTTTACTTTTCTTTTTGTACCTGCCTGATAAGCGGAGCCAACCCTTGACGCAAACGCTAAGAATTACTCGCAAATATAATGCAGTGTATCTTTGGACCCGGGCTCCAGACCCTGAGAGCAGAATGGCTGCTACACAGGGACCAGGTGGTGCCAGTCGGTTTTGGCTTTTCTGATGTTGTATTCTGATGCTGGGGTGAAGTTGGAGAGGGAGCTGATAAAATGATGGCCGGTGGTGATCATCCAGGGTGGATCACATGGGGAGGGAGGGTTTGAGGGGGGTGGAGAAGGTGGCTGACTGTGGAGAAGAGGACTCTGTTGTTCCCTTTACCAGTGCTGATGAGGTTGGTGTAGTAGGAGGATTTGGCAGTGGAGAGAGCGTTCTTGTAATGGTGGAGGTGGTCAGAATACATTTGGGTGTGAACTGAGAGACCAGTTTTTTTGCACAGCCGCTCCAGTCGACGACCTGTGGTTTTGAGCTGGCGGAGGTCAGAGGTGAACCAGGGGGCGGAGTGGGTAAATGAGACTGTGCAAGTTTTCAGGGGAGCCAGGGCGGTGAGGGAAGAGGAGAGGCAGTTGTTATAGTGATTCACCAGGTCAGCAGGGGAGGGGGATGGGGGAGGGCTGGGGTAGGAATTGATCAGGGTGGTGAGATCTGTGGGTTTAATATTTTTAATATTTCTGAAGGAGATGCGCCGTTGTTTTTTGGTTTTAGAAAGGGGGGCCTGAATGTCGAAGAGCACGGCTTTGTGGTCGGAGATGGGGAACTCAGTGACAGCCAGGTTAGTGGGAGTGATACCAGTGCAGCAGAGTAAGTCCAGTATGTGACCTTTGTTGTGTGTTGGGAGGTTGACATGTTGTGTGATGTCGAGGCAGTCCAGGAGTGAGGTGAAATCATTTGAAAAAACATTGGATGGGTCGTCAATGTGGATGTTAAAGTCGCCCACGAGAATAACAGTCGGGGACATTGCACAGACAGATGTTAACAGTGATGAGAATTCAGTGAGAAAAACAGCAGAGGGCTTTGGTGGTCTGTAGATGGTAACAATGATAGTGGGTTTGGGGCCTGTGAGTTTTACAGATAAACATTCAAAAGAGGAGTGGTGGGGGACAGTGACAGCAGTGACTTTAATGTTCTCACGGTACAGCACAGCAAGCCCCCCCCCTCCCAGTGCCACGGGGTTGACTAATATAGGCATAACCTGGAGGGACGGCTGCATTGAGCTGGGAGAAATCATTAGGCTGTTGCCAGGTCTCAGTGAGACATAACAAATCTAGCTTTCTGTCAGCAATAAAATCAGAGACCAGCAGGGCCTTATTAGTGAGTGATCTCACGTTGAAGAGACATAATTTCAAGCAGTTGAGTGGTGTGTATGTGGCTGCTTCAAGCAGAGGGGATAATACACTGTGATTGACAGCACGGGCATTGCGTGGGGGGCGTGGTTCAGTGGACCAGAAGGAACGGATTATTTTGTTACTGTACTGTGTGTTCAAGATTTCGTCCAGATCCAGATATTCTGGGAAGAAGTAACCACTCAATTATCAGAATTTTTATTTCTGACCATACCTGTACTGCCTTCTGTATTGTTGTTGAATGATGTTTCTCAGTTATCAACCTCTGTACATGTAAAGAGACTAATTTTGTCCGGTCTCACGGCTGCCAAAAAGCTGATAGCATCACTCGGTCGTGTTAAGATGTGGGCAAACATAGCTGGAGGGGTTCTGGAGTATAACCGGAGACGTGAATTAGTGATCGGAACAACATTGATAGGAAAAACAGAAGCACAAATGGAGGGGGCCAATGCAGGGGTTGGTTGGGGAATTGGAGGAGAGGAGAGGTGAAGAGGTGTGTTACTCTTCTTTCTTCTTTCTGGTCCTGGGTCAGGCTGTCTGGGTTTTGTGATGGGGGAGTTGGTGTAGTCCGAAACATGAGTAGAGGTGGGCTGCGTTGTCGGATTGAGTCAGTGACGGTCGGACTAACCTTACATCAGACCTTTCTCTTTCTGATCCAAGGACATGGGCACCAGGAAAGATATTTCAGGGTGAGTTCCATGGAGAGGGAGAGCAGACGAGCACCAGCCCAGTTAAGGTGGAGACCGTCTTTCGCAAAGATATTTCTATTCGTCCAGAAGGCCAGGAATTTGTCAATGTAGGTGTTTGGAGATGCAGTATGCCTTAAGCCAGATGTGGAGGCTCCTTACGCAACTGAAGATCATGTCTGTGTATCTCGGAGATGGAAAGGGGCTGGAGACGATGAGTGTTTTACCAGTTGCAGCCGCGGTGGTGATGAGTGTGTTATAGCTTTCTTTGAGCACCTCTGACTGTTTGTGCCTGATGTCATTGGCCCCAATGTGTATGATGACGGAGGAGATCTGTGGACGGTCTTCCATGAGGTTGGTGATGCTGGCGTTGATATCCAGGACCGTATCACCGGAGAAGGAGCAGGTTTCACCCTTACGAACAGTGACATGGCGCACCATGGAGGATCCAATAACAAGCACAGAGGGAGGTGGAGGTGGGGGCCTGGTGGTGGGCTTGTCGGGCCTGGATGCGGCAGCTCGACAGATCTCTGGCTGGTGTGGCCTCTGGGTTTGATGTAATGGGCGGGGGTTGGAAACTGGGAATGCTGGGAGGAGGGGAGGCGATCCGCTCTGCGCTGCGGTGGCCAGGTCAATGGGAACGCTGCTCCAGCCTCCGCAACCCCTCTGGTTCTATAGGGTGGCTGCTCTAAGTTTAGTGACAAGAGTGATGGAATGGCAGGAGTGGGGAGGAGGGCTGGTCTGGACTGTGCTTGTTGGGGCACAAGGACAGCTGCTTCACTCGGCGCACATTCTCTGAACCGCTCAGTGGAAGGACGCGGAAGCTGAGAGGGACAAGGGGTGAAATTAACAGAACCTGGGCGTCGGGTGGCGGGGCTTGGGTGTGGTCTGTTGGATTGGTAGATGGTGGGATGAGGCATCGGCTGACACTCTTGATCCGCTTACGTGCAGGAGAGGCCTGGGGGGTGACCATGGTGCTCAGAGCTGAATACCTGTTTTCTGTGTGTATGGGTGGCAGCAAATGGGGGGTGAGGGCTGGGGTCCTGCCCCGTTTCCTGTCGTTGCGCTCGACAACAGTCCAGGGGTTTGATGACAGTGGGGTGGAGCATGATGGCTGTGGGCGAAGACTGTGGTCTGAACCAGTATCTTTGAATGTGTTGTCTTTCTTCATCATAGTATCTTTGAATGTGTTATCTTTCCTCATAGTATCTTTGGATGTGTTATCTTTCCTCATCATAGTATCTTTGTTTTCATCACAGTTCTACCAAGAGTCTAGACCTTTCAGTCTCATCCGTACGGTTGTGTTTCTGCTTGTAGGTACGGAAGCCCAGGCAACGTGACAAAGGAGTACTTTGAGTTTGCCGACTTCTTCTTGAGGACATATGCAGTTGGCATACAGCAGGTATGTAATCATGACTACCTACCTCAAACTACTGTATAGTCTACCCATATCACTTTGTATGATAGCATGTACAATAATGCTGTACACACCACATATATATATATATATATTAGAGGTGGGCATAGATTAATTTTTTTAATCTAGATTAATCTATCTGCAATCCTGGATTTAATCTAGATTAATCTAGATTAAAATGACTCAAAAAAGAAAAAGAAAAAACTGCCGAAGGCATTCAAAATATGTGTGTTCTACCCAAATAATGACCAGAAGTAAGTCCTTACTTTTTCTTTCCTCCTTATGTTTCTCAGGCCAGGTGGCCCATTACACCATGAGCCCATCTCCCGTTTCCAAAATACATTACAGACTGTTTGAAAAAGCTGTTTTGCTATGATAATTGGTGAATGAAATATCAAAATAATGTTCAATAAGATGTACTTGTGTTTAATAAGTTGTTTTATTCAGAAGTTAACACAAATAAATAATATTACCAGTACAGTACAGTATCTAGCACTCTCAGGAGCAAAACAGAAAGAATCATTTCAAACTTGAACTATGTGACATGGCTTGAATCAACTGCTCCAGTGGAGTTGCTCAGTGGCCAATGGTGTCAACTGTGGTTGTACTGGGCAGCTCCCAGGTGTGAATGGAACTGTGTGAATGTGAAGCAGGGCGTTCCTGAAAAAGAGCATCTGTGCTCAGCGAACCTACCCTGGGTAAATAAAGGTAAAAAAAAAAAAAAAAAAAAAAAATCGATTTATGCGTTAATTATATTATCGCGCGATACTAGTATAGCGTTAACGCCGTTAACGGCCCAGCTCTAATATATATATATATGGCGAACGTGAGATAATCAAACAAGTGAGCTAGCTGGCTGCTGTCATTGCGAACAGCTAGCGTTAGATATCTGAGAGTCAGAGGAGGGCGAATGCTCTTTCCGGGCACAAAAGCATTCATGGCAAACGTACAAAACGTTGCTACAATGGAACACCTCCAATCTTTCTTTTCTGTTCTCCCAGCTGTTCAGCGGTGTAACAGTTAATAGGGTCCCCTCTCAATACACTACACAGAGTAGGTGCCGGTAAAAACAAGGGAAATATATTTTAACCATATTCGCATAAACTATTTAGATTATTTTTTTAAAACAATTTAGCGACTATTCGAATATTTCAAAAATCAATGCCCATCCCTAGTGTCGGAATGGAACCGGCGACCCTTCCGTTACTCCATCTGTCCGCCTGCAGGTGCTGCTGAAGGTGGTGGATCAGTACCGACAGAAGCAGTACGTCACTCCTCACGTCCTCCAACAGGCGCTCAACTACCTCAACCAGGGCCTGTCTCACTCCCTCACCTGGAAGCAGCTGAAGCCACACATGCAGGTACAGTAGAGGCCCCTCTCACTCCCTCACCTGGAAGCAGCTGAAGCCACACATGCAGGTACAGTAGAGGCCCCTCCCACTCCCTCACCTGGAGGCTCCTCCCACCCCCTCACCTGGAAGCAGCTGAAGCCACACATGCAGGTACAGTAGAGGCCCCTCCCACTCCCTCACCTGGAAGCAGCTGAAGCCACACATGCAGGTACAGTAGAGGCCCCTCCCACTCCCTCACCTGGGGGCCCCTTCCACTCCCTCACCTGGGGGCCCCTTCC
Organism: Notolepis coatsorum; assembly: GCF_963971535.1. Taxonomy (NCBI): domain Eukaryota; kingdom Metazoa; phylum Chordata; class Actinopteri; order Aulopiformes; family Paralepididae; genus Notolepis; species Notolepis coatsorum. Next base: position 17,871,918 of record NC_140179.1, on the reverse strand, counting down.
ACTCCCTCACCTCGAGGCTCCTCCCACCCTAACCCTAACCGTTATTTCGGGGGTCGCGGCCTGAACACTTTGGGAACCCCTGGTGTAATACATGTCTGTGATGTCTGTGATGTAATACCTGTGTCTGTGATGTAATACCTGTGTCTGTGATGTAATACCTGTGTCTGTGATGTAATACCTGTGTCTGTGATGTATGTGATGTAATCCCTGTGTCTGTTGTGTAATACTTGTGTCTGTTGTGTAATACCTGTGTCTGTTGTGTCTGTTGTGTAATACCTGTCTGTTGTGTAATACCTGTGTCTGTTGTGTCTGTTGTGTAATACCTGTCTGTTGTGTAATACCTGTGTCTGTTGTGTCTGTTGTGTAATACCTGTGTCTGTTGTGTCTGTTGTGTAATACCTGTCTGTTGTGTAATACCTGTGTCTGTTGTGTCTGTTGTGTAATACCTGTCTGTTGTGTAATACCTGTGTCTGTTGTGTAATACCTGTCTGTTGTGTAATACCTGTACTCTGTTGTGTCTGTTGTGTAATACCTGTGTCTGTTGTGTCTGTTGTGTAATACCTGTCTGTTGTGTAATACCTGTGTCTGTTGTGTCTGTTGTGTAATACCTGCGTCTGTTGTGTAATACCTGTGTCTGTTGTGTCTGTTGTGTAATACCTGTGTCTGTTGTGTAATACCTGCGTCTGTTTTCTCTCAGACCATCAGCCAGCAGGTGGTCTTCCCTCTCATGTGTTATAAAGACGAGGACGAGAAGCTCTGGCAGGAGGATCCCTACGAGTACATCCGCATGAAGTTCAGTAAGTACACACACACACACACACACTCACACACTCACACACACACACACACACACACACACACACACACACACACACACACACACACACACACACACACACACACACACCGCCAAGCTGGCAGAAGACGAGCCAAACTAACTTCAATTAATATCTGAAACTACTAACCTTCATACCGTCTTTTACTATTATCCACATTACTACTAGTAATCTGACTTGTCTATACTACTACCTACTATGCTAATAATGTCTATACTACTATGCATTGAAAACTTTATTAACAGATTGCAGAATGGGTACAATACAGTACAGCTCAATACAAACAATTGCTAAGAGAGACCAGAAAAATACGTTTGTCTTGTTTACATCAGGGTCCTGAGGAGGGATAACTGTCATGACGGCACTTAATTATGTTGATGCTCTTCAGGTGAGGGCGTTGCCGGAGGGGTTTTTGTTTGACGCCCAGCTCACTTTCTCTGAAGTGTGAAAATGTGGCCTTCCTTTCAGAAGCCTTTTCTCCTGTTAAGTATTCTAGAAAACATACTGCTTTACAAGTTATAAATGAGCACATCATGTTAAAAAAAATCTCAGATTTCAACATATCATTTGAAAGCTTACATTCTGTACTTTCGCAATCTGGAAAAATCTGGAAAATGAAAATGCAGACATCTGGCACAAACCGCTGTGCGGGGACACGTATGTCTCTGATGTCTTGGTATAGGGGGCAGGTTGAAGTATATGTCTCTGATGTCTTGGTATAGGGGGCAGGTTGAAGTATATGTCTCTGATGTCTTGGTATAGGGGGCAGGTTGAAGTATATGTCTCTGATGTCTTGGTATAGTGGGCAGGTTGAAGTATATGTCTCTGATGTCTTGGCATAGTGGGCAGGTTGAAGTATATGTCTCTGATGTCTTGGTATAGTGGGCAGGTTGTTAAGAAGTGGAGCTCGGTTTCCACCTCTTCTTGTGTGCAGTGGGTGCACAGTCTGTCTTCTCTTGGGAGCCAGGTCTGCCTATGGCGGTCTTTCTCGATGGCTAGGCTGTGCTCGCTGAGTCTGTACCTAGTCAAGGATCTTCTTAGTTTTGGGTCAGTCACAGTGCTCAGGTATTCTGCCACTGTGTACTCTCTGTTTAGAGCCAAATAGCATTTCAATTTGCTCTAGGGTTGATTCTTTCCAATGTGTCAGATCGTTTTCTTTTTGTTTTCTTATAATTTGTAATCTCTCTCTCTGTGTCTCTCTCTCTGTCTCTCTCTCTCTATCTCTCTCTCTCTCTAGACCTGTATGATGACCACGCCCTACCTGCCACTGCAGCTCAGAGCCTGCTGTGTAAAGCGGCCCGCAAGAGGAAGGAGGTGAAGTTCAGACAAACATAATTAAATATGATCGTTTATCATAAAGAGGAAGGAGGTGAAGTTCAGACAAACATAATTCAATATGATCGTTAATCATAAAGAGGAAGGAGGTGAAGTTCAGATAAACATAATTAAATATGATCCTTTATCATAAAGAGGAAGGAGGTGAAGTTCAGATAAACATAATTAAATATGATCCTTTATCATAAAGAGGAAGGAGGTGAAGTTCAGACAAACATAATTAAATATGATCGTTTATCATAAAGAGGAAGGCGGTGAAGTTCAGACAAACATAATTAAATATGATCCTTTATCATAAAGAGGAAGGAGGTGAAGTTCAGATAAACATAATTAAATATGATCGTTTATCATAAAGAGGAAGGAGGTGAAGTTCAGACAAACATAATTAAATATGATCCTTTATCATAAAGAGGAAGTAGGTGAAGTTCAGATAAACATAATTAAATATGATCCTTTATCATAAAGAGGAAGGAGGTGAAGTTCAGATAAACATAATTAAATATGATCCTTTATCATAAAGGAGGTGAAGTTCAGACAAACATAATTAAATATGATCGTTTATCATAAAGAGGAAGGAGGTGAAGTTCAGAAACATAATTAAATATGATCCTTTATCATAAAGAAGGAGGTGAAGTTCAGATAAACATAATTAAATATGATCCTTTATCATAAAGAGGAAGGAGGTGAAGTTCAGATAAACATAATTAAATATGATCCTTTATCATAAACAGGAAGGAGGTGAAGTTCAGATAAACATAATTAAATATGATTCTTTATCATAAAGAAGGAGGTGAAGTTCAGATAAACATAATTAAATATGATCCTTTATCATAAAGAGGAAGGAGGTGAAGTTCAGATAAACATAATTAAATATGATCACATCCTGGAATAACTTATCTAGCAGCTGTCCTAAACGTTGCTGCTCTGCCTCACGTAAGGTCCTGCCTCAGATGATGGAGTTCTGCCACCAGATCCTGATGGATCCCTCTGCTGACCCCCGCAGGAAGGACGGGGCACTGCACTGCATCGGCGCCCTGGCCGAGCTCTTGCTGAAGGTATGTAGACTTTACATTGGTTGCACCAGTGCGCCTAACTTTTTCATTTAGGTGCACCCAAAAAATGTCACCCGCATTTTGCCGCTGCAATAATACATTTTAAGCGTTACCTTTACCATTACCTTTTTTTCAGTTCCCATACACATTAGTAATTTCTTAAGATGTTATGTAAATGATTGTTTTACATTGTATTACAGTTAGCTCACAAAGTCCAATCCTTCACTTTTTTTATGTCTATTTTAACACATTCAACTCAGCTCCAGTTAGAGCTGTCCCCAAGCCTGTTTTTGGGATTCGAACATTCACCAGGGTTTTTCGAACGGATGTTCGAACCATCGTTTTTAATCATGCAAACAATTTGCTCCTAAATAGGGAGGTGTAGTCTGACGTCACTTTGTGTACAGTCTCCTAATGTACAGTCTCCTCCCCATCATATGTATATATTCTCTGTTAGGATCTATGGGTAACAGTACTGTATATATTTGCACATCGTATATGTCACAAATGTAACAGTACTATATACCTGTACGTCATGTATGTCCCTATGCCATAAATGTCATGATGTCCTGTATGTCATAAATGTCACTATGAATTGAAAATGGGTAGGGCTGACCCCTATTAATCGATTAGTCGACTAATCGGTCGAAAGGAGCCGTAGTCGACTGGCCAACCTCTTAGTCGAAAAAAAAAAAAATTAAATAATAATTTTGTTCCAAAAGAAAAGAGGCCTAGAAAAAAAAGGTTTTAAAATATTACACGCTTTTCTTTTTTTTCTTTTTTTTAAGTCGACCAATAGTCGACTAACGGCAAATTTTGGCCAATCCTAGTCGACCATCCAAATCCTTAGTCGGGGACAGCCCTAAAAATGGGGGACCCTGATGTAAAAACAAACGTCTTTCTCTGGTCTGCATCCCCTTAACAATTGTGTGTATTGAGCCGTACTGTATTGTACCCATTCTGCATCTGTTAAATAAAGTTTTCATTCATTCATTCACCTCCCTCTGGTATTTTATGGCCACTTCCATCTGTGCCTCACTCCAGCATAGAGTCTTGACTTATCAGGCACATAGCGATTGAATGAAAACGTTATTTAACAGATTGCAGAATGGGTACAATACAGTATGGCTCAATACACACAATTGTTAAGGGGATGCAGACCAGAGAAAGACGTTTGTCTTGTTTACATCAGGGTCCCCCATTTTAAATTAATAGTGAACATTGCTGCGGTTGAGTAGTAGTACCTACTTACTGGTCACGGGAGGCTTCAATAACGTTTGAATGATAATCCATTTTGTGAATACATTTGTTGAAACAACTTTGTTGGCCGACAGCTCCTGCTACCTTAACGTTAGCTGCGCTCTAACGTTACATAAGTTAGCTTAATTAACGTGCATGACACATACCTGTGTAACATTAAGTAACTTGTGTTCCGCTGGGAAAGCATCGCTGCATACACTTTGTTTAATCCAAACGTCCATTCGGAAACGTTGTATTATGAAACCAGTATGAGACTCTGTGCTTATTTATAGTTTCAATTCGGAAAGTTGATGCTCACATGGCTATTTTGTTTAGCCTGTCATTCAGCCAAAACGAATTTCAGGGTGATGATCAGAGCCAATCAGAGGCAGATCGGGGATGTACTTTGCATAATGCACTTGCTAGGGCCAATCAAAAAGGCAGAGATTCTTCTTCTTCAGAGAAGACACTACACTCACACAAATACACACAGACAGACATACCTGCTGGGAGCACCAGTGCGACAAGGGAAAACATGAAGTCGCACTGAACTGATATTCGGTTGCACAGTGCGCCTAAAATAGTCACACTCTGGAGCCCTGACGGGGGTGTAAATGTGTGTGTGTATTTCTGTGCAGATAATGTGTGTGTGTGTTGCTGTGCAGATAATGTGTGTGTGTTGCTGTGCAGATAATGTGTGTGTGTGTGTTGCTGTGCAGATAATGTGTGTGTGTATTTCTGTGCAGATAATGTGTGTGTGTATTTTTGTGCAGATATGTGTGTGTGTTGCTGTGCAGATAATGTGTGTGTGTGTGTTGCTGTGCAGATAATGTGTGTGTGTGTTGCTGTGCAGATAATGTGTGTGTGTTGCTGTGCAGATAATATGTGTGTGTGTTGCTGTGCAGATAATGTGTGTGTGTATTTCTGTGCAGATAATGTGTGTGTGTATTTTTGTGCAGATATGTGTGTGTATTTCTATGCAGATAATGTGTGTGTCTTTTATGCGGAGCATGCGCAGTTCGTGCTTGTTGCTCGACACAAATACATTTCCAGGTCAAGGGCCAATGCCTCATGTTGATACATAGATTGTTCTATTCACAACAATTGTGTAAAGTGACCGTTGAGTGTGAGCGTGTGCAGCATGTGCGTGTGTGTGTGTGTGTGTTCATGCTAGAGTGACTGCTAGTGTGTGAACGTATACAGTGTGTGTGTTGTGTGTGTGCTCATGTGTGCTTGTGTGTGGAGAGTTCAGTGTTCAAGGCTCTGATGGCCTGGGGGAAGAAGCTGAGCCGAAGTCTCTCTGTCCTAGTTGCTGGTGTTCGCAGGCGTTTGCCTGACCGCAGCAGCTTGAACAGGCTGTTGTTGGGGTGGTGAGGGTCTTTCATTCATAGACAATACTGCTACATCTATACATTTAGAAATACAGTACCGTTTGTGATACAAAAGAGAGTCTAAAAAAGAGAGTATATACATTTGACGAAGAAACTGTACATACTGCGATGCAGACCTACGCGGTCAACCCGGGTTCGCCTCCCGCTCCCGGACGGATTTATCGCATGTCCTCCCCCACATCTTCTCCCGTTCTTCCTCTCCTCTGTCGGCCCTGTGACCATGATAAGCTGTAAAAATGCAAAAAATAAGAGTGTCCATTATGACCGTGTGTCTTGGTCCTCTTGTCGTTCCCTGACAGAAGCGGGCGTACCGGGAGCAGATGGAGATGATGTTGCAGAACTACGTGTTCCCTCTACTCAACTCCCCTCTGGGATACCTGCGTGCCAGGGTAAGCTACCTCTCTGGTATACCTGTGGGCCAGGGTAAGCTACCTCTCTGGTATACCTGTGGGCCAGGGTAAGCTACCTCTCTGGTATACCTGTGGGCCAGGGTAAGCTACCTCTCTGGTATACCTGTGGGCCAGGGTAAGCTACCTCTCTGGGATACCTGTGGGCCAGGGTAAGCTACCTCTCTGGGATACCTGCGTGCCAGGGTAAGCTACCTCTCTGGGATACCTGCGTGCCAGGGTAAGCTACCTCTCTGGGATACCTGCGTGCAGGGTAAGCTACGCTACCTCTCTGGTATACCTGCGGGCCAGGGTAAGCTACCTCTCTGGGATACCTGCGTGCCAGGGTAAGCTACCTCTCTGGTATACCTGTGGGCCAGGGTAAGCTTCCTCTCTTGTATACCTGTGGGCCAGGGTAAGCTTCCTCTCTTGTATACCTGTGGGCCAGGGTAAGCTTCCCCCGGTTGTTCCTAGAGCTGGCACCAGAGACACTGGACTTAAAGTGTCTGTGATTCTCGTCTCTGATGTTGCCTCTCTGCTCTGATGTTGCCTCTCTGCTCTGATGTTGCCTCTCTGCTCTGATGTTGCCTCTCTCTCTCTGATGTTGCCTCTCTCTCTGATGTTGCCTCTCTCTCTCTGATGTTGCCTCTCTGCTCTGATGTTGCCTCTCTGCTCTGATTTTGCCTCTCTGCTCTGATGTTGCCTCTCTCTCTCTGATGTTGCCTCTCTGCTCTGATGTTGCCTCTCTGCTCTGATGTTGCCTCTCTCTCTGATGTTGCCTCTCTGCTCTCTCTCTGATGTTGCCTCTACTCTCTCTGATGTTGCCTCTCTGCTCTGATGTTGCCTCTCTGCTCTCTCTGATGTTGCCTCTCTGCTCTCTCTGATGTTGCCTCTCTCTCTCTGATGTTGCCTCTCTGCTCTCTCTGATGTTGCCTCTCTGCTCTCTCTGATGTTGCCTCTCTCTCTCTGATGTTGCCTCTCTGCTCTCTCTGATGTTGCCTCTCTCTCTGATGTTGCCTCTCTGCTCTCTCTGATGTTGCCTCTCTGCTCTCTCTGATGTTGCCTCTCTGCTCTCTCTGATGTTGCCTCTCTGCTCTCTCTGATGTTGCCTCTCTGCTCTCTCTGATGTTGCCTCTCTGCTCTCTCTGATGTTGCCTCTCTGTCTCTCTCTCCAGTCCTGCTGGGTGCTTCACTGCTTCAGTCCGCTGCGTTTCCATGACGACCTGGTGCTGAGGAACGCGGTGGAGCTGGTGAAGCAGGACCTGATAGCCGACAAGGAGATGCCCGTCAAGGTGGAGGCGGCCATCGCCCTTCAGACGCTGGTCAGCAACCAGGAACAAGGTCAGAAGATGGATTTATTGTTCAATGTTGTACTCATTGACTGCCAAAAATGAGTATATTCGTTTTATGTTTTCTTTTTGAATTATGATACTAGACGGCCCCCCTGACTTTCAGTATGAATTTTGTAAAACTGTGATGACGCATCGAATCCCGATAGGTGGCAGTCTCGCCTACCCTTTGAGTAAATGTTTGAGCTAGGAGGGCGGAGCATGATCAAGCAGTGGCTTTTAGTCTTGCCCGGTCGGCAAATCAACTATTATTTGGATACTCATGTTCAGTCTATTCGCCCGGTATATTCACGCTGACCCTTTGTACACAAGACAAGAGCTACTGGACATTGGTTCACATGTTGGATTACTGGATATTTCCATATTTTTCGATGACCATCGTCAGACCTCCGGGCTCACCGGGTCTGTTTACATTGCCTCTCCGGAAAAGGAGGCCTTGTACGCATTGAGGGATGGAAAGAAGAGCAGGGCCGCAGAGCTGGTGAGGGATGGAAAGAAGAAGCAGGGCCGCAGAGCTGGCGACTAGCGACTAGTTTCCTGTCTGGGTTTTGCACTCAGGCAGCAAACTGACTCGGCAATAGCAATCGCGTGTAGCGAACTATTGGAGATTATTATGAAGAGGAAAAAAAGGTGACGATCCATGCATAAGGTGCGAGGATGTAACGTTATCTGTTCGCCGCGCCCCAGTAGTCGCCAGAGCCAGAATTTTTTTCCCCCCGATCAAATCTCAGAGCCAGAATATTTCACTGAAATGTTCAGCGATAACGACACAGACAGCGAGATTACAGAGTCAGACCCAGATGAGCCAGAATGGATCCCAAGCAGAGAAGCAGGTAAGAATACCCATGGTGGTTTTGTGAATAGAACAATCTATGTATCAACATGAGGCATTGGCCCTTGACCTGGAAATGTATTTGTGTCGAGCAACAAGCACGAACTGCGCATGCTCCGCATAAAACACACGATATCTCGCTTTCTAGAAAATTAGCATAGATTACATTTTTTTTTAACAGGCCACTCTCTCGGGGGCGCCCTCGTGGCGCACCGCATAGTGCCTCGCACACCTATGCAGCCGTCCCGGGTTCGCCTCCCGCTCCCGGCGATGATTTGTTGCATGTCCTCCCCACATCTTCTCCCGTTCTCCCTCTCCTCTCGGTCTTGTATGGCCTATAAAGCTGTAAAAATGCTAAAATAAATCTTTAAAAAAAAAAGATGGCCACTCTTTAGGCTGGGGTTGCACAGGAACGGATGTATCTAGAAACAAACGGTTTGTTCCCTGTTCGGAGTATAAATATAAGCATTTAAAATGAGCCATAGTTTGTCTCCATAGCTATAATATAGAATATACGATGGGTCTACAAACATCGTTAAAATGGTCTGAAACGCTGGTGCCAGGGATTAAAGATGGGAAAACAGCGTGGCAGTCAATGAGTTAAAGAGCTAGTTCGATTTGTATAGATAATTTTTTTTTTTTTTACATTAGAAAGAAAAAACGTAGAATTGTTGAAGATGTTTTATTTTATTTTGAATTTAAAATTTTTTTAAGTGGTCATTGGTTTTTGCATTAATCATTCAGTCAATAAAACAATTATTCTTAAAAACAATCAAGTCCTTTTTTCCTTTCACATCCTTTTCGTTTGTGAAAAGTGAAAATGTCCTTCAATTCTTTTCCTATGACCCAAGTTTTCTGTTTTTGTTTTTATGTTTGAAAAATAAATAAAAGAAAATAAAGTCAACAAGCTAGCGAGTGAACTTGGGGAGATTTCGTCACATGTATCACAAAGGTTAGAATAGAATTCTTAGGATGTCGTGCAATAAGTAAAGTTCACATCTGTTCTTTTAACCGTTCAGCTCAAATCTGACCGTGTATGTTTAACATATTCTGTCCATTTCGTCCAGATCCGATAGAATTTTTCCAGTTGGATTCTAATTGAAAATTACATATTTTCCATTATGTATATGTCATGAATTAACGTACTTTTCGCACTATAAGCCGCACCTGAATATAAGCCGCAGCAGCTAAATTGAATGATGTGTACATATAAAAGCCGCACTGGACTATAAGCCGCAGGTGTTTTAATGTTTAATTACCATATGTAAGGGTTCGTGCACAGAGGGGATTGTCGGGAAAGAGATGGCTGTTTGAGGAAGCTCCCATTTATTAACTTGCAGCAGCTGTGTGCCTGTGAGAGAAGAGCGAGTGAGAGTTAAAGGTGGTGGACTGTAACCTGTAAAATCCATAGAATTAGGAGGTCCCCTAGTGGCCGTTAGCTGTAAAAATCCATAGATTAGCCGCACCGTTATATAAGCCGCAGGGTCGAAAAATGGGGGGAAAAGGCGCGGCTTATAGACCAAAAATTACGGTACATCTATCCATTCGTCCACTGTGGGTACCTCTGGTTTTAACCATCTTCTTGTGATAGCTTTCTTGCTTGCTATCAGAAGCATCATAATCAATTTCTTATCATTAAAATCCCATTTTAGGTATAAGGTGTCGAATTCAAAGGGGATGTCAGTCTCAAAAATGGCTTCTAAGTGTGAACTCCTGTGAATCTCTTGCCAATATGGCATCAGGGCCGGACATTCCCAGAATACATGTTAGAGAGGAAAACATGTCTCCATGGCATGTGTTTACATTTGAATCACTGGCTGTCAGTAGGTTTGATGGCTCCTCCCACCGTTATGGTTCATGGTAAAAGTTTGCCAGACGTAGCAACAGTAACTGAGGGAGGCGGGACTTGCAGCAGAAATGTCTGAAAATGCTCTCTCTCTCTGTTTCTCTCTCTCCCTCCCCCCCCCTCTCTCTCTCCCCCTCTCTCTCCCCCCCCCTCTCTCTCTCTCTCTCTCTCTCTCTCTCTCTCTCTCTCTCTCTCTCTCTCTGTCTCTGTCTCTCTTGCTCCCCCCCCCCTCTCGCTCTCCCCCCCTCTCTCTCCCCCCCTCTCTCTCCCTCTCTCTCCCTCCCCTCTCCCCCTCTCTCTCTCTCTCCCTCTCTCTCCCCCTCCCTCTCCCCCCTCTCTCCCCCCCCTCTCTCTATCTCTCGCCCTCTCTCCCCCCCCCCTCTCTCTCGCCCTCTCCCCCCCCCCCCCAGCTAAGGTCTACATCAGGCCGTTTATCCGCCCCGTCATGCAGGAACTGCTGCATGTAGTGAAGGAGACGGAGAACGACGACTTGACCAACGTCATCCAGAAGATGATCTGCGAGTACAACCAGGAGGTGGCGGCCATCGCCGTGGACATGACCCAGAACCTGGTGGGTGGTGGGGCCGTCGCTAGGGCTGCTGCTGCTCTCTCTGTCTCTCTATCTCTCTCTCTCTGTCTCTCCATCTCTCTCTCTGTCTCTCTCTCCATCTCTCTCTGTCTCTCTCTCTGTCTCTCTCTCCATCTCTCTGTCTCTCTCTCTATCTCTCTCTCTCTCTCTCTCTCTCTCTCTCTCTCTCTCTCTCTCTCTCTCTCTCTCTCTGTGCTGCTAAAATGTAACGGCAGCAGGAACAAAGTACCTTCTCAATCGCTCAGTAGAGCATCGAGGCATCAACAACATATCACTGAATGAGCTTCGCATAGCATCAAATATACTGAACAGTGGGTGGCCTTCAAAAGATAAAATGGTGTTCAGTTTAGTTCTAGTTTGCTTGGCTATAATGTTCTCCAGGGAATCAGGAGTCAGTGCCTCATAGACTCCTACACTCTTCCTGTATGCAAATTGTAAGGGGTCTAAATAAGGTGCCACCTGATCCCTGAGGTGGCCCAGCACAACCCTTTCAAAACACTTCATGATGTGGCATGTCAGAGCAATAGGTCTCAGGTTAGTGAGGCTCTTACGCACATTGTTCTTTTTAGGAACAGGGACGAGACATGATGGTAACCACATTGCAGGAACAGCAGGTGAAGACAGAGATAGAGAGAAAAGAGAATGAGAAACATGGTACAACTGGTCACACAGACCTTGAGGGTGCAGGATAAATACCATCAGGCCCAGGGCCCTGTTTACCTTGATGGAAGTTAGGCTCCTGACGAACCTCTTCAGTAGAAATAACAAGGGGGACAACTGTCCTCAGGACTGAGCCAGAGAGGAGAAGATACTAATAATAATAATAATAAATTCAATTTGTACCGCACTTTATATTTGTGAAAATCTCAGTGCTAATACTGTGCGATAAAGTGCAATACTCTCCTGCTCAGCAGAGAAATCAAATCTATCAAACCTAGCAAAGAACTGGTTTGCATGATTAACATCAACCTCATGTTCTCTGTGTGTGTGTGTGTGTGTCCAGGCTGAGATCTTCACCAAGGTGCTGCAGAGTGAGGAGTACGAGGACAGCGAGGACAAGACGGTGACGGCTCTGAGCATCCTGAGCACCATGGATACCATCCTGACCGTCATGGAGGACCACAAGGAGGTGAGGACACACCCACAGAGAGACACACACACAGAGACACACATAGCCCTTTCACACCGCCAGGGCTGCGGTTCAAGCTCCAGCTCCGTTCTGAACCCTCTGAACCTTGGTGCTCTCTGGCGAACCAGCCCGCGTTTACACCCATTTAAGCAGAACCAACATTCCACCGTCTCCGTCATCAACGGGGGCTTTACTCAGGCGGAGGTAAAAATAATGCGTGGAGAAAGGCTTAGCGAGCCTCAACGCGCGAGCGCACACACGAAAGCACACACGCACACACACGCACTGTATACATTTGAAATGAATCGTTCCAGCAAAGTAGGCATCTATTATTCGAATGACTTGTTTTAATGGGTATCATAGTAGTAAGTCCTACTGTAGAACATGACATATTAGCATGACATCTGATTTATTACTGCCAATACTGGACGACAACCGCAATTGGCACTTGAAAAGTGTAAATGATGGATTAGTCAGGAGCAGTTCATGACGGCCTGTTTAGCTCAACTGGTTAGTGTGCTGCCTGTGTAGCATATGGTCCCAGGTTGAAATCTCTTGGTTACTTTTTCTTTTTGTAACGTTAATTCATTTATCCACTCTTCACGGATACGGAACGATTAATTTCAAACGTATACAGCGTGTGTGTGCGTGTATTGTTTTGTGTGTGCGCTCGCGCGCTGACTCACGCCTTTCCCTACGCATATTCATTTCTGGAGCATTTCTTTATCCACTCTGGTTGGATGGTGTATTGTACTTACTTACAATACACACAACTGTTGGATTCTGATCAATCAGCCGGTATCACGTCTTCGTCTGTTTGGCTTGTGTTCTCATCTCCATCCACTGACTCTGCGTTGTGTATTTTATTCCCCCGACGTCTCCTCATACTGGCTGATAAACCTTATCATTCCCCGTTAGTGCAATCCGCAACCATAATAATTCACCCCCTCTGTAAGAATTTGACACTTGACAGCATACTACCTTACAAGGAAAAGTGTTGTTTATTTTCATAAACGGAAGCCTCAGCTCAGATGTTAACAGATTGTATTGTCCTTGAAAAGTCTATTCTATACAATACATTTGAATCTGATCTCGTTTTGAGATCAGTTGCAAATCGCTTCCTGTTGAATGGATCGGTTGAGTGCAATGCAGACTCTCTACTTTCCCCCGTTTACTCGTCTTCACAGCCTAGAATATGACACGCCCACTGATGATGTCACGGTTCGCGAGGAAAAACCAAAAAAATGTTGGCGCCAGCTGAGCACCGATTTGTCACGTTCTGAACCAATGAATCCCGGTCTGAATGCGCCGGCCGGTGCAAGATTACTTTCGGGAACTGGCTCCAGCACGGAGCCTGGCCGGTGTAAAAGGCCTAACAGAGAGACACACAGAGAGACACACAGAGACACACACAGAGACACACACAGATACATACACAGAGACACACAGAGACACACACACACACAGAGACACACAGAGAGACACACAGAGACACACACAGAGACACAGAGACACACAGAGAGACACACACAGAGACACACACACACACAGAGAGACACACAGACACACACGCACACAGAGACACACACAGAGACACACACACACAGATACACACACAGAGAGACACACACACACAGAGAGAGACACACACACAGAGAGACACACACACACACAGAGACACATACAGATACACACACAGAGACACACACAGAGACACACACACAAAGAGACACGCACTCTCACACACACACCCCTTCTCTCTCTCTCCTTTCTCACACACCCCTTCTCTCTCTCTCTCTCTCTGTCTCTCTCTCTCTCTGTCTCTGTCTCCTTCTCCGTCTCTCTCCCTCTCCCCCCCTCTCTCGCTCTCTCTCTCGCTCTCTCTCTCGCTCTCTCAGATCACCCAGCAGTTGGAAGGTATCTGCTTGCAGGTGATTGGCCTGGTCTTACAGAAGCCCATCATAGGTAGGATGTATGTATGTTGTGTCTGTCCACTATGTTTGTTACTTTTGTTATTTTATTCCCCCTATGTAAAGCGACCTTGGGTCTTTTGAAAGGCGCTATATAAAATGAAGCTATTATTATTATTATTAGGTGGGGGGGGGGGGGGGGGGGGGAGGCAGGTGTGTGTTTGTTCACCATGGGACATTACTAGAGATGTTCGATATTGGCTTTTTTACCGATATCCGATATACCGATATTGTCCAACTCTTAATTTCCGATACCGATAGAGTTTCCACCCCAAAAAACTGAATAATTTTAGGTAATTAACATTACATATCTCTTGTCATGGAATTAACACAACATTATGCATACTTTTGACAATAAATTCGTACTTGCTTGCCTGGGGAAATAAAGGTTAAATAAATGTAAAAAAAAAAAACGATTCCGATATTACATTTGAATGCCAATATCGGCCGATAATATCGTCTCATTCTACCTGTTCTGTTTGTCCTGCTCGTCTCATTCTACCTGTTCTGTTTGTCCTGCTCGTCTCATTCTACCTGTTCTGCTTGTCTCATTCTACCTGTTCTGTTTGTCCTGCTCGTCTCATTCTACCTGTTCTGTTTGTCCTGCTCGTCTCATTCTACCTGTTCTGTTTGTCCTGGTCATCTCATTCTACCTGTTCTGTTTGTCCTGCTCGTCTCATTCTACCTGTTCTGTTTGTCCTGGTCGTCTCATTCTACATGTTCTGTTTGTCCTGGTCGTCTCATTCTACATGTTCTGTTTGTCCTGCTCGTCTCATTCTACCTGTTCTGTTTGTCCTGCTCTCATTATACCTGTTCTGTTTGTCCTGCTCGTCTCATTCTACCTGTTCTGTTCGTCTCATTCTACCTGTTCTGTTTGTCCTGGTCGTCTCATTCTACCTGTTCTGTTTGTCTCATTCTACCTGTTCTGTTTGTCCTGCTCGTCTCATTCTACCTGTTCTGTTTGTCTCATTCTACCTGTTCTGTTTGTCACGGTCGTCACGCCCTCATGAACTTGTGTACTCACATTTTTCTGTAGCAGTTGCAATAAAAAATATTTTAGAAAATGTGTACAAGCTGGAAACACTGTGGATCCATAGCATGAAGTCTTATGTAGTACAGGTCCAAATTTTATAAAAATCCGTTCAGAAATGGGTCGGAGATATGAAATATGAAAGAGATCCGGGTAAACTATGTGCCAAAAAAAACATCATCCAAATCCATTTCCTCAACCACGGCAATTCATTCTCAAGTGTGATTGACCTCTTGTTTTTGCTCGTCAACTTTCACCTAGATCCCTTATTCGCACCCCCCCCCCACGTAGCGTATCATTGGAAAGCTACATTCATTGGCTACAATGCTGACCAATCATTTTCACCATCAGCGGATGATTGGCAGTTCTGGAACGCCGGGAGTCCGGGGTGGTCATCTTTACGCGCCTTGTAAAAAGACGCTCCCCTGACATATCGTCATGTAACTCGAGCACCAAGGCACGGATTTGGTCGAATGAGGTGGCGTTCGAACGGCAACATGTAGATCTTTAATTTGGTAATTTATATGTTCGGGGAAAAGTGCAGCCCGAGCCGCTAGACGCTCGCAAAAAGTGCAGAGACTTTGTGCATTCCGCCAATGGGCACATCGGCCCGAGCTCGGGCCGTTGCATGTTGGTTGACCTTTTAAGCTGCCTTGGTTGACCTTTAAGCTCCTTGGTTGACCTTTTATGCTCCTTGGTTGACCTTTAAGCTGCCATGGTTGACCTTTAAGCTCCTCGGTTGACCTTTAAGTTCCTTTGTTGACCTTTAAGCTGCCTTGGTTGACCTTTAAGCTCTTTGGTTGACCTTAAGCTGCCTTGGTTGACCTTTAAGCTCCTTGGTTGATATTTAAGCTCCTTGGTTGACCTTTAAGCTCCTTGGTTGACCTTTATACTGCTTGGTTGACCTTTAAGCTGCCTTGGTTGACCTTTAAGCTGCTTGCTTGACCTTTAAGATAAGATAAGATATTCCTTTATTGATCCCCTTGGGGAAATTCAGGCATCATAGCAGCATGGGGGGGAGGGGGGGGGGGGGTACAGGTAGTAAAACAACACAGTATACAGGTAGTAAAAAACAACACAGGCAGTGTAAACAATTTGATCAATATGGTCAATATAGTTTACTATCTGACTAGCTGAGGAATATTCACATTATTCACAGTGTCACATAAGGTGCAGTATGCATGAGGTAGTGTTATAATTTACTATCTACTGAGTATACATTATTCACAGTATCACGGTATCCACTGAAATATACATTATTCACAGTATCACAGTATCCACATAGGGTGCAGTAAGCCTAAGGTAGTGTAGGTTGTCCTCCTTGGGTTCCTATAAGTCCCAGGTCAATGTCTGGTAGCAGTCGCTGTCGCTGCCCCCTGTTGTGGAGCCTGGAGGCTGCTAGTCGCTGCCCACTGTTGTGGAGCCTGATGGCCGCTGGTATGAAGGACTGTCCGAGGCGGTTAGTTGAGTGTCTGGGGGGAATGAGTCTAAGCTCCTTGCTTGACCTTTAAGCTCCTTGGTTGACCTTTAAGCTCCTTGACCTTTAAGCTCCTTGGTTTACCTTTAAGCTCCTTGGTTGACCTTTAAACTGCTTGGTTGACCTTTAAGCTGCCTTGGTTGACCTTTAACTCATTGGCTGCCAATGCCATGCTGTTTCCTGGATATGGCTATGCGCTGCCACGCATTAAACCAATGGAGTCCATCACCTTGTTTGCAGGGATATAACTACCGTAAATCCTCAAATATAAGACGGTCTTCTATTTACCTCAGCTGCAAAGAGCACCAGGCCTTTTTTAGAGAGAGGCTTATATAAGAGGCAGGCCTTAATTCCTAAAAATGACACTCGTGGACATAATCCCTTCATTTTCAGACTTTTATTGCATTATTATTATTATTTGAATTTTTTGACACTTTAATCGCCAAGGACGCCGTAACACGTCATTCTCCGCCATGCGTAATCTGCCAATGACGCCGTAACACGTCATTGAGATCAATATTTCAAAAATCTGTGATGGCAATCATATTTCACCAACGGAGACTTGAGATCTCCTGTTGATCTCCTCTCAACTCTCCAACGGTTCAAGAGCGCCATCTGGTGGCCGATCGGCGGATCGCCCAAACAGCAAACCGGAAACAGAAAGTGGTGCTCATCCAAATTCGGTCCGACCACTCGCTATAGCTCCCGGGGCTCCATCTCGACACACTGGATAATCAATCGCTCGCCCTAACTCAATAAACAACGTTATTTGGACGTATATAGTATTATACAACCTGGAAATGGTTCATTCTAGATCAACATCCCATAATAGCAAAATGTCTACTCCAAGCTGATCGCCCAACGGCCCGAGGAGACTGGGGTAAGTTTCAGCGTTTATTATTACCGTGTTCGATACAAACTGCTCTGATGATCATATCACCCACACTACATGAATCATCTAACGTTGGCCACGGAATTATAAACGACCCCCCCCCCCCCCCCCCCCCATATCCGGTCAACATCAGATGATGAGTAGTAACTTCTAGAAGCACGTACATTTGAAATTTTTTATCTGGCGCCGATCGCTATCAAACTGTATACAATCATCAATATAATGCATTTAGGGCTATAAATCACGTTCTGCAGAATGCTGCAGAAAACTATAAAAACATATTTATACTTTAGACCGTATTTTAGTATGAATATGTGAATGAAAAAGTAGAACGTTGCTACATCCTAAACGATAGATAATTGATGTTGAATGGGCCATAGTAATGTCAATTTAGCAATACAATTTAAAAAGTTATAGCCTTGCAAAGAAGGGGAACTTCTCCATAGATAAATAGAGCTGGCAGAGGATGGTATAAGGATGTACATAAGCGTGACAGAGAAAGGGTTTAATACGTACATTGTCTGTCTACATTTATTTAGACTAGCATTGGTATTTAAATATTGAGTGCAGTTGAGTAATTGTGGGATTAACGTAATTCACACACTGAAGTTGGAACTGTCTATACTAGGTTGTGGGGTCCGGGGACGGTTTAGCGTGTGGTACCTTCTCGACTTCCTCAGTTGAATAGAGTTGTTTACATGCAGTAGCTTTAGCTACTAACGTTATCATAGCATCATGGTCTGTAATGTGTCAACTGGACAACGCCAGCCTCGTCTGCCAATGCCATATAGATAGCGTACGTTAACGTTTGCAAACGAAGTCAACGTCATCCAGCTGACACCACAGATCTACCATATTATGACAAGGTTAGCTAGCGGCTAGCGCTAAAGCTAACCAGAGCTAAAGCTAACTGACGTTAATGTGTCAGTGTAGCAGGAGGCAGCACTTGATTTCCATTGGCAAGAGTTTATCTCATTCTATATCACGGCACGAAAAATAAAAAATAAATACTTTTTTTTGCGACCTTATATTAGAGACAGGCCTGTGTTTGTCTAAATGCATCAACACCCCCCCCCCCCCCCCCATTATAAGAGGCCCCTCCTTTATCGGAGGTCCCTCCTCTATTTGAGGATTTACGGTATATTCTATATTATAGCTATGGATGCAATACTATGGCCCATTTGACATAGAGTATCTATCGTTCAAGATGTGAAAAAGAAATAATTTTTCCATCCATACATTCCCGTTTTATACCATGGTGAATATAAGTATGGTTTTAGAGAGGATTAGGGTAATTCCTGGGAGGCTAGCAATAGCCCGCAACGTGTATTATACTAAATCCATTGGCATTTCGTCCCTACACACGCTACAATTAAAAATTCAAATGCATATAATCGGTATTATGTTCCATCATGAATGCATGAAAGGGGGGGGGGGGTCATTTCTGATTAATTGATTGTCAATAACGGCATTCGTTAGTACAACAACATACGCTGATCAGGGCGATGGCTATGAAAACAAGGCACAATCCAGCTGAAATTGACGTTAAATTGCTCTTACCTGTGGCTGGTGGGATTCCAAAAAGAATATTCCAATTATTTGATTGCCATCTGGTATATCGTATGTCCATTTGGCCCACGACATAACCCACCACAGCATAATGAATCGGGGGTCCCGGAAACGATTCAATGCGATTGGGTGAAGCCCTAGGTTCAGGTTAGTAGAAAAGTCCACCCGGACCAATATAATCGACGCACAGCCCAATACACAGTTTCAAAGGATGTGCAATACCGGCCGCATCCTACCAGGCGGCGGTATTGGACTTTTGCGATCTCAGACTCATTCTCTATGATAACACCAGGCTCCCTGGATGGATAATTAATGGAAATATCGAATAAAAGAAATAACGATCAAATAACTCTTATAGTATACTCGTTGTTGGCGTTCAACGATTGGCAGCCAATAACGAGTTTAATCGTTGTTGGCAGAGAAAGAGTTAAGCTGCTTGGTTGACCTTTAAGCTCTTTGGTTGACCTTTAAACTCCTTGGTTGACCTTTAAGCTCCTTGGTTGACCTTTAAACTCAGCTCCTTGGTTGACCTTTAAGCTCCTTGGTTGACCTTCTCCACAGAGTTTTACGAGGAGATCCTGTCGCTGGCGTTCGGTCTCACCTGCCAGACCATCTCCCCTCAGATGTGGCAGCTGCTCGGGGTCCTGTACGAGGTGTTCCAGCACGACTGCTTCGACTACTTCACAGGTACCTCACACACACACACACACACACACACACACACACACACACACACACATACACATACACATACACATCCACACACTCACACTCACACACAATCATATACATTATATAGTGCACATTTAGTGGTGTACATATAGTATATAACGCATTTAGTGGTGTACATATAGTATATAACGCATTTAGTGGTGTACATATAGTATATAACGCATTTAGTGGTGTACATATAGTATATAACACATTTAGTGGTGTACATATAGTATATAACACATTTAGTGGCGTTGATGGTGACGGTGATGTAGATTATGTGTTTCTTTCCCCTCAGATATGATGTAGATTATGTGTTTAACCCTTTCCCCTCAGATATGATGTAGATTATGTGTTTAACCCTTTCCCCTCAGATATGATGTAGATTATGTGTTTAACCCTTTCCCCTCAGATATGATGTAGATTATGTGTTTAACCCTTTCCCCTCAGATATGATGCCTCTTCTGCACAACTACGTCACGGTGGACACAGACATGCTCCTGTCTAACCCCAAACACCTGGAGGTCATCTACACCATGTGCAAAAAGGTGCATGTTTTATAGGACTGTATCTGGCTGTCTGTTGGTGGCAGGTGTGTGTAACCCTGACAACCCACATGCTGCTGAACTGACCCACATGCTGCTGAACTGACCCACATGCTGCTGAACTGACCCACATGCTGCTGAACTGACCCACATGCTGCTGAACTGACCCACATGCTGCTGAACTGACCCACATGCTCCTGAACTGACCCACCTGCTCCTGAACTGACCCACATGCTGCTGAACTGACCCACATGCTGCTGAACTGACCCACATGCTGCTGAACTGACCCACAAGGGACTAAACACGTTTTGCAATTATGCCACATCAATGTGGAACACCCTACCCACAGCCGTAAAAAATTATGTGAATCCCTACCCACCTTCGTTTATAATTCCGTGACTGACGTTAAATGATTTATGTAGTATGGGTGATATATTGATCAGAGCAGTTTGTATCGAAAATGGTAAACAAAAACGCTGAAACTCACGTCAGTCTCCTCGTAGCGTTGGGCGATCACACTGGCGCAAACAGATCCCAGTTATGTGGTGGGGATCGATGCGATCCATTTCCGGTTTGTATATTACTAATACACGTCCAAATCATGTAGATTATTGAGTTATGGCAAAGATCCATGTCCACGGTGTGTGTATTGAGTCCTGGGACGATAATCGAGTGGCCGGACGGAATTAGGGGACGGACCGAGCTACAACGGGCACTTCCGGTTTGGCAACTCGCCGATCAGCCACCAGGTGGCAGTATTGAAGCGTTGCAGAGTTTTGCTGAGTCCTACAGCATCAGCCAAGACTCCGTGGGTGAAATACGAATTCCATGACGAAAATATGAAATATGAACTTGAAACACGCTGTACAGCGATATTGGCAGACAACGCATGGCGGGCAATAACGCTGAACAGCGATTTTGGCGGAGAATGGGTTAAATAAGGACGTTTATGGGGTTTCTTGTATTAATAATAGTGCTGTCAATCGATTAAAATATTTAACTCGATTAATCGCATGATTGTCCATAGTTAACTCGCGATTAATCGCAAATTAATCAATTTTTTTTCCCTACCTTAAACGGATCTTTTTCAAGTTCCAAGTTTTAATACTCTTATCAACATGCGAGTTCACAAATGCTTGCTTTATGCAGCCATTTAACACAAAAGGATGACCCTCATGCATTGCAAATTTGCATCAAATTCAAAACAGAGTGATGCACAAAATAACTTAAAAGAAGATAATAATTTAAAACAATTAATAAAGTGTGCATGAAATAATAGGGAAAAGAAAACGTTAAGAACTTGTTACATTCACCCACACAAGGGCTGAGTAATCACACACCCCCCCTCTCTCACACACTCTCCCAGCTCTCTTTCTCTCTTGCCCCTTCATCTCTCTCACCCCCCTCTCTCTCTATATCTCACACACACACACACACACTTCAGAAACAAACATAGTATCAATGAGAGTATCAATAATACAGTGAAGTCTAGTAAAAAAAAATTATAATAATCAAATTAAATAAATAAAAAAATAAATCTTAAAAAGTTAATCGTGAGTTAAAAATAATAGTGGCGTTAATAGAATCGGGTTAATACCGCGTTAACTTTGACAGCCTTAATTAATAATAATTTGCACTAAGGAATGTTGTAACTGTTGTTATCTTAAAAAAAAGGAGATGTTACAAGGGAATGGGGAATATAAACCCCCCCACAGTGGTGTGTGGAGTTGATAGTACGTCCCAGCAGCAGGGACCAGGATGTTATGGGTTGCAGACGCAGTTGACACACACGCTCTAGTCTCCTGGCTCGTTATTGAACACAAACAGTTATCTTTGAACCTCTGTTGTCAAGCCTCGTCAATATACCCCCCTTCCCCACTAATCGAACTGGTGTCGTGGAGTCACTTCTCTGTGAGCGTTTCCACGGTTAGCTTGCGGCTAAAATTAGTTAGCTTGCGGCTAAAGTTAGTTAGCTCGTAGCTAACATAACGTTCGCCTAGCTCGAGGCTAACGTTATATAACCGAACAATACACACATGCCCCAAACCCGGGAGGTTGTACCGAACAGTGTACGGTTTGAATGCGTACCATTCCACCCCTAATGGTCACTCGTCCGAATGGCTTGTGACACTCGTTGGATGTTTCATCTTGTAACTCGAGACTGGAAGCACACAATAGGTCGAGTAGGGTGACGATCGAAAGCCTGCAAATTCAACTTTCCAACAATGTATTGGTTGATCGGCAAATATACAGCGCTAGGCCGACAGATGAGGGCAAAGTGCCGCGAAGTGTGCACAGGCATGACGGCCCGCCTGCAAGTCCCCGAACGTTAACAGTTTAACTTAACTTATCTCTTTGACCTTTGCCCTCCCAGGTGCTGACCAGCGACGCAGGTGAGGACGCAGAGTGCCACGCAGCCAAGCTGCTGGAGGTCATCGTGCTGCAGTGTCGAGGGAGGGGCATCGACCAGGTCAGCCCTGCTGCATGCTGGGACATGTAGTACACAATGAATCTGACCAGGACCATGTTGTCCAGTTGGGTTAATGTTAAGCAGGGTTGGCCATGGCTCTCTCCTGGCCTCAAGTCAGTCCAACGAAGCAACGCATAAAAAAAAGACACAAAATACTACTGTTATATATATTAAAAAAATCACATTTAGCTGCGTATGAGGACAGTTTTAGGCTGGATTTGCATATCTCAAGCCCCCCTGATTGGATAGTGAGAACGGGATACCAGAACATTTATTTTGTGTTTACTGCAGAGTGGAGGGACTGGGATACCGTCTGTATCAGTGATGGCTGTCAGAATGTAGAGCTGTTATTTTACCACTTATTTGAACAAAGGAAACACCACTCATTTGAACAAAGAAAACACCACTTATTTGAACAAAGAAAACACCACTTCTTTGAACAAAGGAAACGCCACTCATTTGAACAAAGGAAACACCACTTCTTTGAACAAAGGAAACACCACTCATTTGAACAAAGGAAACACCACTTCTTTGAACAAAGGAAACACCACTTATTTGAACAAAGGAAACACCACTTCTTTGAACAAAGGAAACACCACTTATTTGAACAAAGGAAACACCACTCATTTGAACAAAGGAAACACCACTCATTTGAACAAAGGAAACGCCACTCATTTGAACAAAGGAAACACCACTCATTTGAACAAAGGAAACACCATTCTGGGTTAGGGTTATGGTTAGCTCTGTAACAGTGTCCTCCACGGTGGGTTAGGGTTATGGTTAGCTCTGTAACATTGTCCTCTGCGGTGGTGTCTCTGGGTCCCAGTGCATCCCTCTGTTCGTGGAGGCCGTCCTGGAGCGCCTGACGCGGGGGGTGAAGACCAGCGAGCTGAGGACCATGTGTCTGCAGGTGGCCATCGCTGCACTCTACTACAACCCAGCGCTGCTCATCCACACGCTGGACAACATGCACTTCCCCCACAACCCCCAGCCGATCACAGCACACTTCATCAACCAGTGGATGAACGACACCGAGTTCTTCCTGGGGTGAGAGAGAGAGTGTTTATGTTCATGATGTGTTGTGTAAAACTGCATCGCATTCATATCCTATATTTAAAAAATAGGCTTTCAAACTTGAGTCTACAGCAGGTGGGTCACAGGATGAAGGATGAGGGGTGAAGGATGAGAGAATGATGATGAAGGATGAGAGATGAAGGATGAGGGATGAAGGATGAGATATGAAGGAGGAGAGAATGATGATGAGGGATGAAGGATGAGAGATGAAAGAGGAGAGATGAGGGATGAAGGATGAGAGAATGATGATGAAGGATGAGAGATGAGGGATGAGAGATGAAGGAGGAGAGATGATGTGCACCATTTACATTTATATATTTTATATCCAGTTTAATCACCTGTACATTGTATATTACTACTGCACTTACATTTGCACTCTGGTTGGATGTCAACCCTCTTTTTGTTGTACTGTACTTGTGCTGCATGATGACAATACATTTGAATCTACTCTAACCTAACCTAACCCACTCCTCTCCTCTCTCCTCCCCCCTCTCCTCTCCTCTCTCTCCCCCCCTCTCCTCTTCCCCCTCTCATCTCTCGCCTCTCCTCTCCCCCCTCTCCTCTCTCTCCTCCCCCCTTCTCCTCCCCCTCTCCTCTCCTCCCCCCATCTCCTCTCTCTCCTCCTCCCCCCTCTCCTCTCCTCCCCCCCTCTCCTCCCCCCTCTCCTCTCCTCTCCCCCTGCCTCTCCTCTCTCCCCCTCTCTCCTCTCCTCCCCCTCTCTCCTCTCTCTCCCTCTCCTCTCCTCTTCTCCCCCCTCTCCTCTCCTCTCCTCTCCCCCCTCTCCTCTCTCCTCCTCTCCTCTCCCCCCTCTCCTCTCCCCTCTCCTCTCTTCCCCCCTCTCCCCCCCCCTCTCCTCTCCTCTCCCCCTCTCCGCTCTCTCCTCTCCCCTCTCCTCTCTTCCCCCCTCTCCCCCCCCCCTCTCCTCTCCTCTCTCTCCCCCCTCTCCTCTCTCCTCCTCCTCTCCCCCCTCTCCTCTCCCCTCTCCTCTCTTCCCCCCTCTCCTCCCCTCTCCTCTCTCCCCCCCTCTCCTCTCCTCTCCTCTCCTCTCCTTCTCCTCTCCTCCCTCTCCTCTCCTCACCTCCCCTCCTCTCCTCCCCCCTCTCCTCTCCTCTCCCTCCCCCCTCTCCTCTCCTCTCCTCTCTCTCTTCTCCTCCCCCCCTCCCCCAGGCTCCATGACCGTAAGATGTGTATCCTCGGCCTCAGCCTGCTGCTGGAGCTGCCTGCGCGGCCCGCGGCGGTGGAGGGCGTGGCGGCTCAGATCCTCCCCTCCGTCCTGCTGCTCTTCCTGGGTCTCAAGCACCTGTACTCCTCCCGCCTCCTCAACAAGCCAGACCTGCTGGCCCACGCCGCCACCCAGGACGAGGACCAGCACGGTGAGGGGGGAGGAGCCCTTACAAGCTTTATTTATCACATGTAACCCTAACCCTAACCCAGCACTACTGTCCTCTGAGCTACTGTCACCAACCGGTAACCTGCCCCAGCAGAGGGAACAACACACTGGACCACTGTTTTACAACAATCAAGCAGCTTACCGGGTTTTTCCAAGAGCTCCCCTGGGCCGACCATGCAATGCTGCTGCTCATTCCAACATATAAACAAAAACTGAAATCCATCAAACCATCGGAAAAGTCCGTCAGGTCCTGGTCAGCAGACGCCACCGAAAAGCTGCATGCTTGCCTCGCATGCACTGACTGGGACTAATTACGTGCAGCTGGCGACCTGCACGACTACACCGACACAGTGACATCATACATCCACTTCTGCGTCATACACAACTATGCATCCCATCAAAAACGGTCAAGCTATTCAACAACAATAAACCCTGGTTCACCAAAGAAATCCAACAATTTAGTGAGCCAGTAGGGTTGGTCGTTACCATCTTTGGGGACTAACTTTCATAGTGATTTTTGGGAAGGTATACACCCCTACTGCTAGAAAAGATGTGATAGCAATGCAGCAGTTGCCTCCAAATGTGTGCTATCACATCTTTTATAACACTACCAAGCATATTTTTCAGGCCTCCTGTCCGAAATTACATGCCCCAAATGAATCATGATAGTTCCTGAACCATAAGGCCTATATGCATGTTTCTGGTCTCCTTTGATAGGTAACAAGCTAGGGCATATTAATCCAGTGTAGGTAAACCCACACCTATTACCATTCCAGAGTAAATGGAGATACAATGAAGTAAAACATCATATTTTTACCCTCGCCTGGTACATAATCTTAATTTAAAAGGCAATATGACCATTATAACCAATATTCCATGGATAACAATGCAACTGAATGTGTTCTCCTACTCCTTGACTACAAATGTAACTGTAAATGTGATGACAATACTTAAAAAATACAACATTTATGATACCGTTTAAAAAGGTATACTCAGATGATGTAAATGTTTTGGCCATGGTTACCGTTTACATGTTGACTGTTTACTGGTAATTTTACTCGAACACTATTTCTTTCTATACAGCCATGTTACAAAAACATAAATCTCCCCAAAACATTGAAATAGTAATAAAAAACAATGAATATTGATCAATATGCAGCATATTCAACATTCATATATGGGCCACAGAGCTTCATGCCTATCAATGTTTTCAGCTCAGTTAGACCTATACAATGATATATTGCTTATTTGGGGCGACAGTGGCTCAGGAGGTAGAGCAGTCGTCTGGCAATCCGGAGGTTCCCGGTTCGATTCCCGCTCCTCCCGGGCAGCGTGTCGATGTGTCCTTGAGCAAGACACTTAACCCCTAATTGCTCCCGATGAGCAGGTTGGCACCTTGCATGGTTTCCTCCGCCGTCGGTGTGTGAATGCGTGAGTGAATGGGTAAAATGTGAGTAACAAATTGTAAAGCGCTTTGGATAAAAACTAAACGCTATATAAAAAAGCAGCCATTTACCATTTTATTGGTTTTCAGAAAAATATTTGTTTATTTTGGAAAACTCAATACAAAACTCAGGGCACATATAATCACATCACAGACTTTTTTCAGGAATTCAAATAACTAATGACTTCAATACAGACAGTTCTCAGTCTCTATCCGTGGCGCTGTCGGCGGTGCTCTCCAATTGTCTTGAGAGCCGAGACTAGTACAGACATAAAAAACAACAACATATATAATAATAATAATACAAAACCTACCATTCTTTGTTTTATATATCACAATAATCTTCCAAGTCTTCCATGTCTTCCACAACTTCATCAGAACATTCCACACTCTCTGAGGTGGATGCCTGGTTCTCACAGTCTGCCAGTCTACACATGTCAGTGCACCTGAGGCCATTTGCAACACACATACATCTTGGGAGTGAAAATGTTTTTGGACGGTTACAGGCCAGTAGATCCAGGACGGCATCGGGTGCTGGCTGGCCTTCCATCCAGTCCACCACCAAATGTTCAGCTTCCTCTTCTCTCTCCATCTTCCAGCCTCTGCCAACAGGGCTTGGCACTTGTTGGTCCTTCTCCAAACATATTCTCCATATACCAGCCTGGTAGTTGGCTCTCTGTGCATGTTTTGTTAAGCAGTCCTTGCATGGTGGGAGTTGATGACTTTCAATTTCACTTTTTTGGCACAGAAAGGGTGATATCTGAGCTCATTAACCTTGGTGGTTGATGCTTTTGGGGCATACAGGAGACATGTAGATGCCTCTAGTTTGTCCATCAGCTCTGGGGAGAGATCCCATTCCTGACCCAACTCTGAGAATGTGTCCTGATTTTGCCTGTTGCTGGTCAGAAGTTTTAGGGCACTTGTCTTCCATTTGCCTGCAAAAGCACTTACAGTGCCACATCCTGTATATGCATGCAACCCGATGAGAGCCCTACACACCTCTACGCCAACAGTGGCAGCAACCTTCCTGATGTCCACAAGCCTTGCACAGGATTTACTGCCACACATCTGGAACAATAGGGCCTCAATCTTGTCACAGAATGCTAAAGACATGATAAAGACATCTGTGTCTTCTGAGCAGATAACTACAGATGGGTATCCCTCTCTTGTGGCATGGGCAGCATGGAGAAGTAGGCGGCCATCTGCTTCTTCTTGTTGGCATTGAAGAGCTGACACCTGACTGTCCTGAGATGTGATTCTGTAACATTTGTCATTCACAGTTGCATACAGAATCTTGTCTTGTAGCTTTGCTCTGTACTCAAATATGGTATGGCAAATCACAGTGTTTCACATTAGGATCTAGCATCCCAATAGGCTCTCCGCTTACAGTTTTCAGTAACACAAATAATAAAAATAGTTTAAAATGATTCAGTTTAAAAATAGTCAAAAAATTATAAAATAGAACGGACATAAAAAATACAGGCATGAGCGAGCATAGCAAGGTATGGTAAATCACGGTGTTTCACATTAGGATCTAGCATCCTAATAGGCTCTCTATTCAGTAATACAATTAATCACAGTGTTTCACATTTGGATCTAGCAAATAATAAAACTAGTTTAAAATGATTCAGTTTAAAATAGTCATCGGTAAGAAGTAAAAAGTGCAATAACCGACACATGAATTTGATAGGCAGTGTATAAGAGTAGGCAGGGTAAGAATAGTGCAGGTAAATACAAGTTGTGTCAGGATATCCCTGATGTTTCCTCTTGCCACTAGGTGGTAGCAGATATCTATCAGTGAAATGCCTGAGCAAAGAGATAGGTTTTAAGCTGTTTAAGATGATTGCCTTCCCACTTGATTTCACTTCTCTCTTCTTACACATATCACTGAATGTTTTCAGCCTGTTCATTGGGTCATGGAATTTCTTTCCTGGTGGGTCTTTCATTTCATCCTTGAAGATTGCATAGCATTGCTCACCAATCTCATATGCCTTCATCAGGTCGGAGGCAATCTCCTTGGGGGCTGTCTTTGCTGTATATATGCTAATGAGGTCCTCTTCTCTGCAAGTGGGTTGACCCATTCATGTATGAGGCTAACCACTGCTGAAACTGCTTCCTCGTCTTTCTAGATTCTTGGCCGCTGTAGCTCCGCATGACAAACTTCTGATTTGTTACCTTGCACCATCATGGTGAACTTGAAAGTCATCAACTCCCACCATGCAAGAACTGCTTAACAAAACATGCACAGAGAGCCAACTACCAGGCTGGTATATGGAGATGTTTGGAGAAGGACCCACAAGTGCCAAGCCCTGTTGGCAGAGGCTGTAAGATGGAGAGAGAAGAGGACGCTGAACATTTGGTGGTGGACTGGATGGAAGGCCAGCCAGCACCCGATGCCGTCCTGGATCTACTGGCCTGTAACCGTCCAAAAACATTTTCACTCCCAAGATGTATGTGTGTTGCAAATGGCCAGAGATCAATATTTCAAAAATCTGTGATGGCAATCATATTTTACCCACGGAGTCTTGAGATCTCCTGTTGATCTCCTCTCAACTCTCCAACGGTTCAAGAGCGCCATCTGGTGGCGGATCGGCGGATCGCCCAAACAGGAAGTGACGCGCCGGAAGTGGTGCTCGCCCATATTTCGTCCGGGCACTCGCTATCGTTAGCAGGACTCCATCTTGATACACTGGACATCGATCGGTTGCAAATAACTCGATAAACAACATGATTTGGACGTATATATTATTATACTGTTTTAAATCTTTTTATTTTTCATGAGGTTTCACATTCAATCGACAGATCTACAGAATGTTCAGTGTCACTCTCATGAACAATTTTTAACAATTTTCCTTGTGCTCCCCACTCAATCCATTCTCCCATCTCTCACTCACACTCATACACTGGGACATACACACATGTACACGCGCACACACGCGCATACAGGCATACACACACACACACACATACACACATACACTTGCCCACATACACACAAATAAACAATTAGACAACAAAAAAATTATAATAATAATAATAATAAAAATAAAGTAAAATAAAATAAAATAAAGGGACAGTAGGTAAATCATAAGTAAATAAGGAATAAGGAATAAAAGTGCAAATGTCGGTATTGTAAACAGTGACATATATTATTATACAACCTGGAAATGGATCGCATATATCAACATCCCATAATCGAGAACTTTCTGCTCCACGCGGACCACCCAACGGTCAGAGGAAGCTGCGGTAAGTTTTAGCGTGTTTGAATAATATGATCCATATAAACTGCTGTGATCTATGTATCGCCCATACTACATAAATGATTTAACGTCGGCCACGGACTTATAAACCCCCCCCCCCTCCGGTCACCAGCAGATGATGAAGCATGACGCTTAGGACCTTGCACAATTGAAAGTTTTAATATGACGTCAATCGGTATCAAACTACATTTGATGATGTAATATATGTATTTAGGGCTATAAATCACGTTCTGCAGAATACTGCAGAAAACGATAAAAACATATTTATACTTTAGACCGTATTTTAGTATGAATATGTGAATGAAAAAGTAGAACGTTGCTACATCCTAAACGATAGATACTTGAGGTTGAATGGGCCATAGTAATGTCAATTTAACAATACAATTAAAAAAGTTATAGCCCTGCAAAGAAGGGGAACATCTCTGTAACTGAGGGGTACAATTCCCTGACTGTATTACTAGATATGATACTTACTACCACTACCTTTGTACTTAATATTCGGCCACCCAGTACACGGCATAAATATATTATGATGAACACTGTCACGTAGATGAAACGGATCCAACACAAATGTACGAATTAGAAATAGGTCTTTATTTCTACACAGCGATGGTGTGTAGAGCAAGCACTTAATCAAATCAATCACATTTATGAATGGGAATTAGTATGCACTTTTATGGCAAGAGTATTCGTCGGTATATCAATAGAGAATGTCCAATCTCTGAAGGCGCAGGTGGTACATATACGACCTGGAATAGTTAAGGGATAACAGCAATGATACTTTAATGATTATATACTGGATACACTAGGGGGGGTTAATCCGGTCGCTTGTAAGCCGACAGGAGTAGGAAGGGGGGGGGGGTAGAATCCGGCTGCCTCATCCGGCCAAGGGTATCCCAGGTGAACCCACTGTAGTGCCGTTCAATGCGCCGGCGATCCTTGGACCACAGATGAAAGCAGATGGACTCTTTGTGGGCCGGCGTCCTCCGGTCCACGGAGGAGAGACGTGAAGCGACCTCGTCTTGCAGAGCGTCTCCTCACCTTGCGTCCTCTCCAGGGGGGGGGGTTCCAACACACGGCAGTGTCGGGGGTCTTTATCCATGGAATAATCAACGTATACAAAGCATAATCCGTGCCGGGGAAGGCGGGCTGTCGTCGGTAGAATAATCCGGTATACAGGTCCACTCGCTCGTAGGCTCTGGGGCTCCTCGGGTGCAGCTTCACGTGGGGTCAACCACCCTGGATAAGCAGCCAGTTCTCTGCCCGAAACGATGGGGTACTGACTACGGTAGTATTCTCACCGCACGAAGCACTATATATTAACAGACTATTATTAGCTTAATAGACTACGTCCAACTCGACGATATAGTGCCAAATATGACTATTCAAATATTAATATACACGATGTCTCAATACCGATGGTAAGCCGAACTTGGCCTTACTCCCACACGTGGCGTCGCGGGGAGGCTTTACGTCTGTGACTCTATTGGAGGGTAAGAAACTGGACTGAAAAGAAAGTCCTACTTTAGTAGCGCAGTATATATACGCACTATGAACAAATAGTCCCATTAGTGGTGCGGTAGCCAGATTCCTACGCGGAACTAGGACTTGTTCGTACATGTTGAGCGGTACGTTTGAACTGGGTCTGAGGGGTATGGCAGCCTGGCACCAAGGTCTCGACCAATAGTAGAATGGAGACTATTATGGGATGTTCAGTAGGCTAGAATGGATATTCAATGCATATTGTACAAGGAATATACAAGGGATATCAGGGAATATTAGAGAATATACAAATACAATTAAATATATATATATAAATAAATATATATATTCGGTTTAATCTGGCCCTTCACAACAGCCACCCCCTGATTGGTCCCAGACCTAATCAGTTAAACAGAGACAGATTAATCGCGTTGTCTATTTACACATAAGGGTTTGCTGTAGGGGTCAGTCAACTTCACAAAGTCATAGGGTTATAGGGTCATGGTCATCATCGATTGTGTCTGGGAGTCGGGGCAGTTCTATGAGCCTCGCCACGGGACGGGTGTAAGTGCGACCCTGGACAAGCACTTCAGCTGCTCGGACCTTGCCGTCGGCACCGGTGATCACTTTGCTTACGCGGCCGGCCGGCCACATAGCTCTGGGCAGTGATTGATCAATAATCATGACTACTGTTCCTTCTGTCAAATTGTCTCTCTCCTTTACCCACTTCTGGCGGGTCTGTAGAGACGGTAGGTAGTGCAGTAGGAAACTGCTCCAAAACTTGTCGGCTAATACTTGACTGTACCTCCACATTCGTCGGCCGTTCGCTTCTTCAGGCCGGTACATTGTCTGGGGTAACGCAGGATCTAGCCGCCCCATCAGGAGTGTGTTGGGGGTAACTGGGTCGATATCCGCCACATCACTGGAGACATATCCGAGGGGCTTCGAGTTAAGTACTCCCTCAATCTCCGTGAGGACTGTCATTAGGACTTCTTCCGCCACAGTCTGGGCCCCAAGTACTGCGTACAGGGCTGTCTTTATGGAGCGCACTTCTCGTTCCCAAGTGCCACCGAAGTGCGTTTGGGGGGTTGAATTGGAAATCAACCTGTGCTGGAGCGAGGTGGGTCTTAAGTTCTGGGCCCATAGCTTGGAAGCTCTCTCTCAGCTCTCTTTCGCCGCCTTTGAAGTTTGTCCCATGATCGGACAATAGGGTAGACGGTCTTCCTTTCCGTGATGTGAATCTACGGAAGGCCATAAGGAATGAGTCTGTGCTCATGGTCGGGAGAAGCTCGATGTGTATCGCTCTGGTGGTCATGCATTTGAATACAATACCCCACCGCTTCTCGGTTCCTCTTCCTTTCTTTATGTGCAGCGGGCCAAAGCAGTCCATACCCGTTGAGTGGAATGGCTTGTCACCGATTCGGAGGCGACATGGAGGAAGGTCAGCCATCCTTGGTATGCTGGGCTGCGCGCGCCACTTGCGGCAGTCTAGACATGTTCGCTGGAAGCGTCGTACCGCCTCTCTTCCTTGTAGGATCCAGTAACGACGTCTGATTTCCGCGAAGACTCTTTCTGCTCCTGCGTGATGTACATCCTCATCGTATTTCTTTATAATCAGCTCTGTGACCTTGTGTCGGCTGTTCAATACGATCGGGTATTTAATGTCATCCGGTAGATTGGGGGCTCTGCGTAGGCGACCACCCACTCTGATGAGGGTATGAGCGTCGCTCTCGGGGGCCAGATGAATTAATCTGCTGTCGGCTGGGACGGGCTTTCCTCCCTGTAGACAGGCCAATTCATCGGGGAACGAGTCTCTCTGGGCTCGCTGCAGTAGAAGCAATTCTGCTTCCTCGTAGTTAGCTGCTGACATATCAGCGGGGGACTTGCACTCCGGGTGGTACCGCAGGAATGTTCTTTGTTGTGCACTCTCTATGGACGTGCAATCGTCTATGTTAGGGTCGGTGGAGGCTACGGTGCTCAATCCACAGAACACAGACTTCTTATTTTCCACCTCCTCTGGACTTGCTTCCCTCGGGATAGGCCTGGGCCACTGTCCTTCCGGGAGTCTTAGGAATGCGGGGCCGTCACTGTAGACATTGCGACGGGTGAGGTCATCTAGGGGCATTCCCCGGGTGATGACGTCAGCTGGGTTCTGTTTTGTATCAACGTAGCGCCACTCTGTTTCTCCGGTTAACTCTTCGGTTAAGTCTTGAATCTCGGTGACTCTGACTCCCACGAAGACTTTGTACTTGCATGAGTCCGATTTGATCCAGGCGAGTACTGTCGTGGAATCTGACCACAGGATTGTTCTAGACACCGGTATGGTGAGCTCACGTTGGATGAGCGTGGCTAGGTGCGCTCCGGCTAGGGCTGCGCAGAGCTCTAGACGTGGGATAGATTGTTGCTTGCGTGGGGCTATTCTCGAGCGGGCGAGGACAAATGCTGTGTAGATCTCTCCCCCCTTTTCTTGGGCCCGCAAGTAGGCTACTGATCCGTATGCGACCTCTGAGGCGTCGCTGAAGACGTGTAAGTCCATTTTACATGTCTCTGGCCTCACCGTGGGTGGGAAGTAGCTTCGGCGCATATTAACGCCTGGGAGTGAGTGGAGCTCCATCTCCCACTCTCTCCAGGTGGATGCAAGGTGTGCGGGAATGGGGTCGTCCCAGCCCTGGTCCTTGTCCCACAATGCTCGTACAATCATTTTTGCCCTGGTGGTGTACGGTAGAATACATCCTAGCGGGTCATATTGTCGGGCGAGTGTTGTGTACACACTCCGTCTGGTGGTCGGCGCCGCCGCCGGCCTTCCCTGCTCCGTAGTCAGGGGCTTGTGTCTGTAGTGAAGCGAATCTGTTTTGAATCGCCACACCAATCCCAGGGTCATCTCCTGGGCTTCTCCCAGGATTGTAGCCATCCAGGTCTCGCTGCTGGCTGCCTTGTCCTCGGAGGAGAGGCTGCGCAGTACTTGCGGATCGCTGCTGGCCCACTGCCTGAGATCAAAGCCGCCTTTGATCAATGAGGCGCGGAGTTTAATCAGGAGAGCCTCGGCTTCTTCCTGGGTTGAAAGGCTTTGTAGACAGTTGTCTACGTAGAAGCTGTTCTTTACGCTGTGTCGGACCTCTTCGTCCGCTGCTGGGTCCTCTGCTACATGTTTCTGTAGTGCAAATGTAGCACAGCAGGGGCTGCACGTCGTTCCGAAGGGGAGAACTTCCCATTGGTAGATGGCTGGGTGCTCATCTCCTGGCTTCTCTCTCCATAGGAACCGTAACAGGGGCTTGTCCTCCTCTACTAATCTCACCTGCAGGAACATTCCTTTAATGTCCCCGCTGATGGCCACCTTTTCCTGGCGGAAGCGGAGTAGAACGCCGAGTAGGGAGGGGCCGAGTGTGGGACCGGGCAGTAACTCTTTATTCAGATTTTGGGATCCGATCTGGTAGCTGCAGTTAAATACTATGCGGTCTTTACCGTTGTGATGGACCTTGTGGTGAGGCACGTACCACGATTCAGTGGTCTGGTCAGCCTCTTTAATGTCCATCTTTGTGACGTGTCCCGCTGTGATGAGCTTCTCAATCTCAGCGCGGTATACACTCTCTTGGGCGGGGTTCTTGGCTAAGCGCCGCTCCGTGTTCAGCAGGTACCGTTCTGTGGCGTCTGTCTTGGCGTGGAAAGTAGGCATTCCTTCTCGCCGCAGGAGTGGCGTGGCGTATCTCAACACGCCGTTGACCGGGACTCTCTTGGTCCCTGTCTCGAGGAGGTGAATGGCGTAAATGTCATCTTTAGAGCGAATGTCTTTCTTTCCGTTCTTAAAGGGCATTTGTTCCAAGGTCCATAGCCGCTCTACGTGTTGCAGGAGTGCGGTTTCTCCCTCCGTGACTCGGGAGTGGAGACATCTAGTGGCTGTACTTCGGTTGAGAGATTTGGCGAGCGGGCCTTGGAGAGTCCATCCCAAACGGGTCTCGACTGCTGCAGGACAGCCTCGGGGTCCGGTATGAACCCGGTCTATCGGGACAATGAGGTCTGCATGGTCGGAGCCTATCAACAGGGTCGGCATAGCATTGTCTATGAGCGGGATCGGTAACTTGCGCAGATGTGCATATTTCTCCATCAGCTTGGCGACGGGGTATGTGTACCGCGACAGTCCTATTTCTTGGCTGGTGAAAGCGTCTGTAATCTGGTACCGTCGCTCAGGCTGGCCGCTTGCTGCGATAGAGAATGAGACATTCTCGCCCTTTATCGTCTTCAAATCTCGTCTTATTGTCCGAATTGTCATTTGGGTTTCGCTTCCCCGCAGCCCTAGCTGGGCCGCAGCGGAGGCGAGCAGAAGGGTCTTCTCTGACCCGTCATCGAGGACGGCGTAAGTGTCCAGGACTTTATTCTGGTAGCTTAGTGTCACACGCACTACTTTTAGGAGTACTCGGGCTCCACTGCTGCTGGCGGGATCGATGTACATGACGCTCGCTTTGCTGCTGGATGGTGCGGGTGAAGGGCGCCGTCTGTTACTGTCGTGAAGTATGTCCAGATGGGCTCCATCGCACTTGGTGCACCTTTTCTTTAAGCGGCATTCGGCTGCCATGTGTGAGCGCGCACAGCGAAAACAGCGCTTGTTGGACTTTATCCATTGACTTGCTTCCTCCGCGTTCAGCTTGGGGAAGGAGTCACATTGCGCTAGCCAGTGTTCTTTCTCACAGTAGGGGCACACTATCTTCCACTTCTCCGTTCTGGAGGGGGTACTGTGGCTCCTGCTGCTCGGTACTGACTCCGATTGGTGCATCACAGTCACCGATCTTCTTCCATCATTTAGTCGTCTGGTTCCTTCTCTGGAGCCAGGGGTGCTCCGTCCGAATGTATCTAGCCGTAGGCTGCTGACTTCTCTCGCCAGGAAGTCTGCTAGATCGAGGAGGTTCGGTTCGGGGCCATTCGGGTCTCTGTGGTCTCTCTGCCGCCTAAAACGCTCCTGTCGAGCGGGCGGCAGCTTCTCCAAGATCCTTTCCACATTTGAGTTGGCGTAAAGTTCATGCCTCCCCTTCTCTCTCTGCGCTCCCAACATCCCTACCAGGGACTGCACTCTGATGGACAGGTCGTCCAGTGCTCGATTGTCTATTGCTGGGGGTAAGCGGTCGATGTGTCGGATCTCCTGGATCACGTAATCCCATATGCGCCCATACCTCTGGTCCAATGCTACCAGCGCTGCTGTGTATGGGGTGGTGGAAGTCGCGTAGGCGAGCGCTATATTATGTGCGCGGGGTACCTTTAAGTGCTTCAGTAGGATGGCGTATTTATGGCGTTCATCCAATACATCCACCAACATGGTCTCCAGACACATGCAGAGTTCTGTATACTGGGCCCGGTTCTCTTGGGTGAAGTCGGGTACCATAGGCGTGCCAATGTATGACGCTGACTGTGGATACATCGGCGAGCGTTGGGGGAGAGGCCTCCTAGGCGAGTCTCCTCCCGCTCCTTGGTATGGGCTGGTACCGGCAGTGTACCATGGCCCGCTTGTCCAGGTGCTGTTCCTCGGTGCGGGTCGTGCGTCGTGCTCACCCGTGTATAGAGTCGGGGGTCTGTAGCGCAGCTCCGCGGGAGTATAGCCTGGGCTGTACCGGACCTCCTGGTCCGGTAGAGTACTGTGCTGTCGTCGGGCGTGGTTCTCCTCCTCTTCCTCTTCGTCTTCAGTTAGGTCATCCAGTGCTTGTAGTCTCTGGTTTAGCCTCTCCACAGGATATGCTGCTCCTTCCCGGTTGCTAGGTCTCGCTTGGACCGGTGGGGGGAGGTGGTCTGTGGGGGGTATAGACCTCGTCTGTTGGTCAAGTTCAGGGTTGTTTACTCGGCTAGGGGATGCCGCCCTGGAGGTGTGTCTAGACGAGTTCCTGGAGCCTCTGGCGGAGGGAGAGGGTGTTGTCCGTCTGATCAGCTGTTCTATTAGTTGCGCTTGCTGTCTGTCGCGCTCTGCGTCCCGTAGAGCACCAGCAGCTGCTCGCTGGCTGTCTGCTCGGTCTCGGGCCACATTCTCTTCTCTCTGAATGCGTCTTATTTCTAGACGTATATGCTCTTCTTCGCTCCGCTGCTGGATCTGCAGTCGGTCGCGTTCAGCAGCGGCGTTCAGGCTGATGAGGAAGGCCTGCTGTAGGGTCCTCTCTGCCTCGCTGGGAGAAGGCGGTTGTATAGGGGAGCCTTCCCTCGGGGTACTC
Organism: Notolepis coatsorum; assembly: GCF_963971535.1. NCBI lineage: Eukaryota > Metazoa > Chordata > Actinopteri > Aulopiformes > Paralepididae > Notolepis > Notolepis coatsorum. The sequence continues at coordinate 17,834,435 of NC_140179.1, read as the reverse complement.
CTTGCGGAGCCTTGGAGCTCTATCTCCACGGTGCTCTCCCCGTCTTCTTCCGTGCCGAGTTCTGTCTCGGTAGCGTTGTATTCCTCCCGGGACTCGTCGGGGACTACTTCTTCAGTACTGGCGGGGTGTGAAGTCATGTCTGGTTCCCACTGGTCCCCACCGTGAACTTGGTCAGTTACATTAGAACCCGTAGGGGCCTCTATGGTCGGGGTAGTCTGGGCGTTGGGGTTAGACATACTTTTACTTTCTAGTTTTACCGCGTTTACTGTTAGTAGAAGACTAGGTTGTTGACTGACAGCGTAAGCCTCTAAGTACTGAGGGAGCCGTCGTTCGCGCTGCAGGCGTTGGTTAGGAGGATCGTTTCGTGGAGTGTTCATCATAGGCCATTTCAATATTAATAACACTATATTAATATTACACTGATTACCATCCGGCTCGAAGGACCAATTGTAACTGAGGGGTACAATTCCCTGACTGTATTACTAGATATGATACTTACTACCACTACCTTTGTACTTAATATTCGGCCACCCAGTACACGGCATAAATATATTATGATGAACACTGTCACGTAGATGAAACGGATCCAACACAAATGTACGAATTAGAAATAGGTCTTTATTTCTACACAGCGATGGTGTGTAGAGCAAGCACTTAATCAAATCAATCACATTTATGAATGGGAATTAGTATGCACTTTTATGGCAAGAGTATTCGTCGGTATATCAATAGAGAATGTCCAATCTCTGAAGGCGCAGGTGGTACATATACGACCTGGAATAGTTAAGGGATAACAGCAATGATACTTTAATGATTATATACTGGATACACTAGGGGGGGTTAATCCGGTCGCTTGTAAGCCGACAGGAGTAGGAAGGGGGGGGGGGTAGAATCCGGCTGCCTCATCCGGCCAAGGGTATCCCAGGTGAACCCACTGTAGTGCCGTTCAATGCGCCGGCGATCCTTGGACCACAGATGAAAGCAGATGGACTCTTTGTGGGCCGGCGTCCTCCGGTCCACGGAGGAGAGACGTGAAGCGACCTCGTCTTGCAGAGCGTCTCCTCACCTTGCGTCCTCTCCAGGGGGGGGGGTTCCAACACACGGCAGTGTCGGGGGTCTTTATCCATGGAATAATCAACGTATACAAAGCATAATCCGTGCCGGGGAAGGCGGGCTGTCGTCGGTAGAATAATCCGGTATACAGGTCCACTCGCTCGTAGGCTCTGGGGCTCCTCGGGTGCAGCTTCACGTGGGGTCAACCACCCTGGATAAGCAGCCAGTTCTCTGCCCGAAACGATGGGGTACTGACTACGGTAGTATTCTCACCGCACGAAGCACTATATATTAACAGACTATTATTAGCTTAATAGACTACGTCCAACTCGACGATATAGTGCCAAATATGACTATTCAAATATTAATATACACGATGTCTCAATACCGATGGTAAGCCGAACTTGGCCTTACTCCCACACGTGGCGTCGCGGGGAGGCTTTACGTCTGTGACTCTATTGGAGGGTAAGAAACTGGACTGAAAAGAAAGTCCTACTTTAGTAGCGCAGTATATATACGCACTATGAACAAATAGTCCCATTAGTGGTGCGGTAGCCAGATTCCTACGCGGAACTAGGACTTGTTCGTACATGTTGAGCGGTACGTTTGAACTGGGTCTGAGGGGTATGGCAGCCTGGCACCAAGGTCTCGACCAATAGTAGAATGGAGACTATTATGGGATGTTCAGTAGGCTAGAATGGATATTCAATGCATATTGTACAAGGAATATACAAGGGATATCAGGGAATATTAGAGAATATACAAATACAATTAAATATATATATATAAATAAATATATATATTCGGTTTAATCTGGCCCTTCACAACAATCTCCATAGACAAATAGAGCTGGCAGAGGACGGTATAAGGATGGATATAAGCGTGGCAGAGAAAGGGTTAAAAAGACCTGATTATGAGAAAAAAAAGTTACGATGCATGGAATATTGTTGAGGCACACTAGTTACAACTATATTTCAAACAGGCACTCCATGTCAAAAAGGTTGCTGACCCCTGCTATATAGCAATCCCTACCTCTGCTGTTATGGACATAAACTGTGATATTGTGGTCTTTGTATTTATGTATCTATGTATTTAGCTGCTTGTAGTATGTATTGTAAGTGATGTTCTATGTTGGAACAATGTTATGCACTGAAAACAAATTCCACCAGCCTGGCCGTGTTGTCATTAAAGAATCTAATCTAATCGAATCTACTGTGTGTGTGTGTTCGTGTGTGCATGTGTGTGTGTGTGTGTGTGTGCGTGCGCGTGTAGAGGAGATCCCCAGTGATGAGGACGAGGTCTCTCAGAAGATGCCCAGCATGCAGCAGGCCAGCCATCCAGCCGGCCAGGGGGACGAGGAGGAGGACGAGGAGGAGGACGAGGAGGACTACTGGGATGAAGACGGCTTGGAGGGGACGCCGCTGGAGGAGTACAGCACCCCCCTGGACTACGACCACGGAGAGGACGAGTACCAGTTCTTCACCTCCGCCCTGCTCCGTGAGTTAACCCTAACCCTAATCCAGACCGGCTATAATCCAGACCGGCTATAATCCAGACCGGCTATAATCCAGACCGGATATACATAGTCTTTTGAGCCTCCGAGAGGCTGGCTTGTAAACAGCAGAGAGAGAGAGGCTTGTAAACAGCAGAGAGAGAGAGGCTTGTAAACAGCAGAGAGAGAGAGGCTTGTAAACAGCAGAGAGAGGCTTGCAAACAGCAGAGAGAGGCTTGCAAACAGCAGAGAGAGAGGCTTGTAAACAGCAGAGAGAGAGAGGCTTGTAAACAGCAGAGAGAGAGAGGCTTGTAAACAGCAGAGAGAGAGAGGCTTGTAAACAGCAGAGAGAGAGAGAGGCTTGTAAACAGCAGAGAGAGAGAGGCTTGTAAACAGCAGAGAGAGAGAGGCTTGTAAACAGCAGAGAGAGAGAGAGGCTTGTAAACAGCAGAGAGAGAGAGGCTTGTAAACAGCAGAGAGAGAGAGGCTTGTAAACAGCAGAGAGAGAGAGGCTTGTAAACAGCAGAGAGAGAGAGGCTTGTAAACAGCAGAGAGAGAGAGGCTTGTAAACAGCAGAGAGAGAGAGGCTTGTAAACAGCAGAGAGAGAGAGAGGCTTGTAAACAGCAGAGAGAGGGGCTTGTAAACAGCAGAGAGAGAGAGGCTTGTAAACAGCAGAGAGAGAGAGGCTTGTAAACAGCAGAGAGAGAGGCTTGTAAACAGCAGAGAGGGGCTTGTAAACAGCAGAGAGAGAGAGGTTTGTAAACAGCAGAGAGAGAGAGAGAGGTTTGTAAACAGCAGAGAGAGAGAGAGAGGCTTGTAAACAGCAGAGAGAGAGAGGCTTGTAAACAGCAGAGAGAGAGAGGCTTGTAAACAGCAGAGAGAGAGAGGCTTGTAAACAGCAGAGAGAGAGAGGCTTGTAAACAGCAGAGAGAGAGGCTTGTAAACAGCAGAGAGAGGCTTGTAAACAGCAGAGAGAGAGGCTTGTAAACAGCAGAGAGAGAGGGTTAGGGCTAACCCTAACCATAACTCTAAGCATAACCCACTTCGAAAGAGGGCCAAAGCATAACCACTTCGAAGCAGAGAATATATATATGTACAAGGCGGACATTTCTATCCCAGAGCCCTTCGGAGCTAAACCAATCAGAGAGCGTCTTCGCAAACAGACGCCACGGAAAAAAATCACGCGGCTCTAACCTGTGTGTGTGTGTGTGTGTGTGTGTGTGCAGGGGTCCAGCACAGCGCCCCCTCCTGGTACCAGTCTCTGACCTGTGTGTGTGTGCAGTAGGCTTGGGCGGTATGACGGTATTACGGTATACCAGGGTATTTGGAAATCCCGCCAGTATGATTCTCAATACCATGACGTCACAGACTGTGCGCCAAATCATAAATGGGTTTCCTTCTATTACACTGACACGGAGTTGATTGTAGTGCACAGCACGCGCCAGCAGAGGGCATGGCAGTCTGTCTTTCCCTCTCTCAGTCAGAGCAGAGCTGAGCTGAGCAGGTAACGCAACACGCGTGTTCCTTTGGGTCTTTCATCTCGCATGTGTGTATTAATCTGCACGACAAATAAAGACTTATTCTTCTATAGAATGCGGTTATGGACCGATGGCCGTCCGTTTATTAAGATCGAATGGACCATGGGTCCACTTCCAGACATTGGATGATTGAGGAATCGGGAAACGGAGCGTTTTTCTAACGTTTTGAAATGGATTCGTGCATGAATGTGGACTCGGGGAGACATTGTTTGGGTACCGGTAAGTTATGTTATGTTATGGTTAAGCGATTGGAAGATGAATGTACGAGATATGAATGCTGGGGAGTGTATGTTTGGTAAAGCGTTCCAGTTCGACTGTGTGTGTGTGCGTATTGGCTTCGCAATTCACTACAGGGGTTTAACACTTTGAATGCCCATCACGAATATTCTCGGGTTTACCCCTCGCGGGTTGAATGCCCCTCACGAGAATGGACAGATAGCAATACTATAAATGATATATAAAGCTCTTTGAAAGTACATCGGTTTGTTTACTTTCTGCTGTCCTCTGAGGCCTAAATCCGCGGGCCGCGCCGGTCGTCATAGTGTTAATAAATGCAGAATACATTTTGTGCGTCTGTATGTGTACTGTCGTGAGTTTGTGAGTCACATTGGTCTAATTTCAGCCTCCGTTATACGTTATTTGTTCCGTATGACTCGTTTCATATCTGTGTGTCTCTACTGTGCCGATTTGTTTACTTTGGCAACACGGCTCGCTAAGGAATTTAGGTTCGAGGTTGAAGAAAGTGCACTTTTAGGTTGAAAGAACGGCCCTAATGTCAACGTGTTTCAATATAAGCGTTATGTATGGTGATAACGAGTATATTGTTAACTTAGCTCCGTGTGTGTGTGTGTGTGTGTGTGTGTGTGTGTGTGTGTGTGCGTGCGCGTGTGTGTGTGTGCAGGGGTCCAGCACAGCGCCCCCTCCTTGTACCAGGCTCTGACCTGTGTGTGTGTGTGTGCAGGGGTCCAGCACAGCGCCCCCTCCTGGTACCAGGCTCTGACCTGTGTGTGTGTGTGTGCAGGGGTCCAGCACAGCGCCCCCTCCTTGTACCAGTACCAGGCTCTGACCTGTGTGTGTGTGCGTGTGTGTGTGCAGGGGTCCAGCACAGCGCCCCCTCCTGGTACCAGGCTCTGACCTGTGTGTGTGTGTGTGCAGGGGTCCAGCACAGCGCCCCCTCCTGGTACCAGGCTCTGACCTGTGTGTGTGTGTGTGCAGGGGTCCAGCACAGCGCCCCCTCCTTGTACCAGTACCAGGCTCTGACCTGTGTGTGTGTGCGTGTGTGTGTGTGCAGGGGTCCAGCACAGCGCCCCCTCCTGGTACCAGGCTCTGACCTGTGTGTGTGTGTGTGCAGGGGTCCAGCACAGCGCCCCCTCCTGGTACCAGGCTCTGAACTGTGTGTGTGTGTGTGTGCAGGGGTCCAGCACAGCGCCCCCTCCTTGTACCAGGCTCTGAACTGTGTGTGTGTGTGTGTGCAGGGGTCCAGCACAGCGCCCCCTCCTGGTACCAGGCTCTGACCTGTGTGTGTGTGTGTGCGTGTGTGTGTGCAGGGGTCCAGCACAGCGCCCCCTCCTGGTACCAGACTCTGACCGCGCCCCTCAGTGAGGACCAGAGGATGCAGCTCCAGGAGATCTACAGCCTATCACAGCAGAGGGCGGGGAGTGCAGCCGCCAAGGGCCAATGGTGAGAGAGAGATTACATTACATTTAATTACATTACATTACATTCAATCTGATATTATATTAGATTAGATTCAATTCAGTTAAATCTGATGATATTAGATTAGATTCAATTAAATCCTAATTAAATTCAATTCAATCTGATGATATATTAGATTCAATTCAATTAAATCTGATGATATTAGATTATATAAAATGTAATTTGTATTTTATTTTTTTATTCTTTTTTAAAACAAACATATAAACAAACATGACAACACACGATAAGATATACAAGCATTAATTGTCAGGGCACATCCAATGGGATCACCTTTTGGTTAGTTGTTTTATATAAGATATACCCATAATACCTGTTATCTAAAAAAAAAAACCCTACATACATATGCTCAGCTCGAACCCCCCCCTCCCGGACCCCACCTTGAGAAGTACCTCCACTATCCCTCGCACCTAACCAGACACTACCATTATAAGCTAGCTTTTATTCTCTCCACCACTTCTAACCACATTGACATTTTGGATTCATTGAGACCCAGAATTCTTGCTGTAGATATTTCATGGTAAATTACATCGAGATATGTAAGAAACCAAACTTTACGGCACATTTTTTCCGGTTGAAACCAGCGTGATGCGATCAGCTTTTTGGCTACTGTGATACCCGATAAAACCAATCTCTTTAGCTGTGGATTCACTGCAAACTCAAAAACATCATTCAACAGCAATACCGAGGGGTGTACAGGTATATTCCAAGATACGAGTTTTGATATTTGTTGGGTCACATCTTTCCAGAATGCCTTAACTGGTGAGCAGTCCCAATAAAATGTAATTTGACTATTATATCAAATTATATTAAATTAAATTTGACTATTATATTAAATTAAATTATATTGAATTAAATGTTACGATATTATTTTTACTTAAATAGGATTTGATGATATTATATTAAATTAAATTATATTATATTTGATATTATATTAAATTATATAATATATAAAATTATATTATTATTTTATATTATATTACATTAAATTAAATTCGATTTGATGAAATTCAAGTAGATTAGTTTCAAGTTTCAAGTTTAGTTTCAAGTTTCTTTAATAGTTGTCATACAGAAGTACAGAATACTTTTGTACAAAATGCTTCTTACTGTTGCGCTCCAGAGACTGTGCATGACAAGATAAGTATGAAATAAAAACATAGTAAAAATTAGAAGAAAAAAAAGAGGTCACAGTGTTCAGTTTAGACATATGTACAATGTTCGTAGACGTAGTTACCATACAATATACAATACTGTGCAGTGTACTAGTATACAATACTATATAGTGCAAGGCATAAATGGACGAGGTGCAGTTTAGGTACAATTCACAGTAGGTGTACGAGTTGTAGTGCAAATCCTTTATCAATAAATATAAAGTGTAAGTGTGTTTGTGTGATCTAAAGTGTGGAGAGTGGGTGCTGCAGTGTGTTGTTTGTTTGAGTGAGTGTGTGTGTGCGTGTGGGTGTGTGTGCTGTGTGCATTTGATGGTTGTTGCATAGTGATTATTGTTCGTTTAGCGATTATTGTTCGTTTAGCAGCCTGATGGCCTGGGGATAGAAGCTCCTTCTGAGTCTTTCTGTGCTCGCCATAAGACTCCGGTATCGCTTGCCTGACGGCAGCAGTTCAAAGAGGCAGTTGTTCGGGTGGCTCGAGTCCTTAATAATTCTCTTAGCCTTCCCCTTGCACCGCTTGTTGTAAATGTTCTGGAGGGTGGGAAGCCCCCCTCTAATTGTGCGTTCGGCTGAACGTGTCACTCTTTGTAGTCTGCTACGGTCTTGTGCAGTGCTATTCCCAAACCAGGAGGTGATGTTGCCGGTCAGGATGCTCTCTATTGTACATGAGTAGAAGTTCCTAAGGATCTTCTGACTGACTTGGAACTTCCTTAGGCGCCTGAGGAAGTAGAGGCGTTGTCGTGCCTTCTTCACAACACTGTCAATGTGTGTGGTCCATGTCAAGTCCTCGGATATGTGGGCTCCGAGGTACTTGAAACTGTTCACTCTCTCAACTGGTGCCCCGTCGATGCTGAGGGGGCTGTAGTCCTTGACCCCCGACCTCCTGAAGTCCACAATCATCTCTTTTGTTTTGCTGACGTTCAGGGAGAGGCAGTTCTCCTGACACCACTGTGACAGGTTCTCTACCTCTTCCAGGTAGGCCCTTTCGTCGTTGGCAGAGATCAGGCCCACCACTACTGTGTCATCAGCAAATTTGATGATGGTGTTGTTGTTCCGCTGTGCTACGCAGTCATGTGTGTACAGGGAGTAGAGGAGGGGGCTCAGAACACAGCCCTGGGGGGCCCCTATGTTGAGCGTGATGGATGAGGAGGTGCAGTTGCCGGCTCTTACCACCTGGGGTCTGCCCGTCAGGAAGTCCAGGACCCACTGGCACAGGTCATAGTTCAAGCCCAGGTCCCTGAGCTTGGCTATGAGTTTGGAGGGGACTATGGTATTGAATGCTGAGCTGTAGTCGATGAACAGCATTCTCACATAGTTCCCCTTCCTCTTGTCCAGATGTGATGCTGCTGTGTGCAGCACATGGGCTATGGCGTCCTCCGTGGACCTGTTGGGGCGATATGCAAATTGCAGAGGGTCCAGGTTGATGGGGAGGGAGGAACAGATGTAGCCCTTCACTAGCTTCTCAAAGCACTTCATGGCTATGGACGTGAGGGCTACAGGGCGGTAGTCGTTGAGGCAAGCGGGCGTAGATTTTTTGGGTACAGGGATGATGGTGGACTTCTTCAGACAGGTGGGGATGACGGCCTGTTCCAAGGACAGGTTGAAGATGTCAGTGAATACCGGGGCCAGTTGGTCGGCACAGACTTTTAGGACGCGGCCGGGGATGCCGTCCGGTCCTGCTGCCTTCCTGATATCCACTTTTTTAAAGATCCGTCTCACCTCATGCTCTGTTACCCTGAACACTGAGTCTCCATCAGCAGACCCCCCCCCCCCCCATTGCCGTGGTTTGTAGGCTGGTGTTGTTATTCACAGCCTCAAACCTCGCATAGAAGGAGTTGAGATCATTTGCTAAGGAGATGTCACTGTTCAGTTTGAGGGGGGTTCCTTTGTAGTCTGTCATTGTTCTGAGGCCCTGCCACATGCCTCTAGAGTCAGCCTGTTCAAACTGAAGTTCAACTTTATCCCTGTAACGCCGTTTTGCCTCTATTACTGCTCTCCTGACGTTGTATCTTGCCATCTTGTGTTCTTCCATGTTGCCTGTCACCAGCCCGGTGTTGTATGCTGATGTGCGCACTTTCAGAGCCTCACGGACGGATTTGTCTACCCAGGGCTTTTGATTTGGGTAGATATTAATTTTGGTGGTGGGGATTATTACTTCTACCTGAGTACAGACATAGTCAATCACCGTTTCGGTGTATTCGTTAATATTGGCTGTGTTATCACGGAATACACTCCATTCTGTGCTTCCCAGCACTGCTTGGAGTGACTCCACTGACGTCACGGCCCAACGCTTAACCTCTCGCGAGACCACCGGCGTTCGCTTGAGACTCTGTTTGTACTTAGGCAAAAGAAAAATTGCGGCGTGATCGCTTTTACCGAATGGACTAAGAGCCTGTGACTTGTACCCATTCTTAAATTGCGAGTATACATGGTCTAATATGTTCTCGCCTCTGGTGGGACAGGTCACATGCTGATAGAAATTCGGCAGCACCTTTTTAAGACGCGCGCTGTTGAAATCCCCCAAGACCAAAATGGCCGCGTCAACGTTAGCTGCCTGGAGTTTGTTTACCTCGTCGTGAAGTTTTGAAAGTGCGACCTCAGTGTTCGCGTGTGGTGGAATGTACACTCCGATGAGGATGATGGACGTTAACTCTCTTGGGAGGAAGAAGGGTCGACATTTTATCGTGATAAACTCCAGGTCTGGGGAGCAGTGGTTAGACATTTCCTTTGTGTTGCCTAAATCGCACCACTCCTTGTTTATCATGAAGGCAATGCCGCCTCCTTTCTTCTTTAGTGACTCTAATGCCGTCCGGTCTTTTCGTAGAACGAAGAAGTGGTCTGCCGGTTCTATTGCATGATTCGGGACATCTGGACTCAGCCAAGTTTCTGTGAAACAGAGGACGTTACAATCCCGAATGTCCCTCTGGAATTGGATCCTTGCTCTGATGTCGTCCAATTTGTTTCCTATCGATTGCACATTGGCCAACAATATGCTGGGCAATGTGGTTCTGTGTCGTTTGGACCTCAGTCTGTTCCGGACCCCGGCTCTCTTTCCTCGTCTTCGCGGCGGCTTTTGGTCTTGTCCGTGGCCGGCATAACAAAGGATCTCGGCGGGCCATTTCTGCTGTTCAGCGATCCGATCCAGAGAGCAATCCAAACGGTAAGTTTTTCTTAATCCAATGTCAATGATTGACTGACGGTCATACACATATAATGCACCAACAGTTGGTGCAAATAAAACTCCTAATACTATAAAAATTAACAAAATAAAGCACAGTCTCGTCGGAGCGATCAGAAAGGCAGCCATCACAGCAGCGCCAGTTCAATGTGATGTATTCATCATTCAGCACAGTCAAGTACAGTACAACAAAAATGTATTTGGCATCCAACCAGAGTGTAAATGTAACAGTACAATGTACAGGTGATTAAACTGATTATAAATATATAAAGTGCTAATCAGATGTATGTACAGAGTTGTAGTATTAATATGTACAGTGATACAGGTATAAAGACACTATGCGAGGGTGACCCCCCTGCACAAAAAGGGCAGCAAATTAGACCCAGGCAACTACCGCCCTGTTTCTAATCTCACCTCCATCTCAAAAGTCATGGAAAAAATTGTCTACGAACAGGTCGAAAAGTACCTAGCGGAAAAAAATCTAATCTACGAATTCCAATCTGGCTTCAGAACATCCCACTCCACTGACACATGCCTTCTCTATTTGAACGACCACATCAAACAAGAGGTGGACGCGGGCAAATACTGCGGCATGGTCATGCTGGACCTACAAAAGGCCTTCAACACTGTCAATCACTCCATTCTGATTGACAAGCTAAAAGCAATTGGTTTTGATAGTCTATCAGTGAGCTGGATGCAATCCTACCTTGAGGGGAAGGAACAGGTGGTGGAGGTAAACGGTACCCTATCCCCCCCCCCTCACAGTGAGCTGTGGTGTTCCACAAGGAAGCATACTAGGACCGCTACTGTTCCTAATTTATGCAAATCACATGTCGTCAGCTTGTGACTGCAACTTGTTCCTGTTTGCGGACGACTCAGCCCTGCTGGTCTCTGACAAGAACAAGTTACAGGTTGAAAAAGCCCTCAGCTCGGAACTAGGCAAAATCTGCATATGGCTCGCTGATAACAAACTATCATTACACATGGGCAAAACAGAGTCCATTCTCTTCGGTTCAAATAACAAACTCAGCAAGACCGACGGCTTCTCAGTTACAGTGGGTGACAATATTGTCACACGGAAAGATGAAATTACCTACCTGGGTTCCATCCTAGAGGCTAATCTCTCCTGTGACAAAATGGCATCCAATGTAATAAGAAAAAGTCAACCAACGAACTCGATTCTTGTACCGGATCTCCTCTCTGGTAAACAAGAATACCCTGAAGACTCTGGCAGGAGCACTCATTCAAGGGTACTACGACTATGCTTGCACCTCATGGTACCAAAGCACCTCAAAGGCACTAAAAACGAAATTACAAAATCTCAAAACAAACTGGTCAGACTACTGCTTGACCTTACTCCTAGAACCCACCTCACCCCTGCCCACTTTGACAACCTAGGATGGCTTAGAGTAGACGACAGAGTACAGCAACTTGCAATGGGCCTGGTCTACAAGATACACTACACGACCAAGGTACCCATGTACATGTCAAAATACTTCCCAAAGGTCAGTGAATACCACGATCACAACACCAGAGGGAGCTCCACAAATCATGTTAAACCCAGATTCAGGGACTAAACACGTTTTGCAATTATGCCACATCAATGTGGAACGCCCTACCTAAAGCTGTAAAGGAATGTGAATCACTACCCACTTTCAAAACCACTCTCAAAGAACACCTACGGGAGACTGCAATTCGAAACTGGCCCCTGTAAATGTCCTAACCCAACCCCCTCCAATGTACAGTAATTTACCTAGTATGGTTTTGTCAATATTCCAATGTACAGTTTTGCTTGTTTGTACAGTGTCCCCCCCCCCCAACCTCCTCCAATGTACAGTAAATTACCTAGTATGGTTGTCAATATTCCAATGTACAGTTTTGCTTCTACAGTTGTACAGTGTTTCCCCCCCAACCCCTCCTACCCACCCAACCCCACCCAACCTCCTCCAATGTACAGTTTTTACGTCAAATGTATATACTCCCTTTTCTGGACTCTTTTTGTATCACAAACAGTACTGTATTTGCAAATCTGGTATGTCATAAATGTATAGATGTAGCAGTACTGTCTATCTGTATGTCATGTATGTCATATATGTCCTGATGAATTGAAAATGGGGGACCCTGATGTAAACGAGACGAAAGTCTTTCTCTGGTCTGCATCCCCTTAACAATTGTGTGTATTGAGCTGTACTGTATTGTACCCATTCTGCAATCTGTTAATAAAGTTTTCAATCAATCAATCAATGGTAGTAAGTCATACTGGCCAGCAGTGTAACTAGTAAGAGTAGGTAAGGGATATGTATAGATATAGATATCGTATCTACAGATAATAAAAATGATTATATGCAGGTACAGTATGTGCAGACAGATGTGGATAGATATATAGACATGTTCGCCGTGTGAGTTGGCCATAATAAGGTCATTTATAGTCCTTATATTCTATATTCACATTTCAAATAGCATGTGTCAGGATGGCAAGATTCAGTACTGTATCTACAAAGTCCACTGTAAATCATCTGCCCTTTATAAATTTACTTCGATCTTTTGTACACTTGATATCAAGAACGTGAAACATTTTCACATCTGGTAAATGTTAGCATGGTGTTATTCACCGTCAAAGATGAAGAAAGAAAAGGGGAAAAACACACTAACAATACAACACCATGAACCATAGAGATACTGACACTAACAATACAACACCATGATAGAGATACTGACACTAACAATACAACACCATGAACCATAGAGATACTGACACTAACAATACAACACCATGATAGAGATACTGACACTAACAATACAACACCATGATAGAGATACTGACACTAACAATACAACACCATGAACCATAGAGATACTGACACTAACAATACAACACCATGATAGAGATACTGACACTAACAATACAACACCATGAATCATAGAGATACTGACACTAACAATACAACACCATGATAGAGATACTGACACTAACAATACAACACCATGATAGAGATACTGACACTAACAATACAACACCATGAACCATAGAGATACTGACACTAACAATACAACACCATGATAGAGATACTGACACTAACAATACAACACCATGAACCATAGAGATACTGACACTAACAATACAACACCATGATAGAGATACTGACACTAACAATACAACACCATGATAGAGATACTGACACTAACAATACAACACCATGAACCATAGAGATACTGACACTAACAATACAACACCATGATAGAGATACTGACACTAACAATACAACACCATGAACTATAGAGATACTGACACTAACAATACAACACCATGAACCATAGAGATACTGACACTAACAATACAACACCATGATAGAGATACTGACACTAACAATACAACACCATGATAGAGATACTGACACTAACAATACAACACCATGAACTATAGAGATACTGACACTAACAATACAACACCATGAACCATAGAGATATTGACACTAACAATACAACACCATGAACCATAGAGATATTGACACTAACAATACAACACCATGAACCATAGAGATACTGACACTAACAATACAACACCATGAACCATAGAGATACTGACACTAACATATATGGCTCCTACAGATGGAGGTCTGCAGGACGGAGGGGTGAAAGGTCGAGGTCTGCAGGACGGAGGGGTGAAAGGTCGAGGTCTGCAGGATGGATGGGTGAAAGGTGGAGGTCTGCAGGACGGAGGGGTGAAAGGTGGATAGGAGAAGACTGTCTCTGGCTGGAACTGAAGTGGATTCAACCGTCATCGCTCTCCCACCAGCCCTGGGAACAGAGCCGCTTTAGTCCAGATCAGACCAGACCAGATTAATCATGGTAGACTCTGCTGGACCCCCCCACTGAGACACAGGTTCTATCGGGTGAAGGGAATTCACCCAACCACTCAAGTTCTTTGGATTGATATTAGTATGGACCAGCTGACAGATTCAAGCGACAAAGTTGTATTCAAACGGAGTCTTTATTGTCGATCACAAGAACACAGAGAAGAGAACAGTCCTGCAGCCCACGGGCTCAGCCTCTCGCAGAATGAAGACACACATGACAGCGATTTATATACCTCTCGTAGACAAAGGAAGGGAGGGGAGGGTGTGTGTGGGTATGTATATGTGTGTATGTGTGTGTGTGTGTGTGTGTCAGAAGAAGGGGGGCTAGAGGCTAATGGGTTCTGTGTGTGCGTGTGCGTGTGTGCGTGCGTGCGTGTGTGTGTGTGAAGGGAGACACAGCCACGGGCCCCAACAAATCAAGAGGGATGCAGCAACGGGGTCATCAGGTCACACAAGCCAGATGTAGGAGAGAGAGAGAGACACAGACGCCCAGGCCCCCCTAAGCACATATATAAGATATCACCAGACATTAATGAAAAACCTATCAACTTAAGATATTCAACATCAAATATTACTAGATCAATGAACTAAACAGGCGCCATCGGGAACCAGGACTGAAGTCCAAGATTGATATCAGACCCCCCCCCCCAGCTACTACTGGACTATAGTGTACCCATCACCAGGATACGGCTGCTGGTGTGTGTGTGTGTGTGTGTGTAGGGGGGGGGGCACATGTCCAGATAAAGGTCTGCATTATAAATATCATCGACCAGCAAAATAAATGTACGTTCTTGTACAGTGCAGTCCTTTGGTCTGTGACTCAGTGTGTGTGTGTGAGAGAGAGAGAGTGTGTGTCTGTGTACCAGTGTGTGCGTAATACTGAACGAGTGTGTGTGTGTCCACTCCACACTACCTTGGTCTGAACAGCTGGAAGGTTCATCATCTCTAGAAGAGTTGGGCATATAGTCAGGATGCTGAGCTGTATGTCTGTCTGGGTGCCTTGTACAGAGACTGGGACGGACAAACGGACTGAGGTGAAAGGTCAAGGGTCGAACCCCCCCCCCCCCACGTGACCTCTCTCTGGGTGTGTCACTCATATGAAATGTCAAAGGGGGGAGGGGATCACAGAGAGAGAGAAAAAAAACACTTTATTTTCAGTTCCGTTTGTCTCCTTGGTTTTGTTTTTGTAACTTTTCAGAGTTAAATTAAGAAAATCATAAAAATTCATGTAACATCTTTCTCTGGTGGTGTTGTCGTTATTCCGTATTCTTTTCTCTCTTATCTGCTTCCTTGCTTTGACTCTGGACTCGTAAGAACGGTGGGTTTAGGCTGAGATCACGCTGGACGTCTTGTTCTTGAGCTCAAGCACGAGGAGTGTGTGTGTGCGTGCGTGGCACATGAAGAAAGTACACGGGGAGCAACGAGACACCAATGATTTCCTTCCTAGCACTAACTAACGTGGGCAACTATCCATACGTTCTCAGCGTCGACAGCTGTCGATTTCTCTTCAGATATGAAAGATATGACTGTTTTTTCTTTATGATTATAACAGGATAAGTACTATGTAAGTCAAAGCCCCAGTGAACACGCCCACCACCTAAAGTGACAGTACAACTAACAATACAACACCATGAATCATAGAGATACTGACACTAACAATACAACACCATGAATCATAGAGATACTGACACTAACAATACAACACCATGATAGAGATACTGACACTAACAATACAACACCATGAATCATAGAGATACTGACACTAACAATACAACACCATGATAGAGATACTGACACTAACAATACAACACCATGAACTATAGAGATACTGAATGAATGACTTTATTTGACAATATATAAAATAACGTGGCAGAAGCACAGTCAGGAAATACTGCCAAGGATGTACACAAAAAAAGCTCTGAGCTTATTTCCATTGTGGTCCTTGTAGGGGGGTAGGGGAATGCAATGCTTAGACATGCATCATTCAAGATTCAAGATTGTTTATTGTCATATGCACAGTTAAACAGACAATTTGCCATACAATAAAAATCTTACTTTGCTAGTCCGCCCTTCACACAAAATCACACAATACTTAACTTAAACATATTTAAATACAAGCGAGTGCTAGAAAATAAGGTAAAAATAGATACAAGGCACAGTGAGTTACATTACACGTTCCGATCAGTATTTACATATGAATGGAGGTGACAGTGGGTCACAGCAGCAGTTAAAAAGTGTCTTTAGTGATTCATAGTTCGGGGGGGAAGAGTGACGGTGTGTTCACAGCAGTAATCGGGTCAGCGTGTCTGCCAAGGTGTGTGTGGGGCGGGGGCTAGGTGGAGGTGCTGGCATTCACCAGCTTGATGGCCTGTGGGTAGAAACAGTTTGTCAGTCTCGTAGTTCTGGCTTTCAGACTCCTATATCGCCTGCCTGATGGCAGGAGGTTGAAGAGTCTGTGCTGGGGGTGTGTACTGTCCTTAATTATGTTATGTGCTCTCCTGGTGGCCCTGGTAGAGTAGATGTCCTGTAGTGAGGGGAAGGCTGCTCCAGAGATGTACTGAGCAGTTTTAATAACTCGCTGGAGTGCCTTCCTGTACTTAGCAGTGCAGTTTCCATACCAGACCATGATTGAGCTGGTAAGGACACTCTCAACCGTACTTCTATAGAAGTTGCTGAGAATTTTGGGTGGCATGCCAAATTTTCTCAGCCTTCTTAGGAAGTACAGTCGTTCGTGGGATTTTTTTTATTATCTGTTGGGTGTTGTGAGCCCAGGTCCTCGCTCATGTGGGTACAGAGGAATTTAAAGGTTTTAACCCTGTCCACCTCCGTCTCACCTACTGTACACTCCTCCTCCGTGGGTCAATAATCATCTCCTTGGTCTTGTCTGCGTTCAAGGAGAGATTATTGTCCTGACACCAGGCCACCAGTTCCGCCACCTCCCTTCTGTACGCCTCCTCAGCTCCCCCAGTGATCAGTCCGATGACTGTAGTATCATCTGCAAACTTGATGATACTGGTGTTGTTTTGGGAGGCCACACAGTTGTGTGTGAAGAGGGTGTACTACAATGTTATAATTGTATTATAAAATAATATGTCATATAGCACTACCACTAGCCTTCTTGCCTTGATTGGAATAAAAACGGTCTATGGTTGGTCAATTTAAATGTTTAAGACACATTTTTCTGTCCAAAATAAGCATTATTGACCATGTTAGCACCAGATTCTCAGTTATAATCCAAACTATGGCTCTGTGAGACAAGCAGCTTGCGTGCGTTTTTCAACCGTGGGGGCACCAATAGGGCACGTCATCTCATTTCTTTCACTCAAATGGGCACTTTTGCGTGATATTATTTAACCGTGGGGCACATGGTCAAGTTTAGACCATTGGAAGAGCACCAATAGGGCACACCTTCTAATTTTTCGCCACTCAAAGGGGCACTTTAGCAAGCGTTTTTCAACCGTGGGGGCACCAATAGGGCACATCCTCTAATTTCTTTCACTCAAAGGGGCACTTTAGCGCGCGTTTTTCAACCGTGGGGGCACCAATATCCAAGGAGGGGTCCGGGAGGGGGGGGTTCGAGCTGGAGCATATGTGTGTAGGGTTTTAGAAAATAGGTATTAGGGGTATATCCTGTATAAGGCATTTGTATAATTGTTAATTTCGTTGGATATACACTGTATACGGTAAAATATTAAAGACTTTTTTTTTTGTCTTGTTTCTGTACTTGCATGTAATTTTAGCCACCTTGACTGTTAGTTTCATTATGCATTGTGTGTTGAGTACTGACTTTTAATAATTTCTGTTTTGCAATAAAAAAAAAAAACTAACCTTACTGTCATGCACTTATAAACTAACCTACACTGTAGCACTCAACACTTTGATGAACATTGTTACTCAGCTGATAGAGTTGTACCCTTCCTGCTGTCTTGTTGTACAAAACTTGTAAGTCGCTTTGGATAAAAGCCTCAGCTAAATAACAAAATGTAAATGTAAAATCCTCTTATTTTTTTTTATTTTTTTGTCTTTTTCCCCCTCCATTTTCCTCCGATTTTCTCCCATCCCAATGTTAGTCGTATGCCAATTCCCAGTCCCTTCCTGGTCGCTGCGCTTTACCCCCCACAGTCAGATCATTTGGGAGAGTGGAGGCTACCACGTGCTTCCTCCGACACACGTCCAGCCAATCACCGCTTCTTTTCACCTGGCAGCGCGGATTCTCATTGAGAGGGCGTAGCGTGTGGGAGGACCACACTATCCCCCTCACGTCCAATCCGCGCTTAGCAGGCGCCCCGACCGAACTGTAGGAGTCGCTGTTTACAACGACCCAGACCCACCCCGCCAGCTTCTCCCACCCTCTGATACAGCCAATTGTATCAGTGCAGACGGCCAGCCAAGCTGGTGACAACCCCGGAGCTGTGAGCTGGATTCGAACAGGCGAACCAAGCTCACAGCTCCGGGGCTGGTGACGAACGCAATCTCCGCTCGACCACCTAACCGCCTGTAAAATCCTCTTCTATTAAAACATGAAGGATCGACTTGATCCAAACGTGCGTTTTCTTCTTCCTGATCTTCCCTTGTAGTACACAGATCATCATCCTCAACCCCAATACTTGGGATCGCTTGTAGACAACATACATTGCACACGAGTGGAATATCAGAGCTACGGCTTTTGCATTTTATCCCTGGGTAAACCCGCAAATTGGATGTTATTTTGAGCTTGAGTTTTTAAAAACAAAAGTCTGAAGTTCACCCGGTTGTTTAGACACCGCTTCCTCAGCCCACGGCACTCCGCCTCTCCACGCCCGATGGTTGCCACCAGCCTTGCTGGTCCTAGCCGGTCCGGTCCTCTGCCTCCCCACTGCAGGTGCTTGCTGGTCCTAGCCGGTCCGGTCCTCTGCCTCCCCACTGCAGGTGCTTGCTGGTCCTAGCCGGTCCGGTCCTCTGCCTCCCCACTGCAGGTGCTTGCTCGCCCAAGCCTCTGACGTTCGCCAGTTCCCCCACATGCCAAGTGACCTTTCTTCTCCAGCGGTCTTCGGTTCCTCCATGGCTCAACAGGCCGGAGTAGTGAGGAGGATTAGGGCTGATACTCATACATACCTGAGAGTTGCACCTGTCAATGCTGATGATGGTTCTCCTTTCTCCAGTGAGGTTAGTGGACTTGGGCCAGGTCCTGGATGATGGTGGACATCTCCACTCACCAACACACAGAGCGTGATGGCTAGATAATCCCCATCAATATTTAGCTTGTTTCCATTTCTTACAAGATTTATTGATCGTGTTGTACCAATTTGGATACAAGAACGTATTAAGCAGGGCGGTCTTCCCATATCCAAAATGTTTTGTTTCGGTGAGCGCATTTCCACAAAATATTTGCTTACCCAACTTGTCATATAAAGGGTGGTTATATAAAACATTACTATTCAGAATCTCCGGTTTAGAATTGATGAATTGATGCAGCCTAGATGAGAGCCCCCCTCCACCTCCCTTCTCTGGAGAACCTTTCTCTAAAGAAATTACACAACCCCTGCCCCCTCTCTCCTCCCCCTCCCCCTTTCTCCACTCTCTTGCTCTTTTAAAAAGGCATCCTGCCTAGTTATACACCGTACTCGGTGAGGATGGTGACACTGTAATATATCTGTCTGTCACTCCGCTGCTGTCCCCTGAGCGGCCTGATGAATGTACTGAGTGCAGGCAGTGCTGTAATCCCTCACGCAGAATGAGAAGCAGCGAGAGGGGGGAGAGAGAGAGAGGAGAGAGAAAGAGAGAGAGAGAGAATATGTGCTGCATCACCTGCAAGTATTACAACCTCTACTGTGTAAGTATGAATGCACATGCACACACGCTCCTCCACCTCCTCCTCTCCTCCCCATCCCCCTGCTCCTCCTCTCCTCCACCTCCTCCTGCTCCTCGTCCTCCTCCTTGTCCTCCTCCTCCTCCTCTCCTCCTCTCCTCCACCTCCTCCTCAGTAGCAGCACCAGTGCTGTTTCATTAACTGGCAGCAGACAGCACATACATCATACTCCCACAATGCTTAGGGAGCGGCTCCGTAACCTGCCTGTGAAACACCCGTAAGCAGGCCGGCCAGTGATGGATTGTGAGGCATATGCACCAAGCGGACGAGGTGTGTGTGTGTGTGTGTGTGTGTGTGCGTGAGAGAGTGTGCATTGGATCTAGAAGCGTTTAAAATATGGGGTTGGTGGGAATATCTTTTGAAATTATCTGTGATTTCAAACATTGTCCTTTTTATTTTGCCACCTTTACTGCTGCCACTGCAAGTACAGAAATAGATGGCACTAATGGGGAATGATCTGAGTATGAATTACAGTATTTGAACTGGTTCAGTAGCTCAGTTTATCCTACATTTATAGAGACAACATTTTTCCATCAATGGATTAAGTTCCACTGCTGTAGCCTCACATGGTCTGCTGACACCAGCCTGGTCAGTCTGCTGCTGTAGACTCTGCAGACGGTCTGTATGGAACCAAGACTGTTCTCTGCAGACGGTCTGTATGGAACCAAGACTGTTCTCTGCAGACGGTCTGTATGGAACCAAGACTGTTCTCTGCAGACGGTCTGTATGGAACCAAGACTGTTCTCTGCAGAAGGTCTGTATGGAACCAAGACTGTTCTCTGCAGAAGGTCCGTATGGAACCAAGACTGTTCTCTGCAGAAGGTCCGTATGGAACCAAGACTGTTCTCTGCAGAAGGTCTGTATGGAACCAAGACTGTTCTCTGCAGAAGGTCTGTATGGAACCAAGACTGTTCTCTGCAGAAGGTCCGTATGGAACCAAGACTGTTCTCTGCAGAAGGTCCGTATGGAACCAAGATTGTTCTCTGCAGAAGGTCTGTATGGAACCAAGACTGTTCTCTGCAGAAGGTCCGTATGGAACCAAGATTGTTCTCTGCAGAAGGTCTGTATGGAACCAAGACTGTTCTCTGCAGAAGGTCTGTATGGAACCAAGATTGTTCTCTGCAGAAGGTCTGTATGGAACCAAGATTGTTCTCTGCAGAAGGTCTGTATGGAACCAAGACTGTTCTCTGCAGAAGGTCTGTATGGAACCAAGATTGTTCTCTGCAGAAGGTCTGTATGGAACCAAGACTGTTCTCTGCAGAAGGTCTGTATGGAACCAAGACTGTTCTCTGCAGAAGGTCTGTATGGAACCAAGACTGTTCACTGCAGAAGGTCCGTATGGAACCAAAACTGTTCTCTGCAGAAGGTCTGTATGGAACCAAGACTGTTCTCTGCAGAAGGTCCGTATGGAACCAAGATTGTTCTCTGCAGAAGGTCTGTATGGAACCAAGACTGTTCTCTGCAGAAGGTCCGTATGGAACCAAGATTGTTCTCTGCAGAAGGTCTGTATGGAACCAAGACTGTTCTCTGCAGAAGGTCCGTATGGAACCAAGATTGTTCTCTGCAGAAGGTCTGTATGGAACCAAGACTGTTCTCTGCAGAAGGTCTGTATGGAACCAAGATTGTTCTCTGCAGAAGGTCTGTATGGAACCAAGATTGTTCTCTGCAGAAGGTCCGTATGGAACCAAGACTGTTCTCTGCAGAAGGTCTGTATGGAACCAAGATTGTTCTCTGCAGAAGGTCCGTATGGAACCAAGATTGTTCTCTGCAGAAGGTCTGTATGGAACCAAGACTGTTCTCTGCAGAAGGTCTGTATGGAACCAAGACTGTTCTCTGAGGAAGGGTGTTAAGTACTCAAAATAAACAGTCTGCTGATCTGTATGACTGGGCATGGTGGACGTGTGGTAAACACCTGTTACCTCTGCAGCTGTTACTTTGTCTGCTTGTCCAACGTCTTTTGGTCGGAGAAATGCATTCATCGCTTTTGATGTCTCTTTTTGTGCAACACGTTTCCTGTGGGACTCCGCTCGTCTGTCGTTTCACGTCCAGGTTGTTCAGGCTGTACTGTACTGGTACTGTGCAATGACAATATATTTGAATCCAATCTGAAAAATCCAATATGAATCTGAATATGAATATGAATAGTATGCAGCCTGGAGATACTAACAGATCACATATGAATATGAATAGTATGAAGCATGGCCGACTCCCACATGCATTCAGAGACATCTACTTTGTTGGAAAGAGGAGAATATGAATCTGAACCAGAATGGTGTTTATTGCAAAGAATGAGTCTCGGTGCTGCTGACACAGAGGAGGAGGTGCTGGAGGTGCTGACACAGAGGAGGAGGTGCTGGAGGTGCTGACACAGAGGAGGAGGTGCTGACACAGAGGAGGAGGTGCTGACACAGAGGAGGAGGTGCTGACACAGAGGAGGAGGTGCTGGAGGTGCTGACACAGAGGAGGAGGTGCTGACACAGAGGAGGAGGTGCTGGAGGTGCTGACACAGAGGAGGAGGTGCTGACACAGAGGAGGAGGTGCTGACACAGAGGAGGAGGTGCTGACACAGAGGAGGAGGTGCTGGAGGTGCTGACACAGAGGAGGAGGTGCTGACACAGAGGAGGAGGTGCTGATACAGAGGAGGAGGTGCTGGAGGTGCTGACACAGAGGAGGAGGTGCTGGAGGTGCTGACACAGAGGAGGAGGTGCTGGAGGTGCTGACACAGAGGAGGAGGTGCTGACACAGAGGAGGAGGTGCTGGAGGTGCTGACACAGAGGAGGAGGTGCTGGAGGTGCTGACACAGAGGAGGAGGTGCTGACACAGAGGAGGAGGTGCTGGAGGTGCTGACACAGAGGAGGAGGTGCTGGAGGTGCTGACACAGAGGAGGAGGTGCTGACACAGAGGAGGAGGTGGAGGAGGAGGTGCTGACAGAGGAGGAGGTGCTGACACAGAGGAGGAGGTGCTGACACAGAGGAGGAGGTGCTGACACAGAGGAGGAGGTGCTGACACAGAGGAGGAGGTGCTGGAGGTGCTGACACAGAGGAGGAGGTGCTGGAGGTGCTGACACAGAGGAGGAGGTGCTGACACAGAGGAGGAGGTGGAGGAGGAGGTGCTGACACAGAGGAGGAGGTGCTGACACAGAGGAGGAGGTGCTGACACAGAGGAGGAGGTGCTGACACAGAGGAGGAGGTGCTGACAGAGAGGAGGAGGTGCTGGAGGTGCTGACACAGAGGAGGAGGTGCTGGAGGTGCTGACACAGAGGAGGAGGTGCTGACACAGGAGGAGGTGCTGACAGAGGAGGAGGTGCTGACACAGAGGAGGAGGTGCTGACACAGAGGAGGAGGTGCTGGAGGTGCTGACACAGAGGAGGTGCTGGAGGTGCTGACACAGAGGAGGAGGTGCTGGAGGTGCTGACACAGGAGGAGGTGCTGACAGAGGAGGAGGTGCTGACACAGAGGAGGAGGTGCTGACACAGAGGAGGAGGTGCTGGAGGTGCTGACACAGAGGAGGAGGTGCTGGAGGTGCTGACACAGAGGAGGAGGTGCTGACACAGAGGAGGAGGTGCTGACACAGAGGAGGAGGTGCTGACACAGAGGAGGAGGTGCTGACACAGAGGAGGAGGAGGAGGAGGAGGTGCTGCTGTGGTCGCGCTGTCCACACTGGTCAGCTGAATTTTTTTGAACATTTCAGACTAACGTGGCCACATGGACTTGGAGTAATATGAAATCCTCTTCTGTTTGGCACTGTGCATGGGTTTAAAAAAAATTATTATTATCATTTTTCTTTCTACGGAGGCCCTGAGACGAGGGAATTGTCCCGTTGTCACGCGAGGGCAGATTGAATTGGCTCGTTGTCGCGGGAGAACGGAGTGGATAGGGTGTGTGAGTGTATGGCCGCTTAGGGCTTCTATTCCTTTCCTATTTTTTTTCTCCCCCTCTTTATCACTAATGTTATCATTGTTATTATTATTTGGTTGATATATATTTTGTTTTAGTCTCTCATGGTTTATTTTTTTTTATCCACTTTTTCTCCCATTTTTCTATATTTTCTCCCATCCCAATTTTCGTATCATCCAATTCAACCCTCCCCTGTCACGAACGCTGTTTCTTGCCTCCCACAAGCCGGCTGCAATGTGGACTAAGTCATACATAGCACAAGTCCCCTCCGGTACTTGAGGTAACAGCAGTCGCATCTTTTCACCTGCGCAGCTCGATCTCTCAGTGGCGAGGAGTAACGCGTGGGAGACTCACGCTGCCCCTGACACTTCCTGATTCTACTGCGCAGGCGCACCAACCGACCTGTAGGAGTCGCTGTCCACAACGCCCGATCCCCACCCATCAGTTTCCCACCCCCTAATACGGCCAATGTGTATTAGTACGGACGACCAGCTAAACTGAAAGCAATGTGGAGCGCTGGGATCGAACAGGTGATCCCAGCGTCTCCGCATTCGTGGCGAGCGCCTTGCCCACTACGCCACGTAGCCGCCACCAGTCTCTCATGGTTTATATACTTAATTATTATTTTTTAATTATTATTACGATTTATGTTATTAGTGACAGACAGTATTAGTGGTAGCTATGTTAGGCAAATTATTATTGCTGGTATATTATTTTGTACTAACCATTAGTGCTGCTGTGGATGGTGCTGTTGTCATCATGATTGATGGGGACGTTAATATCACCCATGGCATTACTCTCCTTATCCAATATAATTTGGTCTATATGGTTTATATTATTCATATATTTTTTTGTTATTAGTGTGGGTGACCTGGCGAAGCCAGGTTGCCACCCACACTATACATATCCATACTCTTTTTATTTATTATTCTTTATTCCACCGATTTTGCCAACACACTCGTGCCAGAGCGTTCGCGCCCCATACACGTGAAAGGTATCAAAACGACCGGCTTGCTCCAACTCGATGTGCTATTCGAACTCGTAAAGTTTCACCGCACCGTCTGGCTACGAATCGACTTTAAACGGTAAAATTTCGGTCCCATTGGGAATGCATTGCATTTTAGAGTGTAGCAGCTGAAATAATCTTTTTCCCCCTACCTTGGGTGAATTGCGAGTGTGATCTCAATTTTGGACGTAGAAATAAAACAAACACATCAAAACGATGACACGGCTGTCATCCCGCTCACAAAAGAAAAATAAATGGAATTGGACATTTCTATCTCAACTGACGACCATTTGTTTGAAGGTTCTCCTCCCCATTGACCGCCATGCAATCGCACTCTAGAAATCACATTTTTCACACTATTTTTTAGCCTTCTGTTCCGATCGCCGAAGGAGTGCCACAATATCGCACGAATGTCACAATATCGCGCACAACCCTTCGCCTACTCGTTGTAGTGCTCATGTGCGCGTCACAACGCTTCATCTCTTATAGTTTTCTTTTAATCAATGTGACAATGCAGTCATGCATCTGCCTCCATAGAAATGCATTGAATAGAAAATATGCAAGTCATAGTGATTGCTTCACCTGTGTGGCTCATGGCTCACTCATGATTGGTTCAGCTGTGTGGCTCGTGGCTGAGCTGCCAATGACATCATCCACTTAACCCATCATTGGCCATCACTGTGTTGCAGTACTGAATTGCTGACAGCGCCCTCTGTCTTGTGGGTTGTGTCATTGTACTCAGTAGGGATATCCTCTTTCATTTTTCATTGGTCCATGTTGACCCCCTTTCATTGGTCGATGTTGACCACTCCCCCGATCCTTAGACCACGCCCCCTTAGGCCACACCCCCTCAGTGTATCTCTTGAACCGTTTGTCGTAGAGACTTGCGGATTGTGCCATTGGTCGATCTTGACCACCTTTCATTGGTCGATGTTGACCACTCCCCCGATCCTTAGACCACGCCCCCTTAGGCCACACCCCCTCAGTGTATCTCTTGAACCGTTTGTCGTAGAGACTTGCGGATTGTGCCATTGTACTCGGTTTAATAGTGTAATAGTGTGTAATAGTGTAATAGTGTAATAGTGTGTAATAGTGTAATAGTGTGTAATAGTGTAATAGTGTAATAGTGTGTAATAGTGTAATAGTGTAATAGTGTAATAGTGTAATAGTGTGTAATAGTGTAATAGTGTGTAATAGTGTAATAGTGTGTAATAGTGTAATATTGTGTAATAGTGTAATAGTGTAATAGTGTGTAATAGTGTAATAGTGTAATAGTGTGTAATAGTGTAATAGTGTATAATAGTGTGTAATAGTGTAATAGTGTGTAATAGTGTAATAGTGTGTAATAGTGTAATAGTGTGTAATAGTGTAATAGTGTGTAATAGTGTAATAGTGTGTAATAGTGTAATAGTGTAATAGTGTGTAATAGTGTAATAGTGTAATAGTGTGTAATAGTGTAATATTGTGTAATAGTGTAATAGTGTGTAATAGTGTAATAGTGTGTAATAGTGTGTAATAGTGTAATAGTGTGTAATAGTGTAATAGTGTGTAATAGTGTGTAATAGTGTAATAGTGTAATAGTGTGTAATAGTGTAATAGTGTGTAATAGTGTGTAATAGTGTAATAGTGTGTAATAGTGTAATAGTGTGTAATAGTGTAATAGTGTGTAATAGTGTAATAGTGTGTAATAGTGTAATAGGGTAATAGTGTGTAATAGTGTAATAGTGTAATAGTGTGTAATAGTGTAATAGTGTAATAGTGTGTAATAGTGTAATAGTGTAATAGTGTGTAATAGTGTAATAGTGTGTAATAGTGTAATAGTGTGTAATAGTGTAATAGTGTAATATTGTGTAATAGTGTAATAGTGTGTAATAGTGTAATAGTGTGTAATAGTGTAATAGTGTAATAGTGTAATAGTGTGTAATAGTGTAATAGTGTAATAGTGTGTAATAGTGTAATAGTGTCTAATAGTGTAATAGTGTGTAATAGTGTAATAGTGTAATAGTGTGTAATAGTGTAATAGTGTAATAGTGTGTAATAGTGTAATAGTGTGTAATAGTGTAATAGTGTGTAATAGTGTAATAGTGTAATAGTGTGTAATAGTGTAATAGTGTGTAATAGTGTAATAGTGTGTAATAGTGTAATAGTGTGTAATAGTGTAATAGTGTAATAGTGTGTAATAGTGTAATAGTGTAATAGTGTGTAATAGTGTAATAGTGTGTAATAGTGTAATAGTGTAATAGTGTGTAATAGTGTAATAGTGTGTAATAGTGTAATAGTGTGTAATAGTGTAATAGTGTAATAGTGTGTAATAGTGTAATAGTGTGTAATAGTGTGTAATAGTGTAATAGTGTGTAATAGTGTAATAGTGTAATAGTGTGTAATAGTGTAATAGTGTAATAGTGTGTAATAGTGTAATAGTGTGTAATAGTGTAATAGTGTAATAGTGTGTAATAGTGTAATATTGTAATAGTGTGTAATAGTGTAATAGTGTGTAATAGTGTTTAATAGTGTAATAGTGTGTAATAGTGTAATATTGTAATAGTGTGTAATAGTGTAATAGTGTAATAGTGTGTAATAGTGTATTTCTATCTCAACTGACGACCATTTGTTTGAAGGTTCTCCTCCCCATTGACCGCCATGCAATCGCACTCTAGAAATCACATTTTTCACACTATTTTTTAGCCTTCTGTTCCGATCGCCGAAGGAGTGCCACAATATCGCACGAATGTCACAATATCGCGCACAACCCTTCGCCTACTCGTTGTAGTGCTCATGTGCGCGTCACAACGCTTCATCTCTTATAGTTTTCTTTTAATCAATGTGACAATGCAGTCATGCATCTGCCTCCATAGAAATGCATTGAATAGAAAATATGCAAGTCATAGTGATTGCTTCACCTGTGTGGCTCATGGCTCACTCATGATTGGTTCAGCTGTGTGGCTCGTGGCTGAGCTGCCAATGACATCATCCACTTAACCCATCATTGGCCATCACTGTGTTGCAGTACTGAATTGCTGACAGCGCCCTCTGTCTTGTGGGTTGTGTCATTGTACTCAGTAGGGATATCCTCTTTCATTTTTCATTGGTCCATGTTGACCCCCTTTCATTGGTCGATGTTGACCACTCCCCCGATCCTTAGACCACGCCCCCTTAGGCCACACCCCCTCAGTGTATCTCTTGAACCGTTTGTCGTAGAGACTTGCGGATTGTGCCATTGGTCGATCTTGACCACCTTTCATTGGTCGATGTTGACCACTCCCCCGATCCTTAGACCACGCCCCCTTAGGCCACACCCCCTCAGTGTATCTCTTGAACCGTTTGTCGTAGAGACTTGCGGATTGTGCCATTGTACTCGGTTTAATAGTGTAATAGTGTGTAATAGTGTAATAGTGTAATAGTGTGTAATAGTGTAATAGTGTGTAATAGTGTAATAGTGTAATAGTGTGTAATAGTGTAATAGTGTAATAGTGTAATAGTGTAATAGTGTGTAATAGTGTAATAGTGTGTAATAGTGTAATAGTGTGTAATAGTGTAATATTGTGTAATAGTGTAATAGTGTAATAGTGTGTAATAGTGTAATAGTGTAATAGTGTGTAATAGTGTAATAGTGTATAATAGTGTGTAATAGTGTAATAGTGTGTAATAGTGTAATAGTGTGTAATAGTGTAATAGTGTGTAATAGTGTAATAGTGTGTAATAGTGTAATAGTGTGTAATAGTGTAATAGTGTAATAGTGTGTAATAGTGTAATAGTGTAATAGTGTGTAATAGTGTAATATTGTGTAATAGTGTAATAGTGTGTAATAGTGTAATAGTGTGTAATAGTGTGTAATAGTGTAATAGTGTGTAATAGTGTAATAGTGTGTAATAGTGTGTAATAGTGTAATAGTGTAATAGTGTGTAATAGTGTAATAGTGTGTAATAGTGTGTAATAGTGTAATAGTGTGTAATAGTGTAATAGTGTGTAATAGTGTAATAGTGTGTAATAGTGTAATAGTGTGTAATAGTGTAATAGGGTAATAGTGTGTAATAGTGTAATAGTGTAATAGTGTGTAATAGTGTAATAGTGTAATAGTGTGTAATAGTGTAATAGTGTAATAGTGTGTAATAGTGTAATAGTGTGTAATAGTGTAATAGTGTGTAATAGTGTAATAGTGTAATATTGTGTAATAGTGTAATAGTGTGTAATAGTGTAATAGTGTGTAATAGTGTAATAGTGTAATAGTGTAATAGTGTGTAATAGTGTAATAGTGTAATAGTGTGTAATAGTGTAATAGTGTCTAATAGTGTAATAGTGTGTAATAGTGTAATAGTGTAATAGTGTGTAATAGTGTAATAGTGTAATAGTGTGTAATAGTGTAATAGTGTGTAATAGTGTAATAGTGTGTAATAGTGTAATAGTGTGTAATAGTGTAATAGTGTAATAGTGTGTAATAGTGTAATAGTGTGTAATAGTGTAATAGTGTGTAATAGTGTAATAGTGTAATAGTGTGTAATAGTGTAATAGTGTAATAGTGTGTAATAGTGTAATAGTGTGTAATAGTGTAATAGTGTAATAGTGTGTAATAGTGTAATAGTGTGTAATAGTGTAATAGTGTGTAATAGTGTAATAGTGTAATAGTGTGTAATAGTGTAATAGTGTGTAATAGTGTAATAGTGTGTAATAGTGTAATAGTGTGTAATAGTGTAATAGTGTAATAGTGTGTAATAGTGTAATAGTGTAATAGTGTGTAATAGTGTAATAGTGTGTAATAGTGTAATAGTGTAATAGTGTGTAATAGTGTAATATTGTAATAGTGTGTAATAGTGTAATAGTGTGTAATAGTGTTTAATAGTGTAATAGTGTGTAATAGTGTAATATTGTAATAGTGTGTAATAGTGTAATAGTGTAATAGTGTGTAATAGTGTATTTCTATCTCAACTGACGACCATTTGTTTGAAGGTTCTCCTCCCCATTGACCGCCATGCAATCGCACTCTAGAAATCACATTTTTCACACTATTTTTTAGCCTTCTGTTCCGATCGCCGAAGGAGTGCCACAATATCGCACGAATGTCACAATATCGCGCACAACCCTTCGCCTACTCGTTGTAGTGCTCATGTGCGCGTCACAACGCTTCATCTCTTATAGTTTTCTTTTAATCAATGTGACAATGCAGTCATGCATCTGCCTCCATAGAAATGCATTGAATAGAAAATATGCAAGTCATAGTGATTGCTTCACCTGTGTGGCTCATGGCTCACTCATGATTGGTTCAGCTGTGTGGCTCGTGGCTGAGCTGCCAATGACATCATCCACTTAACCCATCATTGGCCATCACTGTGTTGCAGTACTGAATTGCTGACAGCGCCCTCTGTCTTGTGGGTTGTGTCATTGTACTCAGTAGGGATATCCTCTTTCATTTTTCATTGGTCCATGTTGACCCCCTTTCATTGGTCGATGTTGACCACTCCCCCGATCCTTAGACCACGCCCCCTTAGGCCACACCCCCTCAGTGTATCTCTTGAACCGTTTGTCGTAGAGACTTGCGGATTGTGCCATTGGTCGATCTTGACCACCTTTCATTGGTCGATGTTGACCACTCCCCCGATCCTTAGACCACGCCCCCTTAGGCCACACCCCCTCAGTGTATCTCTTGAACCGTTTGTCGTAGAGACTTGCGGATTGTGCCATTGTACTCGGTTTAATAGTGTAATAGTGTGTAATAGTGTAATAGTGTAATAGTGTGTAATAGTGTAATAGTGTGTAATAGTGTAATAGTGTGTAATAGTGTAATAGTGTAATAGTGTGTAATAGTGTAATAGTGTAATAGTGTGTAATAGTGTAATAGTGTGTAATAGTGTAATAGTGTAATAGTGTGTAATAGTGTAATATTGTAATAGTGTGTAATAGTGTAATAGTGTGTAATAGTGTGTAATAGTGTAATAGTGTGTAATAGTGTAATAGTGTGTAATAGTGTAATAGTGTAATAGTGTAATAGTGTGTAATAGTGTAATAGTGTAATAGTGTGTAATAGTGTAATAGTGTAATAGTGTGTAATAGTGTAATAGTGTAATAGTGTGTAATAGTGTAATAGTGTGTAATAGTGTAATAGTGTAATAGTGTAATATTGTAATAGTGTGTAATAGTGTAATAGTGTGTAATAGTGTGTAATAGTGTAATAGTGTGTAATAGTGTGATATTGTAATAGTGTGTAATAGTGTAATAGTGTGTAATAGTGTAATAGTGTGTAATAGTGTAATAGTGTAATAGTGTGTAATAGTGTAATAGTGTGTAATAGTGTAATAGTGTGTAATAGTGTGTAATAGTGTAATAGTGTGTAATAGTGTAATAGTGTGTAATAGTGTAATAGTGTAATAGTGTGTAATAGTGTAATAGTGTGTAATAGTGTAATAGTGTGTAATAGTGTAATAGTGTGTAATAGTGTGTAATAGTGTAATAGTGTGTAATAGTGTAATAGTGTAATAGTGTAATAGTGTGTAATAGTGTAATAGTGTAATTGTGTGTAATAGTGTAATAGTGTAATAGTGTGTAATAGTGTAATAGTGTAATAGTGTGTAATAGTGTAATAGTGTGTAATAGTGTAATAGTGTAATAGTGTGTAATAGTGTAATATTGTAATAGTGTGTAATAGTGTAATAGTGTGTAATAGTGTGTAATAGTGTAATAGTGTGTAATAGTGTAATATTGTAATAGTGTGTAATAGTGTAATAGTGTGTAATAGTGTGTAATAGTGTGTAATAGTGTAATAGTGTAATAGTGCAATAGTGTGTAATAGTGTAATAGTGTGTAATAGTGTAATAGTGTTATAGTGTGTAATAGTGTAATAGTGTAATAGTGTGTAATAGTGTAATAGTGTGTAATAGTGTAATAGTGTGTAATAGTGTAATAGTGTGTAATAGTGTGTAATAGTGTGTAATATTGTGTAATAGTGTAATAGTATTGCGGGTTGTGTCGTTGCACTCAGTAGGGATATCCTCTTTGATTGGTCTATGTTGACCACTCCCCCGATCCTTAGGCCGCGCCCCCTTTTTGTATCCTTTGAACCGTTTGTCATAGAGACTCGCGAGAGACCCTCTCCCCCGTTGGCCGGCGGTGCACAGGCGTCACCCACACTTTCACAATTTCCCCCGCGCGGAATTGTCTAGTTATTATTACAATCTATGTTATTAGCGACAGATATAGTGGTAGCTATGTTGGGTGAATTATTACTGCTGGTATTTTTATTTAATTTTATCTTTACTACCAGTAGTGTTGCTGTGGATGGTGCTGTGGTCACCATAACTAATGGGGACGATAGTATCACCCATAGCATTACTCGCCTTACCCAATATAATTTATCATAAATTAAAGAAAGAAAGAAAAGGAAAAATTATTAATCTCCCTGTTTTCCTTCCAATTTAGTTTTTTGATAATGCAGGTAGTTAATAACACAGGGAGACCAGTAGAGGGAGCTACTGTTGGCGCTTTAACCCGTGGTTGCTCACCAAGAGTTTATTAATTGTATGACAGCTCACTTGGAGGAGTTCCTTGAGTTCAATGACACAGGGGAGGTCTCAGACTCCATACTCTGGGAGACTCTTAAAGCAGTAATGAGAGGTCATATAATTTCCTTTGAAAGTAAAAAAAAAGGGAACAGCGCCATCGTCTGGTAGAAATCGAAAACACGCTCCTGGCCTTTGAACAGACTCTCTCTTGCAAGAAGACTATAATAAGATCTTGAATTTAAAATATGAATATAACCGCATTCTTAGTGGAAACATCGGTAAACTCTTATTGAAGCTCAAACAGAGACACTTCGAACTGAGCGATAAACCAGAGAGGCTGCTGGCCAGACAGTTGAAGGGAGCACAGGCGAGCCGTGCAATCCACAAAATGTTATCTAAAACAGGTGATTTGTTAATTAACCCTAAGGAAATAAACAACAGCTTTAAAGAATTTTATTCAGAATTATACACAGCAAAGTCTCAGGCCACTAATGCAGACTTTACAATTTTTTTTACTCCCTCAACCTGCCAAAACTGGATGAGTCATCCAGGTTAGAACTCGATTCAGATTTTTCAGAGAGTGAGCTAGTTGAGGCAATTAAGTCATTTCCTTCCGGTAAGGCAGCAGGCCCAGACGGATTTGGCTGTGAATTTTACAAGACATTTCATAAGACACTTGCCCCAATTCTACTCAGAATGATCAATGACTCCATTAACCCTGTAACGCCCTCAGTTGCAATGTGACAACAACACCTTTAGCTAGTTAAAAAAAGTCTGTAATTTTTTTTTTTTTTTTTTTACTTTATTTTTTAGCGTTTATCGCTTTTCTGGTCAAGCATGACCGACAGAAACAGGTTGAAATGGGATGTAGAGCAGGGGAAGACACTCTGAGAAAATACGGCGGGTCCGGGAATCGAACTCGTGTACCCCAGATCCGTGACGAGCACGGTTTTCCCCGACTCAGAAATAGCGCCGAGATATGCGGTGAGCTACGGGAGCTCCCCTCTTTTTCTTTTTTTTAACACATTTGCATAGTCAATGGGAGCAGTTGTTCAGCCTCACAATGTTATTGGATAGTAAATCTGTTTATAAGTCCCACCCTCTGGCCTCCAAGGTCATACAACTGCCAAATCTCCATGCAAGCAACACCTCTCTGTTTTATTGGACTGGATCTGTCAGAATCAAGTAAGTAAAATACCTTAAATAATTGTTTTGGTGATTATTACAATGTCTAGAACATGTATATGTAAGGGATAATGTATAGCTACGAGGTCATTGTCGCAAAATAATTGTCCGACACGGAGGCGAGGTGTTTTAAACGTCAGTGAAGGTCAATTATTTTGCGATGATGACCGAGTATAGCTATACATTATCCCGCTTATTACATGGCTAACTTACTAACAATATACCTAATTCATTTTACAAAATCGACAAGACGAGATAATGCAGATGCAGTTGTTCTGTGGCTCTGTCAGCCCAAATAAAGTGATTATTATTATCGCCGGCAGCCCGGCAGGTGTGTCTAATTGCACTGAAACAGTGTGTGTCAGTGGGGCTTGATTACTCCAGCTGCGAAAAACAATAATCACTGGTGGTTATCGAAAAATAATTCACCGCTGTCGGGGGCTATTGACCAATCACAATCAAGCATTTCGGCGAATGTTAAAACGCCATGTAATAAATTTAGTTATTGTGGAATACATTCATCACATATCTATCTCTATCTATCTATCTATCTATCTATCTATCTATCTATCTATCTATCTATCTATCTATCTATCTATTTCTACTTTTTCCATTTCAGAATGCCACAGAGAGGGCCTCAATACAGTGTGCAGGATGTGATTGCTGCCATCCAAAATGGAGAGAGTGATTTTGAGATGGAATCAGACACAAGTGATGAAGAAGCAGATGAAGATGCCTGTGGAAAAGTGGACAAAGAAAATCAACAACCCACTGACTGCCCAGCCGATGATTATGTGGACATCGACCCCAACCAAAGAAACACACCGTGTCCCGCAGTGGAAGCTGCTGACCAAATTTTTAGGTGAAGCACAAATTATTATATTATATATAAAATTATATTTTTTAAACATCCCCAACGCTGCAACACTCCCATTCCTCCCAGGTATCAGGCTCCTCATTCGCTTACATTAATTTTGGCGACCATGTTTAAATATCATACTTCTGAAGTATAAACAAACTATACTGCTGTGAAGATTTCAATAAAACAGACTATTCTGAGTCAATGGTATGCAAAACTGTACATTGGAATATCTAACATGTATTTACCACCTTCCTCTGCACGAGGCCACAGATGGGTTTTATGTAACACAAGGACAATGAATGAATGAATGAATGAATGATGAATGAAAACTTTATTTAACAGATTGCAGAATGGGTACAATACAGTACGGCTCAATACACACAATTGTTAAGGGGATGCAGACCAGAGAAAGACTTTCATGCCTTTTGAAAAGTGACATGGTCGATGTAGGAGTTATGATGCGGTTTCAATTCGGTTACAGTAACGTTACACAAACTGACATTCTAAAGCCAAGAAGACACAACTTACCCATAAAGACGGTATCTCGATGATCTCATCTATCGTTGAATAGTGCAGCTTCTCCATGTGACGAGTCCGACTCGAGCCGCGTGCATTAATCCCATGGAAAATGTAAACAATAGTGCATCGCGAGCCAGCTTGTTGCATCAAATTGATGTTTGGCTTTTGTCTCCCGAGTGAAGTTAGAACTACTACACTTCGGCTGGCTAACGTTAGCGTTAGCATCCAGGCTAAGCACTGCAGGCTTTCGTTTTACAACAACTGAGATAAAAAAATATATCATCAAACGATGCACAATAAGTTCATGAACAATAACAAAACACTCCACCCTGGGCCTGGTAGCAGCGGTGGTAGCCCTTTAGCTACGTTAGCTCCAACAAGTTCGCTTCTTAAACTGAGATAAAAATGATTTCGTAAACAAAGCTCTGCAGAGCCACAGAAGAGAAACCATTCTCTGATTGGATGTCAAGGCTGTCAATCATTCAATCCCCCATTCAATGGCAAGAGTTTAAATGCACGGACCGTGCTTAGATGACGTTAATAGCCTATTTTGATTGGCTATTATTTATTATTTATTTAATCCCGGGTCAACCCGTGCAGAATGTTGCACCAGTTTGTACTGCAGCCATTACTGCAGTAGTGCAGTGCAGGCCTGAGCTCAGAGCTGTCAATTTTGGCAATTTTTGAAGAAAAAATAAATTCACTGGCATTTCTTTTACATAGGAAAACATTTCTAATAAAACTAATAATAATAATAAAAAAAAAATATATATATATATATATATATATATATATATATGTAAATTAATAATAATTATGAATTAAGAGTGAATTTGTGTTTCACGTGTTGTCATAGAGAAACCTCCACTGGTGTCCCGTGACCCCGTGATTCTGTTCTAATCAGGTGAACACAACTCTCAAACCAACCAAACCAACGAGAGGACGACCACCTTCAGGCAATGGGAGCCCAATAACAAGGAGCCCTTTGACTGCTCAGAAGAGACCATCCTCGGGTGAGGGGAGTCCACCAAACGCGGGCCCATCCAAGAGGCCATGTGTACACCTCCCCCCACTGGATGTACGCAAGGACCTAATGGCACATTTCCCAATGAAGACAACGAGAGGACGCTGCAGACACTGCAGTACAGGATACACCAAGACGCAGTGCAGCAAGTGTGATGTCCGTCTTTGCTTTTCAGAGGACAAGAACTGTTTTTTGGACTATCATTGAAAATCAACAGAACAACAATAAAAAGAATGAGGCTAGTAGGATAGAACATGGCTAAGACGAAATTCTGTTTTGTAAATACAATCTTACTCTGTTTTTTTTTATTATTACTTTTCTTTTTTGAGGACAAGAACTGTTTTTGGAACTATCATTGGAAATGAACAGACCAAGAATAAAAAGAATGAGGCTAGTAGGCTAGAACATGGCTAAGACACAATTCTGTTTTGTAAATACAATCTTATCCTGTTTTTTATTATTATTATTATAATTTCTTTTAATAAATGTCTATTCATAAAAATATATGACTGATGTGTGCTTATTATTCATGTTAAATACTGTTACGCCCTCCTTAATTTTGATTATCACAAAAATATTAGCCAATAGATTAGGGAGACATATTCCATCAATCATACACCCTGACCAAGTGTTATTAGTGCGATTTTGTTTTTTTTAAACGTGTTGTTGTTATCGCGGAAATCGGCCATTTTGAATTACCGGCCGTCTGTGAATGTAGTCATTCTGAGTCATTTTGAGAAGAGGACAACCAGAGCTTTCAATGAGCGTTGGAATTTTTCAAAACTACACTTCCCAAAGGCCTCTAGCTTTCTTCAAGCAAATTACTTTGTGATTATTATTTAAAATCTTTCTTATTACTCTGGATTATATACCACAAAACTGAACGTTATTGGCATATATTGGAGCACATGTTATGGTTTGACACCGACCCCAAACGCAAACGGCACAGAGAGAGTTGTTTCAGAGTTAGCCAAAATCAAGGGCTTGTTTATTTACTGAGTAAACAGAAAGAATTTGGTGGTGAACAGAACAAACTGGGAAACAGGCATGTGAGGAATGTTTGCTGCTCTGCAGCTTCTCCCGGGGGGTTACGTTTGTGGAATCTGTCCGTGACGTCTGAGCCGCTCTGCAGAATCCTCCCAGCATATACTCCGGGGTGGTGGCGGATAGGGAGAGAGAGAGTCCGAGTTAGCTCAGTGCACAATTGGAAACTGACAGGTGACAGGTGAAGTGACTTGTCCAAACAGATAAATCTAAGTGACAGAATCTTCGGTGTGAAACACACAGTGAGCAATGTCCAAACAATAAATCCAAGTGACAGAATCTTCGGTGTGAAACACACAGTGAGCAATGTCCAAACAATAATAAATCCAAAGTGAATATCCAAACAGGCAAAAAGGGTGAGAGCAGTCTGAACGAAAAACAGGATCTCTTCAGTGCTTTAACACACACAAAAACGATTGAATCCAAAAAACTGTCTTTACAAAAACTCACCAGAGCGCTGTGCGTGAAGCGGGCGGATCAAACAGGGCGAGCGCTTCGTAACGGAGAAGCAGGTTCTCCAAACGGAATTATTCTCGAGAGTCCTGGAAGGCAAAGAACAGGGAAAGCAGCGACGGAAGGAAACGGCAAATGCTGAGAATATTTCAGAACGATCCAACATTGATAATAGGGGAATCAGGGTATATAAAGCCAAGGGGTGCTTAATGACAAGCTGAGATAGCTGCAGGATGAAATTGATCATTGCTCCAGAAGCGTGTGGTTGGGGGAGCACCAATCAAACGGCATCTACAGGAAGAAGCGTGTGGAGAGGAGAATGCAATTAATTAACCGAAATATCTTAAAGGAACAGAGCGAGCACAGTTAGTTTGTCTCCCATATTTTGAGCATTTAGCAACCATCCGATTTGAAATCAGTTTCAAAATGGCAGATCTCTTGCAAGAATAAAAAACCTACTGTACATACAGTAGATTTCATTATCTGTTCTTCATGCACGCCTGGTGATACTAAATCCAAATTGAACTCGGCCATTTGAAAGAAGATTTGGCCCAATCCATAAATGTGTGAATTGGCTATAATAAACTCATTTATAGGCCTGCTATTCTATATTCTATAATAATATTTCAAATTGCATTGGTCCGGATGGGAGAATTCAGTACTGTATCTGCAAAACCTT